>NW_001914858.1:1451249-1546358 GCF_000226545.1 Podospora anserina S mat+
AGGTTCCTTGTAGGGGTACCATCAATGCGGTGCTTCAGGGTGGAACGTGGAATCCCGTGCTTGTTGGACGCTTTTCGCTAGCTTATACCAACGGCAATGTCTTTCTGGGCATTTTTAACATCCTCCTCGGTATATTTGGTCATTGTTGGGTACCTGGAGCAAAAAAAAGTAAAAGAAAAGCTTCATTTTTGGTCTCTGTGGGTGGAATATAAAGTGTGTGTTGATATCGGGGGGCTTTCGGAGGTCCAGGGTTGTGGAGGGTTTAATGTGGGTAGATGGCTTGTGGTAGTTCAAACTTACCTGGGCCACATCCATATGTGGTCCACTTCCTTGTCATCCAACCTATAAGATAGTTCAGATACCTTCAAGGATAGTTCATATGCATCAGAAGAAAATTCATATCTGTTAAAAGATAGTTAGTATCCATCAAAAAAACAGTGTGTATGCCTTGAAAGATACTCCACAGGCCTTCAGAGATAGTCGATATGCCTCGGAAGATAGTCAAAAGGTATTGATAATATCTGAATAGGCCTATTGTTCAAGATTGAAGCTGTATAAACAGAACATTTACGCCTGTCGATTCAACCAAGAGGCCTTTTGAAGTTCAAGTGATACGTACATTTTAGATCTTGAGGCATGCTGAACCTGTCACAAGCATACCTTGTGTTCGTCATGCGAAGAGGCATCGGAAAAATCACAACATAAATTACATCACAAGTCCTAGCACAAGTCCTAGCACAAGTTATAGCACAAGTCACAGCATAAGTCACAGCATAAGGCCAAAAAGTTGATCAGAAACTCTGTATTTCCGTCTAATCCTGGTAACATGCTCCTCCTCAGACCATGACCGATCCCGATGTCCTTGACTAAAAGTACAGAAAAACGGGCGCCGTCGTCCTCAACAACGGCGATGTGGAAGTTGCTCGATCGGAAAACTGATGCAAATTTGAAAAAGAGAAAAAAAAACATAAAGGTATTGTCATTAGCTAGAATCCGTCCAACTCCGTTCCCAAGCCACTTTTTCATTCCCAGTCATTGCGAGTCGTTTAGTCAACCTCCTCCATGGCGTTGTCGCTGGTCTCAGCAGCGGCAACACCGGCATCGGCGGCGGGAGCATCGGCAGCAGCCTCGGGCTCCTCGTCGAGGTTCAGGCCGAGAGCGACAAGCTTGTGGATGCGCTCAGCGAAGCCAGCGGGCTCCTCAATGGTGAAGCCAGAGACCAAGAGGGAGGTCTCGAAGAGGAGCTGAACGATGGACTTGACGGTCTTGTCGTTCTCGCCGTCGGCCTCAACCTTCTGCTTGAGCTCCTTGATGATGGGGCTCTTGGGGGAGATCTCGAAGGTCTTCTTGGAGGACATGTAGCTGCTCATGGAGGTGTCACGGAGAGCCTGGGCCTTCATGATACGCTCCATGTTGGCAGACCAGCCGAACTGGCCAGTGCGGATGGCGCAAGGGGCGCCGACCAATTTGTGGGAGACAACAACCTTCTCGACCTTGTCGCCGAGAACGTTCTTGAGAGCCTTGGCGAGACCGTCGTACTCCTTCTCCTCAGCCTCACGCTGCTTCTTCTCCTCCTCGGTCTCCTCGAGCTCAAAGTCCTTGGTGATGTCGACAAGCTTCTTGCCCTCGAACTCCTTGAGCTGAGTCATGGCGTACTCATCAATGGGGTCAACAAGGAAGAGAACCTCGAAGCCCTTCTCCTTGAGAGAGTCAAGGAAGGGAGACTTGGAGACAGCCTTGATGGACTCGCCAGTGATGTAGTACATGTTCTTCTGGTGCTCGGGCATGCGCGTGACATAGTCGGAGAGGGAGGTCTGCTCATCGCCAGACTTGGTGGAGTTGAAGCGGAGGAGCTTGGCGAGGGTGTTGCGGTTCTGGGAGTCCTCGTGGATGCCGAGCTTGATGTTCTTGGAGAAGGCAGTGTAGAACTTGTCGAACTGCTCCTTGTCCTCGGCGATCTCAGTGAAGAGCTCGAGGGCCTTCTTGACAATGTTCTTCTGTAGTGGTTGTTAGCCATCTGGGGGGGAAGGGGGGGAAATTGAAGAGAAAAAAAAGAGATTTTCTTTTTTCCTCTCTTCTTTTTTTTCTTTTCAGAAAAGTAAGGGTGATCAGTATGCTTAGAAAAACTTACACGAATAACCTTCATGATCTTGTTTTGCTGAAGAGTCTCACGAGAAAGGTTGAGGGGAAGGTCCTCAGAGTCGACGACACCCTTGACGAAGCTGAGCCACTCAGGAATGAGGTCAGTGGCATCGTCAGTGATGAACACACGGCGGACGTAGAGCTTGATGTTGTTCTTGGTCTTCTTGGTCTCGAAGAGGTCGAAAGGAGCGCGCTTGGGCACAAAGAGGATGGCCTTGAACTCAAGCTGACCCTCAACAGAGAAGTGCTTGACGGCGAGGTGGTCCTCCCAGTCGTTGGAGAGAGACTTGTAGAAGGCGGCATACTCCTCCTGAGTGATGTCCTGGGGGTTGCGAGTCCAGATGGGCTTCTGCTTGCTGAAAAAAGGAAAAAAAGAAAAGTCAGAAAAAAACACCTTCATAATTTGGTTGGGAAAGCGGGAATCTTACTTGAGCTCCTCCTCCTCAGTCTTGACCTCCTTGACCTTCTTGGTCTTGGGCTTCTTCTCCTTGTCCTCCTCATCGTCCTCGACCTCCTCGATCTTGGGCTTCTTGTCGTCACCCTCCTCGACGGTCTCGGCCTCCTCATCGGGGACCTCGACCTCGGTCTCCTTCTGAACGTGGAGGTAGATGGGGTAAGAGATGAACTCAGAGTGCTTCTTGATCACCTCCTTGATCTTGGACTCATTGAGGTAATCAGTCTGCTCATCCTTGAGGTGGAGGATGATCTTGGTGCCGCGGCCAATGGAGGGGCCGTTGTCGGGGGAGATGTTGAAAGTGCCACCGGCGCTGGACTCCCAGATGTACTGCTCGTCATCATTGTTCTTGGAGACAACGGTGACTCTGTCGGCAACGAGGTAGGCAGAGTAGAAACCGACACCGAACTGACCGATCATGGAAATATCAGCGCCAGCGGTGAGAGCCTCCATGAACTGCTTGGTGCCGGAGCGGGCAATGGTGCCAAGGTTGTTGACGAGGTCAGCCTTGGTCATACCGATACCGGTATCCTGGATGGTCAGAGTCTTGTTCTCCTTGTCGGGGATGATGTCGATGCGGAGATCCTTGCCAGTGTCCAACTTGCTGGGGTCGGACAGAGACTCATAGCGGATCTTGTCGAGGGCATCGGAGGCGTTGGAGACAAGTTCTCTGAGGAAGATCTCCTTGTTGGAGTAGACTGTGTTGATGATGAGGGAGAGAAGCTGAGAGATCTCAGCCTGGAACTCGAAAGTCTCAGCCATCTTGAAAGGGTATCTGAAGTCGAATCTGGGGTATCTGATCGATTTGAGTCGGTTAGAATCGTCGCCTGGTGGTTTTTGCAAAGTATTTTTCTTGTGTGATGTAGTGGCTTGAAGAAAACAAGACAATAGTGCGGGGTGGAAGGGTTCGAGCGGGCAGCCCCAAGCTGATAACTCTCAAACTTTAAATAGCCCCGCCGTTCACAAAATCCCAGCAGATGCTCTGTCCGATAAGGCTTCGAAATTGCAATTGCAATAAGCCACACGATAGAGCTTTGTTTGTTGGGTGCGATTGGGGAGCAATTTCGTAGAGAGGGAAGGAGGGGCAGGCCGCAAGGCTGAAGAATGGGACTGGCGACTGTAAGAGGGGCAGCGACTTACCAAAAGGGGATGTTCGAGTAGTCTACGATCTACGCCTAGCAGGAAAGATCTGGCAGGGCAGGTATGAAGCAGAGAGAAGAGAGGAAGGTGGTTGTTGGTCTGAAGATGGGAAGGAAGGAAGGAGAGGACAGGAAGAGGGAGGAGGGCGGCAGCTAAAATGTCTTTGGAGGCACCCCTGGGCTGTGCTCTGCAGTGTTTCTATGAGATTCTATCGCCCAAAATTCTACCATTTCTCTGTGATTCGTTTGATTCGGCCTCCACAGCAACGGTCCGCTATGCTGATTGGCCCCTGTGCCAGCTCCGCTCAGGCAACTTCCCCCCACCTCTGCGGCTGCCACAGCAAACCACCAAACTGGGGTCGAGAACTCAATGGAAGTCGTACAGCGCTTCTAGGCTCTCTCAGAATGCCATTTCCATCACGGTGAGCCTCACTGGAGCCATCTTGGCATGGAAATCACTGATCGAAGTGCTGTCCTCCCGTCGCTGTCAGAGAAGGCTCCAGAATTCCCGAGACGCCCAGCGAGGCTGAAAACGAGGCTGGCCCCTGTTCCACCTGCCAACCCCGCGTTGGTTGGCCCGTGCATTTAGGAGTCACAAAGAAGATGGGACACTGGATCAAGCAACTGGTGAAAGCTGACGAGGCCGTTACCTATCACCGTTGCTGCATGTTCAGATGGAAAGGCAACCAACCCCAACGGCCAGGTGAGGGGTGGACCTCCAAGGCTACCTGAGTGGTGCCTTCCTTCGAAGACATTACCCCTGAAGGTTGTTTACTTCCTTTGGATTTCTTTGGTCTTGCGTTTCTTACGACACGGCATTGCAGACACACACAGTAGGATAACCAGCACTCTAGCAGGCTTTATGCCGGGTCCTCCGTATCCCAGAGCAACGGCCAAAGTTGTCAAGTAGTAGAGAGCTTCGCTCTCGCCCTCTTGACAACGGAATGAAACCGCAGAGGAAATAGTACCTTAGGGTGATCACCGCTGGCGTAATGCCTTCTGCAAGTATACCATGGGCTCTTGTCGGATTTGGTCATGTCCCTCGATGTGGCGGCGAAGGAGCCTCAAAAGCACCGTCAACAGGCTGAGGTTGAAGCTGGTTTGATTTGGCCATGGGGTATGAAGCAGAGGGTTACTTATGGTCAGCTTCTCGCAACTGGCAGCAGACCATCTTGCCTTTCGAGTAAGATGGGGAAGGCTCATTATAACGGTGACTACAAGCCAATTGCCAGATTTCATCGGTAAAGATGTCGATTCTGAGAGAATGATAGGCTCGAACAGCAGCAAGCTCCTTCTCCATGGTATGGCTTACTGTTTGACACATTGTCAGCCAGAATATGTGGTGCCAGCTCAATATATGGGTTTCCACCCTATAGTATCATCCAGAGTTAAGATAGGGTTTCAGTGGCAGTTGAGATCCAGCACACCTATCTGTCGAGGTGTTTTGTGCTTGTGAAACAGAAATATCATCTGGAAGTGAGCACCCGGGCGGCTGACGTGGTTCGTGGGGAACATGTCTGATGTGTTGCGCTGCCAGGTGACAAGGCATAACATACTGTGCCGGCTGGTTTTCGATTGATAGCACCATGGCAGGTTGGAGCAGCGGCCTCGTTGTTCCCTAGCTATCATTTGGAATTTCATATGTCGATACCTTATAGACACAACTTACACAAGTTGTCTGACAAACTTCAACCCGACAGTCTAATACCAAGTGATGGTGTCCGATAGCAAATCTGAATCACTTGATAGCAAGTTTTGTTGAGTAGAAGCTGCAAGCCTCACAAGAAGTGTATTCTGTAGAATACCGAGATGTACGGAGTTTAACTTATTCTCATCACCACCCTCCCATTTATGTCCTTGTGCAAAATACAAGCTTGGTGAGAGCAGATACCGGGTCCGTCGGCAGCTTTTCGTGCTCTGCTGTCTGTCCGCAACCGTCTTCTATTCCTGGAGATCAACAGGACCCCAAGGACTTGGCACCGGTCGCAGGAAGAAACACGTGCATGAATGGTTGCACATCCACGACGTCTCACCGACATTGCTGATGAAGCACAGGGGAGATGAACCAACCCCTCATGTTTGATCCTTTGGTGAGTGAGAGATTCAGCTGTCTGGTTCGCCGTCCCTGTGCTGTTCGGCCGCTAAGCGTAGCCCCGCCCGACCTTCTGGAGGGGTGACGCAATCAGGAAAGAGGGGTGCCGCATCGCGGGGCGGGGAGCGGCAGAGCCAGGGGGGCTGAGCTGCCGTGGGGAGAGAGAGCTGCAACTGCGGGCAAGCTTTTGGGGGGAGCTGCACTTTGTGCCCCACCTTGCCAGTGTTGCTGCTTTGCCTGCCTGGAATGCCACTTTCTTCAACCCTCCCACCCCATTTAAGAGCTTGACCTGCCCCTCCACCAAGCCCCGCTGATTTTTCTCCCCTTTTCCATCATGTTCAGAAGTTCCATCTTCCAAGCTACCAGATCGCTTCGTCAATTGACTACTCCAGCCACCCGCAATCTTTCATTCACAGCCGCCAGAATGGGTATCCCCGCCGACGCTCCCGAAGGTCTCAAGATTGAGTCCCAGAACGCTGGCTCCGGCCCTGAGGTCAAGAAGGGTAAGCTTGTCCTCCTGTCTCTTAAGCAGCTTAAGCATAGTATATCATCAAAGCTAACACCAATTGCCCACAACAGGTGACTCCGTCGATGTCCACTACAAGGGCACCCTCGAGGACGGCACCGAGTTCGACCAGAGCTACAAGCGCGGCCAGCCCCTCAACTTCACCGTCGGCGCCGGCATGGTCATCCAGGGCTGGGATGCCGGCCTCGTCGGCATGCAGGTTGGCGAGAAGCGCAAGCTGACCATCCCCTCCAACCTCGCCTACGGCGAGCGCGGCATTCCCGGTGTCATCCCCAAGAACGCCACCCTCATCTTCGAGACCGAGCTCGTCAAGATCAGATAAATCAACAATCCAAAACACATTACAAGGAGGGAGCATATATGTTTGACATTTCGCAAAGCCTTACCCCCTTATGCTTACTAGATGGAGCAAAACGAAAATCGAATCATGGTTTCACTCTGGGCTAGACACCCAACCACCTATCTCAATGTCTCCTGCTCGGACAATCTCTATTTCTTTTGTACAGGTGAAATGCTCCCGACCAAAACGCCAATGCCGTGTGGATGCGAGGAGATGACAGCCCAACCGCCCTGAATGATATCTACACATACAATTCCCTGACTCGTAGTCGTCGTCCATGTCCCGTAACCCTTTTCTAAACCTTTTAGGTCCCAAGATTGTACAAGAACTTCGCTCTATGTCCCTACTCATGCTTCCGAAGCACATGTTCTCTCACTATTCCTCACCATCCTTCCCTTCTTCCACCCCCTCCCCAGGAATAATACACCCCCCTAACTCCCTATACTTTCTATCCGCATACATCAACCCAAACTTGTCCTCCTTCCCACCCCCATTCACCTCCAGAATCTCCTTCACCTCCCCCAAAACAATATAATGATCCCTCACCTTCACCAACCCCCCCATTGGCTCCTGCAACAGCTCACAGCGTAAGACATATAACACGCCCGGCCCTTTTAGTATTGGCGCCTCCCCTTTTGTCTCTGTCTCGTAGGAGCAACCACATTCGGATTGGAGCTGCTCAAACACCTCCAGCCCGGCTGCGTTTCCTCTGGCAAGCCAGTCGGCTATTCTCGCGCCGGAGGGGTCGTCGGTGAGGATGTGGATGTTGAATAGGCGGGAGGAGGAGAGGGCGTCAAAGGTGCGGGAGGGGGTGGCGATGTTGAAGGAGATGATGGGGGTGGGGAGGAGGGAGAGGGAGGTGAAGGAGGACATTGTCATTGCTCGGGGGATTGAACCGGAGGAGGAGGAGGTGCAGACGACGACGGAGTGGGTTATTAGGCGCATTAGGGAGCGGAACTGTTCTGGCAGGGGGAGGGAGGTGGAGGAGGAGGAGTGAGGGTGGATTGAGGGGGGGGTTGGGAGGGAGGTGGTGAATTGTCGGAGGGGATGGGGGGTTGTGCTGAGGGTTCGATTATGAGGTGGTTTATGAGTGAGGGGTTCTGAGGAACTGTTAGAAGAGACAAAGGATGGAGATGTGAGGTTCATACGTGATATTGGTGCTCTTCGTGGGTGTGGTAGAATTGTACATGATGGTACATGCCCCTTGTTGATATGTTGTTGACTCTGGATATGCAGCCGGCGCATAGGCATTGGCTTTGCGCTTCTCATGCTCAATGTTGGTGCTGTGATGACGGCGGCCGAGTTGCTGCATCTCTCTGCGGCAGCTTTCAAGCCCACCGTAATTCGTGGGGGGGAGTTCATATTTTTGACACCATATACTGTCTTTCCGACTTCCTTCAAAGCAAATCAGACGAACTTATGGCCAATGTCAAAATCTGTTGTTCATCTCAGTCGCAAATCGGCTTCTTCCACTTCCACGGCCTTGGGTCCGTCATCGAACGGCTCCCACCCCTGCAAATAAAGTTATCGATAAGCTCCGATAAGCTCCGATAACAACCCCGGACCCTTGCTGAGTGGGCTCTCAATTGCGGGCTGCCGCGGGTTGGAGCTGTGCCGCCCGCCGCGAGTTATCAAAATTTCGAACCAGGGGAACCAATCGGCGCGGCAAGCGGGAAGGACGAGTAATTGAAGATTTGGAGACGACGACGACATTGGCGATAGGGACAACGAGAGATACCTCCAGCTTTTATTCCCACCTGCCCCGACGGCCTCGAACCCGAATCAAACCGCAAAACCCCTCGCTCCCCGGAGCCCTCCCACAGTCACAATGGCCAGCAAACTCCCACCATCAGCCCTCCAAACCCTCAGGCGACCATCCCTCAACATCAACAACAACCACCTCCCCTCCCCAATACCTCAAACCCAGCTCCGCCACGCAACCTTCATCCCCCGCCACCGCCGCCCCTACAAGTTCACCCAGCTCGTCCAGCTCTCCGACGGATCGACCTACACCGTCCGCACCACCTCCCCCGTCGCCCTCTACAAGTCGGCAAAGGACACCCGCAACCACATCCTCTGGCAGCCCACCGACAAGTCCCTCCGCAACGTCGAGGTCGACGAGGCCGGCAAGCTCGCCGCCTTCAGAGAGCGCTACGGCCGCGGGTGGGACGCCGAGGAGGCTGCCGTCGAGCAGCAGGAAGCTGCAGCAACAGAAAAGAAGGCAGAGGAAAGTGATCCGTTTGACAGTCTTGTTGGTTTGATCAGTGATTTCGCTGCCGGATCAACAAGTAATACCGCCGGAGGGTTGAGTGCAAAGGAGCAGGCGAAGAAGGATAAGGGGGGGAAGAAGAAATAAGGGATGGGGGAAAGATGAATAAGGAAAGGGAAAACCTTGTATTATAACGCTGTGGGAATATAAAGTTGTATTTTTGGACAGACAACAACAAAAACAAATACCAAAAGTCTCGAACAAGGGGCAGGTGAAGTGATCATACTTCTCACATCTATCACGGCTCTCACAATGAAAGGGGGGTGTACGAGTTGAGAATGCTTGGATTTAACATCACCCATCCTCCAGCGACGCAGCGTTTCTAAATACTACAGCAAAACCCATTCAATAAACCCATGACCCATCGCCTGCCGCAAAACTACCCAATACACTGTAACAAACCTCCAACAGTCCACCTCCAAGTCATCCCACCCACGCAAACCCCCCAAACACGGCACTCCACTCACTAGTCCACGAACTCGACGACTCCTCCCTCCTTGCCTTCCCACCACCACTGTGGTTCGTCCTATCCCCCAAACTGCTCGGGCTCCTCGAACGCCCCCCACGACCAACAGGACCATCAGCAAACGACTAATCCGAGTCCTCATCAATCCTAGCACGAGCCCTATCCACCGCCGTGTTGCCAGCCGGCTTGTTGGCCTGCACAACCGGTGGTCTGTAAAAGACAGTCTCGTCGTCCTCGGCGTCGAGCTGCATGAGGAATGTCTCCCATTTCTCGATAAGCTATTCCAAGACGTTAGTCTCCCATGTAGCCACTGATCATATAAACGGGTAACAAACCTCCTTCTGAGCCTCAACCGCACTCTCCAAATACGTCTCCACGGCACTCTTGAAATCCTCCACCTTCTCCCTCTCAAACCTGTCCAGTTCCGCCCTCATCAACCGCCCCATATCGTCAAACAACAGCCTTGTCTGGTGAACCTTCCTCTCCGCGTCAGCAACCTCAGCACTGACCTGGTTCAGCCTGTCCTGCTGGCTCTTCCCCTGTCTCAGAAGCTTATCCTGCGCCGCCTTCCGCTTCTGCATCTCCCCCTCGGCACTGTGCCAGCTGTGAAACGCCTTCTGTCTCTGCAAGAAGCTCTGCTTCACACTCCCGATCAACCGGATATACTCCTCAATGATAATCCCAAAGGTCAGCACATCCTGTTGGGCCTGGCGGTCGTAAACATCGCGAATGGTGAGCTGCAGTTCGGATAACGCATCCAGCGGCCCCGACAGCGTAGGCGACAGTTCCACAGTAGACAAAGCATGCAAGCTCGCCGAAAAATCCCCCGCCGCCTCCGCCATAGCCTTCCTCTGCAGCACCATCCCATCCATCGCCTTCAGCAACGCCTTCAACTGATTCTCCAGCGCATCCAGATACACCCTCCTCTCATGAAACCAATCATCCTGCTCCACAAACTTGCTCCCCCCACCCCCAAACCCCAAGCTTCCAAGCACCCCCTTGGACTCCCCCCCCAAATTCACCTCCTTCCTCTCCTTGTGCTTGACATCAATATTGAAACTCTCACTCTCCAGAAACAGCTTCAAATCCCCATCCAGCCCCAGTTGCGGATGCCCCGCAATTTTATTTAGCATCTTCTCCAACGCCGCCCTCCTCGCCTCGACAAAATTACTCTCAAACCTCCCCACCGCCTGCTTCTCCGGAGGAGGCGGGACAACAACACCGGGATTGTTGCCATGAAGCGTGGTGTAAAGCCACAAGAAATCGCGATACCGGCGCTTGACTTCGAATTCGGGGTTTTTATACGCCTTGGAGGTAGTCTGCCATCCCGTTAACATCCTTACCCCCCTCCACCCCCTATCCATTTCCCCTCAGTAAACATACCTTCGTCCTAACAGAATAAACGATATGACTACTAGTCAAATCCCCCACCTTGTGCGGATCCCCCACCGTGATGCTAAACACCGGCTTCGCCGCCTGCTCAACACTCACACTCGGCGGCGCCCCCGTCGTCGTCCTCACCGGGCTAGGCAACGCCCCTTGCACCGGCGGGGGCTGTCTCGGTCCAGAAGCAGCAAACAAACTGCCCTCGTCATCATCGTCATCGATCCTGTGCGGATCTGGGGGGCCGGCTCGCTTGGCACCGCCAAGAGGAGCGGGCATTGTGGTTCGGAGGGGGAGTTCTTTCGAGGGCGGCACCGGGGGGGAGACATCCTCCGCGGCGGCGGGAGTGGTCGCGGGCGGGGTAGCTGCTCCCAGAGGACCGAGGGGGTCATCTTCTACTGCTTGGAGCTGGGTCGGTTTGGCGATCAGCCGGCGGGGTGTGATTCTCGACGGGCGGGAGGAAGAAGAAGAAGATGTGGGAGCTGCCGTCGCCGGCGCGGGAGCGGTGCTGGTGGTGGTGGTCGAGGGGGTTGTGGTCGTGGTCGTGGTGTCGTCGGTCGCCTGAGAGGTGCCGGCCGAGTCGGCCCAGGGGTCCTCCATTGTTAAATGGCTGTAAACTGTTATTCGTGAGGTCGAGGTTGAAAAAGGCTGCGCAAGAAATGCTTTGAAAGTGTGAGCTGGAGACAATTTACACGGCCAACACCTCTTGCTTAGTGACGTTCGATGGAGAGGGTAGGTGTCTCGAGCTCCGAGTTGGGAGGTGAGGTGTGTTGCGCAATGCAGGCAGGTAGCGCATGCTCCCGACCCAGGTACCCAGGTAGGTCGTTGAACTAAGCCTTTCTTGGCAGCCATCAATGTGGGGTTCGGAGGGGGGAGCTTCCCCTTCTCCTTCCCCAGCACATCAACATCTGGTGCCATTCAAGTACATATCAACAGCGTGATACGGTTTCGTGATTATGCAATTTCTCAACACTGCAAGAGATAGGTGTTTATCAATTATTACCATATAAAAACAGCAGACCATAACGCCAGGCTCAGCTTCTCGCCCAATAAATGTATCTGCTTCCCAAAACCGAGAACCCCTTTTATTCCCTCGATCATGTTTTGACGCCGATATAACCCAAACGCTACTTCAAACCCCAGCTACCTCCCTTGACCTTCTCCTAACGATCAGGGTCATAGCATCCTCCAGCCACCACCAAGTTCATCCGTGTAAACGCCACCTTCAAGACCGGAGTCTTCTTGGTAGGGAACGCGCTGATTTGATCAGGAGTAACCTGAACCTCCTTCGACTTCTTCTTGCCAGACCCACCTCCACCTCCACCACCACTCCCACTACCAGCCCCAGAGGTGTTCGCACCTGTAACCTGAGCAGCCTGTCCGCCGACAGTGATGGACCGATTGTCACCAGACCCCGCCACCGCAATGCTGTCACTGGCAACAGTTATCCCATCAGGCTGTTGACCTGGCTGGACTGAGCCGCCGGCTAAGGGATTCGCCTTGCTGGGGTCGGCTGGCAGCTCGACATCCCAAACTCGAACCGTGCCGTCAAGCCCGCCAGAGATGAGAATATTCGACTCGGCACTGAAACTGAGAGATGGGATGCCGCCCTTCCCGTGGCCTCGCATCCTCTTGATTCGTTTGCTCTTCTCGATATCCCAAAGGAAAATATTGCCACCTGTGTCGGCGCTGGCAAGAATCTTTCCGTTGGGAGCACACTGCAAGGCGCTGATGTAGTCGGCATGTCCGGTATAAATTCTAACGCAGCCGCCAGTTGTGAGAGACCACATCCGAATCGACTTGTCAGTTTCGTCAGAGGCCGAGAAGACATATGTTCCGTTGGGATGCCACGCAATGGCCGAGATCGGGGTGTCATGGCCGACCATAATGCGCTGAGCCGAAGCATGATCTTGGGTGAAGATACGGACCGTCTTGTCCCATCCGGCCGTGGCAAAGTAGTGTCCATGTGGACCCCAAAGCACGCGAAAAATAGGACCGTCGTGAGACCTGTAGATGCAGAGGCAAGACCAGGATTCGAGTGACCACAGGCGAACCTGACCATCCATAGAACAAGACAGCAACAGCTTCGCGCTGGTGTCTACCGGCTTCCCGGACCCTTCAAGGTAGGGATTCCGGTCAAGGGAAGCGGTGGAATCTGAGAAGGAGATACCAAAGACAGGACCCGAATGGCCAATCAGCTTCCTATTGTTGACCTTGAGGTCTTTTTCATTGTCCAGCGTTGTCCGAAGCGGTTTGCCCTCCAGATCCCAGACGCGAATGTAGGAATCAGAGGTGCCCACAGCAACTAGCTGGTGATCGTTGGAGAATTCCATGCATGAGACGCTACAAGAATTGCGATTAGTACAATGGTCAGCCACTCACCCCTTAGCAGACCAGAAACTTACTTTCCGAGCGTGTTATGAAAGGTAAACATGCAAACTGACACAGGCACTCCAACTCCCCCAGTACGACCCTCAATCAGGAACCTGTCGCGGTTCTCGCGCACCTTTTGCATCTCCATGACGACATCCCTGGCTCGCGATTGTGGGAGAGGTAGGTCAGCTCGCGATGGAACGTCGTCACCCTCTTCTTGCTTGATGCGTTTGTCAAACACTTCGACCAAGCTGGGTCGGCCGTCCACCGGTGGGTGCGACTGGTCTTCTTCCTCAAGTTCAATGCGAACGTCATCTCTGAGCTCGGGTTCCATAGGCAATGGGCCTAGTTTCAACTTGGCTGTGTTGTCGAGGACGTCGCGATTCGCAACGCCAGTGAAGACGCCGGGAATGCCCTCTTGCGCGTCAATCTCGTCCAACTCACGGTTTTGGGTCCGACGGTAAACGGCCTCGAAACTATAAGGCTCGATCGGACCACGTGAGCTGTTGTCGATTGCGCAGAAGGTTTGAAGAATGTAGATGAGGGTGCTTCCGCCCGAATCGGAGTCGCGCTGGAGGAACTGAAACAGGTTGAGGGTCAGAGTGTTGTTCAGCGGAATCCGGTATTTGTTCTCCTTATACAACTTGATCGTGGGGTCCTCGTTCATGTGCTGTGGCAGGGTGACAGTGCTGAGCAACCTCAGTGTGTCATGGTGAACTGTCTCAAAGTGTGGCCGGAGAGTCGCAAGATAAGTTTTTGAATCCTCATGGTAGCCCTGGCCAACAAGCTCCAGGTAGGAGTAGACGAAGATGGGCCACAGAAGCTTCTCAAGCTCAAACTTGTAGATGTCCAAGTTGTTGTCGATCCAGTTCTTGATGAGAATGAACGCCTTGAGGTACCTCTTTGGGTCGGCGGGATCTTGGCCTCGGTTTGCTGGTCTCCCATCTGGACCGAGATGGGCAGTCTCGATGCGAAAGACAGCCTCAGTTTTGGTGAAACCCTTTTTCTTCAGATAGTCGGTAACCTGATAAATCGCCCGCGCGTTAGCATCATTACCAACTGGCTTCACCTCTCTCTCCGCCGCTTGACTGCTTTGTACATAATAGCGGTTACGAGCTTCCACGACTTGTTGGGTACTCATCGTTGGCCTGCTCTGAGAACTTCAAGTTCTCAACAAGGCTGAATGGGGCGTTATTAGTCGAAGATATCGACTCTGAAATGTAAAATGGCGTTCGATGGCGGTTGAGGATGGGGCCAGAACGACGGAAACGGTGTGGCTTTAGGGTAGCGAATGAAGGAGTTGGGGCAGAACAACGAGAGCAGAGAAATCAACCTACAATCTGATTGAGGTTCTGTGCTGATGGGGTGCTGGTCGTCGCCGGCTGTGAGGGAGCAGGTGCACCACCTGCCGACTGTGGCTGCCCCGAATATGAGGCGCTAGGCGGGGCCTGACCTGTTGGTTGAGGTGGGGGATTTGACATGATGAATGCTGGGACGAAAGATAATAGATAATAATAAGAATTGAAGCAAAAGTGGACGTTGGAGAGAGATCACACACTTGGCGGGGTCGCGCTTCCCCAACGCGCTCTACTTCATGAACCAGACGCCTTCTCCGAAGCCAGCGCAAAGCTTGGAGAGTTTTGATATCTCTGAATCGAGTTTTATCGTGATCTAATCGTTTGAGCTGTTTGTAAGATAAGCAGCACTTATTTTTGATGCGCCTGGTGAGTGAAGATATACGACCATGTATCTCTTCAACTTATACTCGACCGCTGTCTCCGTCTCACAGTGATTGAATGGATCGAGGTGAACCGACCGCGGAGTTTTCCGCGTTTGTGTCGAGCCAACTCCCTGTCCGAGGCCCGTGCCCGAGCTCCACCCCTTGCCGTTTTAGCGCAAAGACCCCGGTCCTAGCTTCACGTCACATTCACTTTCGCGGGGCAGCTCTGAGCTTGCGATCTTGAACTCTGCCATAAGCAGCCACCTCTTTTTACTCACAACACCAGATTCTTCGCACATCAAATTCTTAGCAAACAACCACGATCCAAACAATCACCACTCACTCACCCACCCCGGCACACCAACAACCAACCGCAACCATGAACCCCCCACCCCCCAACCCCCAAGAACAACCAATCGACATCCACACCCCCTTCACCCTCCCCGAACACCTTTCCCACCTCGCCTCCACAGACCGCGACATCACCTCCCTCCTAACCCCCGTAATAGCCTCCCTAACCGCCCTCTCCACCCCCCCCTCCCCAACCAGCCCCAACGCCCCCCAAGAAGCCTTCAAATCAGCCCAAACATCCTACTTCCGCACCATCGACCGCATATCCAAACACCTCAACCGACAAATCTACGCCCTCGAAGAAGCAAACATCATCTCCCTCGCCGCCACCTCCTCCAACCAACAACCCTCCCAATCTGCCGAAAACCCCGACTCCCAACCCGGCGCATATCAGCCCGACGGCACCAAGGATACCAAGAAAGTCGCCCGCCTCGACCCAGACGGAACAGGCAAATACGGCAAGCTCGACGTCGGAAGGCTGAACTTGGCTTCGTCAACGACAGAGAGGGACGTCGAGGCCGAGACCTGGGAGAGGGTCAAGGCGCATTTTGCTGGTATGGCCGAGGCCCAGGGGGTGAATACCGGTGACAGGATGCAGGAGTAGGATCACCGTCGTCGGTCTGTCACTTTGGGAAGGGAGGAAGGCGTCGTGGTAAGGGAGTTGGCAGGTGGTGAGCGCCATCGCTCGGTGGCTTTGGGGCGAGAGGAGGGTGTTGTTGTACAGAGAGAGGGGGTGGATATTATCAAGGAAGAGGATAATCTCGAGTATGGCGCTTTCATCAAACAAGAGGCTATCACCGACCATGGTGTCGCCATCAAACAAGAGGGTGAGGACAGCTTAGAAGTCCACATCAAGCAAGAGGATATATAATAGCCGTCGTCTAAACTCTCAGAGAGACGGGTCGATTTTCCGGCAACTCACATCAGAGAGAAGGGATCGCCATAGATGGACAGGGTGCATTGCTCGCGGGGCATATACATTGGACAACAGCCGTTAGAGATATTTGCATTTTACTGGAGTTTTACCATGGAGATACCCAGACATCAGGAGAGTCACAGCCATGGCCTCATAGAGAATCAGAGATGGAGACGCAATAAAACTCTTGGTTGTTTGTCTCATCTAAAGCTGCCTTTTCTGTCTAGAAAGTGATATCATTGACCCCCTCTTTCAGCCCATGAACTCATCCCCCCTGTTCAGGTCGACTTGACATGCTCCTTGCAAATCCGATCATACGCCCCGCCAGCAACAAAGCCAGTAGCATTGGTAGAAACCAAGACCGACTCGGGGATGCTATAACATTTTCACTTTCTGTAAGCCCCCATCCACCACCCATCAAGATCACAAAAAACTTACACAGCATCAAACAGATTACACTTCATCGTCTCCCCCCTCCCCTTCTCATCACGAGCCTCAAACCAGACAAAATACCCATTGCACTCCTCCTCGGCATTGCACAAAAACTGGCACTTCCACGCCCCAAACTGTCCCTCGGCCGAGCTGTACCCGAACCAGTGAGGGCCAGAAACGAGGTGCTTCTTATACCAAGTCTTTTCGACTTGGTAGCTGGTGGTCTTGTTGGAAGGAGTGACGAGGGTGTAATCTCCAATGTTGAACCCGCTGTCGTCGTTGGAGGAGGCGGCGGGGCCGGTAGTGCAAGCTGCTGGGGCGGGGAAGGCAGCGGTGCCTGTTTCGAGGTAGCTTCTCGAGGAGTGGGGGTGAAAGGAGCGGTAGACTTCCTGGGGAGGGGAGGATGGGACGGATTTGTAGATTTCGGTGTCGGAGTCGGTGGGGTTCAGGGAGATTAACTTGGGGGATAGGAGGGGGGTGGCGGCGGCGAGGGTCGCCAGGAGGAGGGCTTTGAGGATCATTTCAGGTGTGGGATTGGTGGTTGTAGGTAGGGAATTGAGTGAGGGTGAGAGTTGTTCGTTCCTAAAACCAGGTAGTTAAGAAGTTGAGGTTGAATGTGGATTGTAGGTCTCCAAGTTTGGTAAGAGAAGATGGAATTGTTCAGGCCGAAGTTGTAAACAGAAGTTGGTAGAGAACCTGAAGTCGAGGACTGCCAGATGGTGAGCCAAGAAAGCCGGCAGAGCCAGGGGAAGGAAAGAACGACTTTGAGTAAGGTACAGTCACCGCCCTGAATAAAAGACTCGAGCTTTCTGTGAGACTGCTCGTGCCTCCCTGAGATAGATCCTTTGCCTTGTTAATGTGACCAAAGGAACAAGCTACCTCACAATTGGCCGCCATTAACGTTCACGGGTCTCGAAGACGTCTACACTGGTGCGCTATCATCAAGGAAGCTCCTCAATTGCTGGTGGCTGAGCAGTTCTTCAAGCCATACTCGACATTCGTCTCACTTGTCGAGTCTTGCCAACCCAGTCTTCGTCCTCCTGTCCAAGAGAGCAAGTGCCACAAAAGTTCCGTCCGTATACCTATTTCTCTCTACCCTTATCGCTCCTTTCGTAGTAGAAGTATACCCCTGAGGTTCACAGCAGCACAATGACAGGTTCCACAAAGAAAATACCAAACGGGTGTAACACCCGGTGTCTGATCATGTTCGATCTGTGCTTGACTGCCTTTAATGAGGAATGACAGGATATTCCTGTCCTTGAGGCGAAATGGTTGCTGCCAGCACTTTACATGAGACCGAAATAGCAAACTACCCCTGACACAAGGTGAGCCATGGCAAAACATGCAAACATCTGCTCAAAACTCCGCAATGTTTGCTCAGTCTTTTATGTAACATCTGAAAGGTCAATTAGGTTTCCTACACCATATCTATACCTAGGAATACTCTAGGCACACTGAACACCACAACTCACGCTTCCCATCTTCCCCCCTGCTCTCACTCCCTACTCATCTCATTCTACACCGAAAACCCCTTCCGTCCCTCTACCAACCCCTCCGCAAACTTTGTAATCGCCGCCCAAACAGGTGAATATCTCAACCCCTCATCCAATGCAGGAATAGTCCCCGCCTCATTAGCATCACTCCAAGCACAAACCACCTGTCCCTCCAACTTCTCAGCATCCTTCCACTCAACATCAACAACCCACCTCTCCCCTCTCTGCCGATGCCACAGCTTCAACTGCTTAATCCCACCCTCAGGGAACTGCCCAAATCTATCATCCCATTCCGAACCTCCCTGAACATTGAATCCCGAGATGGGCTGCTTAAACTCCAAGAAGCATGCCTTGGTATTGTCGGCCTCGATCTCCAGCTGGGCCTTGTTCCCCTCACCGCGCGTGGCAGTGACAGTAGCAAGGCTCTTGTAGATCTCCTCAATTGGCGTGTCCTCCTCAGGAGTCTCACTTCCCAGCCGAGGGGCAACATCGACCCCGTCATAGCAACAACTGACCAGCTCCGCCCGCTTCGACTCCCCACAGGTAACATTCCTCCCCGAAGCCGACGGCAGCTCAGCAATGATCTTGTGAACATACTCATCCACCCCGTTATAGCACACCCGGTTATCCGCCGTGTCGAGATCGATCTGTTGAACAAAGTACACCTTGTACCGACTTTCCTCTGAAAACGGGAAAGCCACCAAGTTGTAAATCAGCGTGCCAACAAACACCACCAACAAGAAAACCGGAATGTGATGGCTAATCCGATGAATGACCGGCGTAATGGGCAGCAGAACCAACACCGTAAAGGCGAAAACAATCAAATACGGCAGCAGCAAGTTGCTCCCATCAGCACCAGTCTGATGAACAGCATCCACGAGCATCAATCCCGTCTGCGCCGCCAGGATAATCGTAAACGGCCCCAGAATCAAAAACTGGAAAAACCACAGCCAAGAAGGCAAGCGTCCAGACCAAGCCTGCTCATGCTCAAACGGCTCGTCGCCATCCTGCCCGTACTTGCGAGCTCCATTGACCAACGCTGTGATCGAACGGCGATACGTCGTAGCAAAGGTCGTGCGGAAGTGCTCGCTCGTGGCATTACCACCGCCCACCAACGGCGTGCGCTCAGTCGGTACTGCCGCGTCTTCGTCGTCCGTGTCGTTACCGTCTCCCTGGCGCAGAGTGGAAGCATTCGAGTCCCGCGTGGCGGGCGGCACTAGAGATGGTTGGTGAGGGATCTGCGGCAATGGGGGAGGGGATTCAGTACGAGTATTGTTGTTGCCCGACTGGGGCTGGTAATAATCGTGAACCTCATGATCCTCCCGAACTTGCTGACCCCAGGCGGTCTTCTTGGGCAAGGCAAAGAGCTCGCAGAGAGTGAGGAAGGTGGTCAGGCAGACAGCGGTCTGTAGGAAGACGATGGGGTAGCCGGCACCGAGCTTGAAGCGATCTTCCGTCACGGTTACCGCAACGAGGGTAGCCCAGCCGAGGATGAACAACCAAATGTTGACATAGCCCCGGTGAAGCGCACTGGGTCTGGCAAAGTTGGCGCCGCGCATAATGGACCAGAAGGTGAAGTAGAAGAGGGAGAAGATCATAGCGATCCTGCTCGTTGTTAGCCACACCATCCCCCATTAATCCCCAAAAGAGAAACTTACACAGAATACCGATGACTGTAGATAATGAAAGGATTCACTTTCCTCATCAAGAAGGCCACCGCAAGCGACAGCGCCCCAGAAACAATAAACGCGAAGGGAAACCGAAAAGCACCTTTCCACCCGCCGACCAACACTGGCTCAAAGTCAGGCTGATCATACGTCCTGACGCTTGAGGTGAAAAAGTAGTACTTGTCCAGTTTGTGAAGGATGTACGTGGCCAACACCAAGATCAGAGGCGTGGCCACCAGCACCGTCAGCGACCAGGCAAACATGCCTCTCAGGCCAAAATTGACGAACCCCTTGCCAAAGAGATCAAACCACACTCCGTTGCTTGGGCTGCCATTGCGGACCTTGTTGCGGGCGCCATCAGGCCGAGCGCCAACAAAGGTATCCCCAGTATCCCCCGAGAGCTTACTGGCCGTGTGGATAGCCGCGCTGAGCATATGCCAAAGACTGGCCTTCGACGTGTGAGTAGCATCGTCCCTATTGGTGTGGTATCTCGATCTAGGCTTGAAGAAAGCAAGGTCGAGTCCTCGCTGCCCATACACGTCGTAAAGCACCGAGTAGTCAGTACCGCTCCTGATGAACCCAAGCCCAAAGGCATCAGAAGCAATGACCGTGCCGAAGGGGTCCGAAGTCCCAGCATACGCAGCCGTGACCTCTCTGTCCGTAGTCCGGAAAAGATTTGCCCGTCCTCCAGCACCGGCACCCTCAAGATTCAAGAACGTATGGATATACGGATTCAACGGGTGCTGTCCCAGCGCTCTCGCACCGTACAGGTAATCCTCCTCGCCATTGTTAAGCATCACCACAATGCCCCTTTCCGGCTGGTGATCCGGGTGAGCAAAGTACTTGATCACCTGCAGGCAGGTAACAACACCCATACCGTCATCCGTAGCACCATACCCAGTCGAAACCCTATCACCATCATCAGTATCACCAACCCCTCAAAACATCATCCATCGTAAAGAACTCACGAGTCGTAATGCGCATTAACCAACACCAAGCCCCTCTCATTCTTCCTCACCCCCTCCATCTCTCCCCCCTCAGCACTCCTCCTCCACCAATCCCCCTCATCATCCCCCTTCCCCCTAACATAAACCAAAATATTCGTCCCCTCAAAATACGCCGCCACCTGAGCACTACCCGGCGTAGGCACTACGCTCCCCGCCATCAAACCCGTAACATTGCTCCTCAAATCATCAAAAACCGTCACATTTCCCTTCTTCCCACCCACCCCACTCCCCTCCAATATCTCCCCCACCCTCCCCAGCAAATACCCCCTCACCTCCTCGTTAAACCTGCTGTTATACGGATGATACCCCCTCGTGATCCTCGTCAGGTCCAGCCACGCCTCCGTCAGGTTCACCCCCTCAATCTTGCCATCGTCCGCCGCCGCCGGCGCAGGGGGGACCGTCTCGTTGATGATGACAATCGGGATCAGCAGGGCGAGGTAGACTAACGTCGTCCAAAACGTCACCGGCCCCGGCCGGAACGAGATGGGGTTGATCATGGTGGGCAACAAACACAAGAGTGCTGTGCTTGGCTCGGTGATATGAGAGAGCTGCTTCTCTTCTTGGTGCGGGGAATCTCAAGACATGTGAAAAAAGCTAAGAGTGATTTAGGTACTGCAAGCCAAAACCGCCGTCGATAGTTCTTGAAAGGGAAAAGTCAATAGGTAACACGCGTGAGTGGGTGGTCGAGTCCGAGTCCCAAAAGGTGTGTGTGAAAGATGGTGGAGGGGGACGATGCCGTGCAACCGTTCGAGGTTCGCCAACTGGGCAGTCTCGTCTTTGTTGCGTTGAGGCAACTGGTCGGGACGGAGCCTTCTTCCCTTTGTGGATCAACACAGTTGGAACCCCTGGGAATTCCTGCTGTTTTCTTCTTTTGCCTCTGCAAGTTCAGGGCGAGGGCGATGTCGGGGAAGGCGACGAGATCATCTGAACATGAGAGAGCTGCAAGAGCTAGGGGGGCTCAAAGGCGGCCGGTGAGTGGGGCTTGCCAAGGCCCGTTGTGCAGTGGGCTTGCATAAGAAATGGCCCAAGCTCCTGCTGATGTCACTGAGCAGCAGCAACAAAGAATCACAGTATAAACACATGTCTACAATACTTTGAATCTAATGAAATTACAAGTTCTATGTTGCTGTATACTAATTAGACCGTTAGTTCCACTGTGCCTGATTACATGTAAGCCAGACATCCTAACCATCAGAGGTCGAGGATCCAATAATAATGAAACAGCTGAGCCAAGCAACGTTAATAACAGGTCAGATCCCTATCGGTCAGTCGTTCCACCGGTTGCTACCACTAAGCCCCCGGGGGAGGAGGAGGAGGCGGCAAGTCCATGGGCGGAGGAGGAGGTGCTTCACCCGCAGGCGGAGGGGGTGGTGGGGGAGCTGCGTTGGCGTATTGCTGGATGAGCGCGTTCAAGCCGCCAGGGAGGCCGGGAGGAGCACCGCCCGGAGGAGGGGGAGGCAAGCTGGGAGGCGCACCGGGCATTCCGGGAGGAGCACCATAGCCGCCGTAGCCAGGATATCCACCGTAGGCCGCATTTCCACCAGCAGGCTGTTGCCATGGGGCCATCCCAGGAGCCGAAGGTGGCGGAGGGGGAGCACCGTATGAGTTGTGACCACCACCACCACTGCCATAATAGCTGTCACCGCCATCGCGACCATCACGTCCACCACGATACCCCCGGTCATCACGATCTCCACGGTCGCCACGGTCATCACGATAGTCCCGACCACGGTCTCCGCGATCACGGTCACCACGATCACGGGCCCACGGTGCAGGGCCACCTGAAGGACCGCTGGGAGGACCACCATAACCACCACCGCCACCATGGTGGTCATCACGATCGTTGTTGCGAGTACGCCAGGGAGCAGGACCGCCGGTTGGGGCGCTAGGACCGCGGGCCCAAGGCCGCGAATCACCACCAGCAGGACCAGTAGGACCGTTGGATCCAGGCCCGGCTTCGATCATGGCAGGAGCAGCACCAGTGCCGCCGAGTTCTTGCATGAGTTGCTGTAGAACATGGTTAGCATATGGATATCACCACCGAAAGGGACGCAAGGGCAGAACTCACCTCATACTCGCGATCCACAGCATCGCCGCCGCCGCCGCCGCCGATACGGCCGGCAGTGCGGTTAGCCATGGGACCATCATTGCGCCAGCTGGCACCGCGCTGTCTATCAGGACAATCACGAGCCATATGCCCAGCATTGCCGCAAACACGACAGATGATGCTGGCCGTGAAGTTTTGCTTCTCAGGACAGTCATATTTGCGATGACCGATCTGGCCGCAGTTCTGGCATGCCTGGTTCTCGTCGTCACGCAGAGTACCGTTCAAGGCGGCAAGCTCACGAAGTTGATTGCGCTTCAGTTCATTTTGACCCTCGGGAATAGACGCAGCCTGTAGCCAACATATTAGCGGGTGTCTTCACTCCAGTGCATACGGGGAGGAAAAACTTACAGTCTCAATAATATTGTGAATCAGCTTCTTCGCCTTATTCACCTTCTCCTCGGTATCGGCCATGATGAGACAGTGGAGATCTTCTTCCTGGTTACTGGAGTGAGCGGCGTCAGAACGACCTTTGCCCTCCTTCACGGAGCCCTTGCCGCGAATTGCAATCTTGGCGCCGGATTCTGTCTCCATCTTCTTGAGGGTATTGCCGCGAGGGCCTATGAGTAAACCGACTTTAATACGGAAAACCTAAGTGTTAGTCATTTGGATATCGTGGTACAACGAGTTAGGTTAGGGCTGGAGTTTAGCATGTAGATGCCCGCAAGGCGCAGCTTCAGGCATTACGCCGACTGAGGTGCCTAGCAAAGCACCAATAGCAAGGAAGGGGGTGTGGTTAGAGAGGTTTGAGGGTTAGCAATCATACTGAAGTTAATCTCTGGATAGTCGTTCACAGGCACGTAGACCTTCTCCTGGGTCTTGGTTGGGCGACGGTAGTCCGAGGGAGGATGGTAGTTGGGGATCGTCTTCATCGCCTTCTCAATCAGCTTGTGGCGTTCGTCTTCGAGCTTCTTGCGGTAGCGGTATTCGCGGGTATTGACACGGCGACCATGGTTGTCGTATTGGGGCGCAGGGAGGGGCGATCTAGGATAGTGGGTTAGTATTTGATATTGAGGACGGAATAGCATGGTAAAACACACCTGTCTCCATCAGCAGGAACAACGTCGTCGATCTTGAGTTTCTGTGTGATCTCCTCGATACGGAGGTGGAGAGTGTATGCCTCGAGCTGCTCGCTGGTCA
Source organism: Podospora anserina S mat+ (assembly GCF_000226545.1). NCBI lineage: Eukaryota > Fungi > Ascomycota > Sordariomycetes > Sordariales > Podosporaceae > Podospora > Podospora anserina. Next base: position 1,475,264 of record NW_001914858.1, read on the forward strand.
TGTTGGCGACGATGGCAGTGGGAAGACCCATCAAGCCAGCGGCCTTGTTCTCGGTCGCCTCGCCCCAGCGGTTTCTCTTCTTGCGACGTCTCGGACCATCATCATTGTTACCTGGACAAGTCAAGTTAGCATTGAATTATCATTAGCAAAGGTAGGGTGAGAGTATGGAAACTTACCACGCTCAGGGCTTCGGCCACGCTTCACGTCGCGATCTCCATTCGTAACAGATCCGTTGTTCGAGGCCGGGGGAGGACTGAAAGTGCTGCTGTCGTTGCCATCGCCATCGCCGTGCAAGCGACGGGCTTTCCCCAAGGGAATATTGTTGGAACCGGTGATTCCTTGATTTCTCCACGACATCTTGACGCTTGTGCTGATTCTGCAGAGTTGTTGATGTTTGGGATAGGTTTACCTGGGGCGAAGTTTTGTCGCATCTCGATCTTGTCAGGAAACTGTCCACCTAACGCTAGCCCGATCGAGGCTGAGTGGCGCTACACGTGATTGGGCGGCGTGCGTTCAGATGGGCCCACTTATGTGAAGGGATCCCGATTCACATACGGCTTCTGGATGGGCAATGAATTGATGTTGTTGAAGATATGAAAATGTTGACTCTGTACCAAGTCTGAAAAAGTCTATTTGTTTGATTTCATAGCTCGATATTCACTTCCATCAACAACCCTTACAGCCCTCATCTTACAGCCTACTTCCTTTCCCTAACGCTCCCACCAACTTCCACTCCCTCCCTCACTTCTTAGCATCAGCCTTCATCCCCGCCTGCACCCAAGCCTTGCTCTTCTCCGCCTCCTTCTCCAGCTCCTCCTCACTCTTATTCTTCATATCAAAAGCCGTATGCGGACTCGGCACATGCCTCCCCTTCTCCACCCCGGGCCTCTCCAACAACCTATGCAGCCACGCCTCCAGCTTGGGAAACTCATCCAGACTCACCCCAGCCCAGTGATGAGCAGCCACCCACCCCCAACAAGCAAAATCCGCAATCGTAGCCCGATCCCCCACCAAATAATCCCCCTTCTCAAGCTGCCTCTCCATCACCGAATACAGCCGTCTCGTCTCATTCTGATACCGATCAATCCCGTACTGGATCTTCTCGGGTGCATACCGGAAGAAGTGGTTTGCCTGGCCTTGCATAGGCCCTGTCATCAAACACCATTAGCATCAACTCATCCATCTCCTTCTTCTCACTGTCATATAACTCACCCAGCCCCCCCATCTGCCAATGCAGCCAATTATTCACCTCATACCCCTCCTTACTCCCCCTCGGGTACGAAACCTTGTGCTCGGTATCATACCTATCCACCAAATACTGCATGATACTCCCGCTCTCAAAAAGGTTAATCGGCGTGCCATCCGGGAGGGTGTCCGTCAGGGCAGGAATCCGCCCATTGGGGTTGATTTCCAAGAACCAAGGCTCCTATCGCTTCCACATCAACATCACATTTACCCTACCTTATGTGAGCGGAGGGGGGAACATACCTTCTGCTCATTCTTACTAAAAGAAATGGGCGTCACCTTGTAAGGCAACCCAAGTTCTTCGAGAAGGATGGACACCTTGATTCCGTTGGGTGTACCAACAGTGTAAAGGTGGATGTTGCTGTTGTTCGACGCCATCTTGGATGTAAAGTTCCGTAAGAAAGTTTTGGGATGAGTCTTGGTCAAGTGGGAGGCGAGCTGGGAAATGCGCTGCATTGATGGGGAGGGGTCAGTCATTTTCTTTACAACAGCAGCAGTTCTCTTATATATACACGGAAGTATATTGTGGGATTGTGCAACGCAAGGTAGGTATGATGAGAAGGGATGATGTGGGCACTGGTGTAACACTCACTAAAGCTCAGTTTAGAAATCCACTGCTCCTATTTTACAAATCAAGCCGCAGTTAACTGAAGCTCGGTTCGGGAGTATGCTACCGAGGATTAGTTTCAAATGATGTATGTACTCTCCAAAATAGAAAGAGAGGGGAAGAATTTGAGTGGGGGTTGTTGAACAAGATGATGGGGTTTATTAATCCTCTCATCAACACTTTCACGAAGATGCTACAAATAGGCGATGCCAGTCCGCTAGTCAATGATGACGAATCGACCCTCTCAGAAGCCGGATCGACAATTGCGCCGTCTGCCGTACCATCGATCTCATGAAAGAAATGGAACAGGCTGGTGGGTGACTAGAGAGGTTGAGAGGTTCGATTTGTAATGCCCCACCTACATCGGGAACAAGTGTTGCGGGGAAGACGCTTGTCGAATGTCAACGACTCGCTCTCCATGAAAGGGAAAATAAAGGCGCGGTAAACATTCAGCATTCCGAGAATCCGCTGTTCATAGTGGCTTGTTGGCTGAACTGTATAAAGCTTCTCGATGCTATCTCAACGACAGCCTGCCTGGTTGTGTCTCGGTAAAGTTGACTGCCGAGGCTGACATGCCTATCAATTTAATGTCCAGTGACATCATCCACAAAACAATTCATTGTAGACCCGAGTCTGAGCAACGCTGCAACGCTGGCTTTCGAGCTGGTCATTATATCTCAACGCACGTCGCAACCTCTGTCAGTATCAAGCATATATACCTCAATTGTGTTCCAGGAAGCCTCTACTCCCCATCAAACCTACAACCAACAACTCTGTTCACCCGCCACCAAACTCTACCTTCTTTTTCAACTTTTCTCTCTCCAACCGACCCCCATCTTGCCCCCTCGGGCCAGAAAAGAAGAAACCCCCGAATCATGCCCATAATTCGTGGGGTCTTAAAAATAGAAATACTAAAAAACTTGTAGCCGACGAGATCTCCCCAGCTCTGACAACTGTATACTGTTTGTACTCCAGCCCGCCGGCCCTCTTTGCTGCCGGCCCAATATAGTAAAGACAATGATTCATGGTATCATTCATAACACAACGCCCCGTCGCCGCCTGCCTGCCTGCCATATGCCCCTGGCCCACCCACCAAATCCATCCAAGGGCTCCCATCCAAACCAGAAGCAAAAAGGTGGTCCTTCTCAACATCATATACACACAGAAGAAAAGAAACATCAAAAAAGGAAATGGGATCATTATGACGCTCTTTAATAGTCGGTTGCCCGGTCCTTGACAAGCTTCTTCGTCGACTTGGCCGTACCGATATGGGTGTTGTGCACCTGAGCCATGTTAGTGATTGTCGTAAACCCTTTTTGAGAGATGTGGTACTAACCTTGGTGGCGAACCGCAAACTCGTGATTGTCTCCTTCAGATGGGCCTCTAGTGGGCTGACCATAACAAACATGAGCGTCTTGGAGTTCCCGCTGAGCGAGTACTGCAAGAGATGCGTCAACTTGGAGTTGCGGTATGGGACGTGGCCTGACCCGCGTCCCAGAGCCTCGATAACATCGCCGAGGCATGCCAAGCTCTTGTTGATGTTCTGCGTTTCCCTCATGCGCTCGCCCTCGGCTTGAGAATGCTTCAAACGTTCAGAACCAGCAAGATCCACCAGGTTGAGAGTGCCTTCGCAACGCTCGTTGGTGGCCGAGTTCTCACCCACCAGCTTCAGAATGAAGACGGAATGCGAGCGCGAAGATCTCTCGTTTGCCTTGGTAGCGGCAACGCTGCGGTTGTTCTGGGCTTGCTTGAGCATCATCTCGACCTTATCGGGTAAGTCAAGCGCCACTGTCTTGCAGTTGAGAACTGTAGTCTGCTTGCGGCTGTCGTCGTGGCGGATTTCGAGTCTCTTCTTTCCATCCGACTCTCTGCCAGGCGTGAGCAGATCGTGGAGCTCTTCGTTGTACACTTCGACAAAACTACCCTCCATCGTATATGTCCATGACTTCTCCTTCAACTTCGTAATCGTCTCGTAAATCATGTGGGTGGCTCTGGGAATCATGCCATCGGGCGAGGACATGGTATAGGTCTTGCCGGATCCTGTTTGACCGTAGCAGAAGATGCAGACATTGTAGCCGTCAAGAGCGCTCTGCACGAGCTGCGAAATTTCTCCAAAGATCTCCTCGTTGTGGACCGCTGGGGAAAACACACGATCAAACTCGAATGGGACTACCTTTCGGCTCACCATGCCCATGCTGTTCTTCTCTTCTTGGGTGACGTCGATCTGAGCCGATGTCTTCTCGTCAGGGAAGCCGATTTGAGCTGGGTTGCCTTCCGAATTCCCAAGCACGGGGCGTACTCTGCACATCACACGGATGTTGCCCTTTAGCTCTTGATACTTGTTGAACAGAACCCGGCGCTCCGTCTCCTCCTTGATTAACTTCTCGCGAGCTTCCTCAGCGACCCGCAAAGCATCCTGCAGCCGGGCCTCCATATGAGCAAACGAGTCTGATTGTTGCTTGCTGTCGGATTCCAGGAATTCGATCTTGGCATTAAGGCCTCGTAACCGGTCCTCCAAAGTCATATTTGTCGTCGACATCTCGGTCAGTTTCTGCTGAAGGTTACCCTTGACCGTCTGTTCCCGGTCCAAGTCCAGCTTAAGGCCTTCCATAAGGGACCGTAATTCCTGGATCTGGCGGTCTTTTCGGAGGACTTCCAGATTCATGTCCTCCTGTTTTGACCCCAACTTGGCCCGTAGCTCCTCCAGCTCCTTTGAGTTTTGGGCCTGTCGGTCCTTCATTTCCGCTCGGTATTGTCTCTCCATTGCCTCCAAAGCCTGTTGGTGTTCCCACTTCATCTGTTCGACCTCGGCCTTGAACCCTCGCTTGATTTCTTCGACGTCGTGTTGATGCTCTCGTGACTTGTCCTGGAGTTCGTATTTGTGCTTTTGCCGCTCGCTCTCGAACTGTAGGATTAATGACTGCTTTTCTTGCTGCATGGAGAGGTTGTCATGTTGCAAAGAGCTGATCTGTCCCTGTAGTTGTGCAGTTTGGTCCATCAACCGTTGTTGCTCACGTTCAAGATCACTCGCTAGAACAGCACGTTAGTCCCCAACTCTGGATATCACTCCGCCAAACTTACCCCTATTCTTCGCAAACTGAATAGCCTCCTCGAGGGCTTTTCTGTCGGTAATGGTGGTATCAAAGGCCTCTTTCATCTCTTTGAACTGCGTCTCGAACTCGTGAAGCCGACCGTCTACATCCCAGCCTGTGAAAGTTTTTAAATGTGAGTCCTTGGTCAAGAATGGTAACTTTTTAGGAGACGGAGATTTGGTAGGAGAACAAGGGGTCTGGGCAATGCTCCTGACCGCGGTGCCCAGCTTCTCCAATGCCACACGGCCATTCCGGATCTCTGGCGGGGTGACTGGTACACTAGGGAAATTGGCCTGAGAGTTGGTGGTCCTAAACGGGTCCGGACTGGTAGCTCCCCCCCGGCGGTTCTGGAGAGTCGAACTTCGCTGCTCTTGTCCGTCGGGCGGCTGAAACATAAGAGAAAGGGATTGCTCTTTTGCCTTGGATATCACTTGATTTCCGCTAGCTATGTTGCCGACGTCATCATTGAGCGAGAGGTTGCCCATCCGCTTGCTGAGCGTCAACTCCTCTTTGCTAGGCATTCGAGCACGGGTTCCGACGGACTGTTCAGAGGCTGTAGATCGTCCTCTTTGAGTCCGCACTTTCTTGGTACGGGGTTGTAAGGAAGCAGAAAAATTCCTACTTTTCTTTTGGTCGGCTGGTCCTCCATCTTCTTCCGCTGATCGCCCGCTCATCGCTGTCGCCGGTCGAGATCTCGTGGTTCCTCTGGTGTTCGATGGGTTGAAGCCCATGGAGCTGGGTGCTCGGCCTGATATTGGTGGGCGGCTTCCGGCACCCATGGTTCGCGAAAAGCTGTTGGTGCTGGCATGGCGGGAGGTTCCTGGAAGAGTGGTTGGTGGCCGTGTGGATGTTGCGGTAGCGGGTTGGTGAGTCTACGACAAGTCAGGGTTAGCATCAAGGCCTGTGGCAAGGCAAGCAAGAAAAATACATGATCAAGTTCAGTGCCAGCCGAGTCGGTCCATGGGTCGCAGTCGTCGGAGGAGCGGCGCAGGTAGGTATCTGAACAGCAGCCCCTCAGACGCTTCCATGCTGGCGGGTTGGGGCTCTTCTTGTTACTGGTCTCTTTTGGGGCCGACATTGAGCCCAATGACGAGTAGGAATATGGCGTGTGGGACAGTGGGGATAGATTGGGCAATGGGAAGTGGGCTGCAGGGTAGGAGTCGGAGATAACAGTCAACGTACAGATGCAAGAGATGCGATAGATGTGGGTTTGAGGCCGATGCCCGTCATTCTCGAGACCGAAGGCGTAGCTGCTGGCAGTTGCGATTTGGAGATAGGCTCACCAGCTCTTTCCGCCAGTGTTTTGCGCTTGGCGTCGCGGTCTGGGACTACAGAAGATCCTTTTCGGTCAGTCAGGGCAAGTGGGTGGCATGGATTGGGCGGTGACGACAACGTACCGGCGCCATTGTATGTGCGTTTCGACGGGAGGAGGCCCGACGAGTGAGGTCGCGCATTCTGGTCCGAATTGGTGATCTCCTGGAGGTATGCGCTCGGGGCCATCGTGGTCGTGGTGCTCGTGTGGACTCGAGGGGCGCGAAGGCCGGAGCGGAAGGTCTAGATGTCGCAAAATATCAGTGTCAGGGTCGGGGGTCCGAGGGCAGCATCAAAGATGGAGAGAAAGACTTCAAAACATACACCGCCGTTCTCTGTAGACTCCATGTTGGCGTTGGCTCCGTTGCGCATGCGAGGAATAAGAAAATGGACGAGCAGATAGGATAGCGATAGGAGCAGTGCTCCAGTTTGAGTTGGGGGGTGCGACACAGTCGTGAACAGAGGCGGGTCTTCCCTGGGACTTGGGACTGGACTGGTGCCTCTTCTCCTCAACGGGTGTAGCGTAGAAAGACGGATGGTAGAAGCTGTGTTTACTTCACCGGGGCAACGAAACTGCTTACGGGAGCCAATGGGAGGGGTCCGCTGGGACGACGCCGTGTGGGGTTTTGTGGGGTACATGGTGAACAAAGGAAACGTGGATTGAGCAGGGCCAGCAATCCAGAGACTGGCGAGAGAGTGGCATGCTTGGACGGATAGGATGAAGAGGTAGAAGATGTCAAGCAGATTCTCTCCCCATTAATTTCTCATCCGATGCGGAGTCCCAGCCAGCTTCTCTTGGAAGAGCTGCATCTACTAGTTTCCACGGGGCAAGGGGGGCGGTGTGTCAATGTGTGTCCCGGAATACCCCGCTCAAAGGGTTAGGGTGCAGCTTTCTTTCCTGTCCTCCTGTCCATTCATCTGCCTTGATCTGCTCATCCCGCCGGAATCATTCCAGCCACACCGTCCCCAGTGAGCCAGTGTCTCCAGTGTGCCCTTGTCCCAGAGTTCTGTAGCGAGACTGGTCTCTACAGCGCACGTGCCACTCGTTCACATGCTCCACTGGACAGGCATGATGTCTTCAAAATATCTGGCCAGTGAAAGCCTCTGAAATCTATTAATCGTACGTCAGGCCTACATTTGCCTGTATCACACGGATCAACACTTTACGCAACTACTACTGCGGTACATACACTCACGACACCCCCGTCCTCGTATACATACGGCACTAAAATAATCCCAAGGACCGCAACCGCCCTTGCCGCGCATCGCAACCCCATCCCATCGCATCATGGAGAAGTTCTCCCAGTTTCGCGACAGAGGTATGTCTCTCCCCCGCCTACCATCCCATCCCCTCTAACCATGTCACACCCTCGCTAACCTTCTCCATCACAGGGTCCGGCATATCCCCCTTCATGCCCACCTCCTCCCCCACCTCCATATTCAGCAACCTAACCTCCACCATCCTCTTCCTCATCCGCCTCCCCATCTTCCTCGCTTACACCCTCCTCTACTTCCTCTTCCTCCACCACTTCCCCCTCCCCGCCGTGGCCCACAAGCTCCTCCTCTGGACCTACCTCTCCATCCCCGGAATCTGGTGGGTAGACCTCCAACTCGACGGCGTAAAACGCGGCTCCCTCTCCCAGCAACCCCCCTCCCGCGTCCCCCACCCCGGTTCCCTCATCGCCGCCAATTTCACCTCCCCCGTCGACGCCCTCTACCTCGCCGCCGTCTTCGACCCCATCTTTGTCGTCTCCTACCCCCACTCCCGAAAAGTCCAACGCATCTCGCTCATCGCAGCAATAATCAATGCCTTGTCCCCCGCCCCCTTGTCCCCTCCTCCGGGAAGTAGTCTCACCGACCTGAGGACGATCATCGAGAAGAATCCCAACAGGGTTGTTGCCATCTTTCCGGAATCGGGCACGACGAATGGAAAGGGGATTCTGCCGTTGAGCCCGGCCTTGTTGACTGTGCCGGCTGAGGCAAAGATCTTCCCTGTCAGTATGAGGTATACGCCACCTGATATTACGACGCCCGTGCCTGGAACTTGGATCCAGTTTTTGTGGAAGCTGCTGGGGCGGCCGACGCATTATATTAGGGTCAGGATTGCGGAGGGGATGGTGAATACCACCAAGGCCGTCAATGGGGTTTCAAGCCAGGAGGAGAGCACGCCCAGTGGGGAGGACGGGGTGACGGTGGAGGAGCAGAAGCTGCTGGACAATGTCGCGGAGGCCTTGGCTAGGTTAGGGAGGGCGAAGAGGGTGGGCTTGACGTTGAAGGAGAAGGATGCCTTTGTTGAGGCTTGGAATAAGAGGAGAAGGTAGAGCTGTGGTGAAACAAATGGTCAGGGGTTGGTTTGTGATATGATGTTTTTAATGCGCATTTACAGGCAAGCAGGAAGGAATCAAGATCGGATATAGAGGTTGGGAAATTTTGGAACATGCATGATCATTAGCATTATACCAGGACGAGAAGATCATGTCCGTGTCGATAATTGGAACCCAATGTAACAAAAAGTTCATCAAATTCTTGCTTGATTATACTTGTCAACCGCCAACCTGGTATATCTTTTTCCGCACCCAACCACCCAAAAACAGGCAAACAATAAGCGCCCTTTTCCCATGCCAAAATAAAAACAAGATCAGTATATGTACAAAACAAAAAGTCCCACCCTTAAATTATACCTTTTTCTGCATCCCTTCAAAGTTCCCGAGCTTCTACGCCCGTTCAAGCATCAGTCACACAGCCGTGGCTGGCATCCTTGACCAGCTGGGCGTACTTCCTAAGAGTACCCCTCCTGGCCTTAGACTCGGGGGCTCTCCACTGGCTCTTTCTCCTCTCGAGCTCCTCAGCAGGGATCTCGAGGTTGAGCACACGCTGCTCGGCGTCAATGACAATCTTGTCACCGTCCTGGACAAGGGCAATGGGGCCACCCTCCATGGCCTCGGGCACGATGTGACCGATCAAGAAGCCGTGAGAACCACCGGAGAAGCGCCCATCAGTGATGAGGGCAACATCCTTGCCAAGGCCAGCGCCCATGATGGCAGAGCTCGGCTTAAGCATCTCAGGCATACCAGGACCACCCTTGGGACCCTCGTAGCGGATGACAACGACGGTCTTCTCGCCCTTCTTGATCTCACCGCGCTCGAGAGCCTCAATGAAGCCATCCTCGTAGTCGTAGACCTTGGCGGTACCCTCGAAACGGAGACCCTCCTTGCCAGTGATCTTGCCGACACAGCCGCCGGGGGCGAGGGAGCCGCGGAGAATCTGGATGTGACCGGTAGGCTTGATGGGGTCGCTCATGGGGCGGATGATCTTCTGCTCGGGAGGGAAGTCGGGGTAGGCCTCGACGTTCTCCTTCATGGTCTTGCCGGTGACGGTGACGCCAGAGCCATCAATGATACCTTCCCTGAGAAGGAACTTGAGGAGGGAGGGGGTACCACCAATCTTGCAGAGATCCTCCATGACGTACTTGCCGGAGGGCTTGAGGTCAGCGAGGAAGGGGATTCTGTCGGAAACGGTCTGGAAGTCGTCGATGGTGAGCTTGATGCCAACGGAGTCGGCGATGGCGATGAGATGGAGGACGGCGTTGGTGCTGCCACCAAGAACGGTAACGACGGTCATGGCGTTCTCAAAGGCTTGGCGGGTCATGATGTCGCGGGGGCGGATGTCCTCTCTGAGGAGGGTCTTGACAGCCTCACCGACGCTCTCGCACTCGGCCTTCTTGCTGGGGTCCTCGGCGGGGTTGCTGGAAGAGCCGGGGAGAGTCATACCGAGAGTCTCGATGGCGCTGGCCATGGTGTTGGCAGTGTACATGCCACCGCAAGCACCACCACCGGGGCAAGCGTTGCGGATGATGTCGAAGCGCTGCTTCTCGTCGATCTCGCCGGAAAGGTACTGGCCGTAGGCCTGGAAAGCGCTGACAATGTCGATGGGCTCGCCACCAGCACTGCAGCCGGGCTTGATGGTACCACCATACACCATGATACTAGGGCGGTTGACTCTGCCCATAGCGATCAACACACCGGGCATGTTCTTGTCGCAACCGGGCAGGGAAACGTTGGCGTCGTACCACTGGCCATTCATGACGGTCTCGATACTGTCGGCAATAATTTCTCTGCTCTGCAAGCTGTAACGCATACCAGTGGTACCCATGCTGATACCGTCGGAGACACCAATAGTGTTGAAGCGCATGGGCACGAGGCCAGCCTTCTTGATGCTGTCTCTGACGAGACCGGAGAGGTCGAGCAAGTGCATGTTGCAAGGGTTGCCATCGTACCAGACGGACGAAATACCGACCTGAGGCTTGTTCATGTCGGCCTCAGACATACCAGTAGCGTAAAGCATGGCCTGAGAAGCACCCTGGGACTTGGGCTGGGTGATGGTGGCCGAGACCCTGTTGAGCTTCTCATCGGCATAGCGGCGGGCAGTGGTAGAAAGAAGGCGGCTAGAGAAGGATAACAGTAAGCTTCTTGATCTCGGCGATAGAAAATGCAGCTCTGAAGCTTGATAGAGGAGACATACGCCTGGTTTCTCATGGGCAGGGCCCGGCCAGTGGCCAGAGCTCTGGGAGCACCAGCTCTCAGAAGTGAGGGGAGCATGGCTGATATGACGATGACTGTGCCAGAGAAGAGAACAAGAAGAAAGAACCAATTGACAGCCCGTGGAGGGTATAGGGACTTAATAGACAGTGAGGACAAGTCAATTGACCCTTCTCGTTCTTCTGGCTGTGTCGGGTTGGGGAATAAAGATGGAAGTTTTGGGCGAAGTCGGAGCTAAAATTTCCAGATGGCTGCCCGAGTCGTGGTGCGCTGTGACAGTCACAGGGACGCTGCTACAGGGGTCCCCACAAGAGCTCCCCGCCCTTTTTTTTAGCTGCATGGGAATACGAATACAAGCTTTTTCATTGGTCCAGCAGCAGGACAGATGCCAGCAGAGAAGACAGTGAGATGGGGTCATCTTTGTCCCAAGAATGAAGGTCACACTTCGAGACGGGAACCCATCATTGTTCTTGAGTATTTATGTAGTTGGTGGCTTTTCTGGTTTCCGCTAGGCTAACGTCTTCTGCTTACAAGAAAGCTGTATCAGTACATGTGGATAGCCCGTAGCTTATTTTGACCTCGGTCTCCAGACTGCTACCGTATGAATTGGGAGGTCAAGGTAATGGGGTTCCAATACATGCTATTGTCTAGCAGTTCAACACCCGGGTTCCAGAATCCCCACATCAAGCCAAGAGTGCCGGGACAGCCGGGGGGGTATCCGCCATCGGACGGGATGCCGGTGTAGGGCCCGTTGCAAGGTGCTGGCGGCCGTGTATTCCATGATGGATGGTCATAACACCCCTTTTGCAGCGGTCATAACACTCTCTCCTGCAGGCATCCCCGCCTGCGGCATGCAGCCATACGCCCTTCGTACAACTAGAACGCCTTAATGCTTCCCTTCCTTCGCATCTGCGGACAGCATCGTTCCGTCGTTCTTGACTCTCCGGTGTAGGATCTCGTCAATGATACCAAAGTCCTTGGCTTCCTCTGCCGTCAAGTACTTGTCTCTCTCCATCATGTCATTGATTGCCTGCATGTCGTACTTTTCGAAGCCAAAGGACTTGTTGATGTGGCTCTGTACAATCTTGTTGATCTGGTCTCGCAGCCTTTGTATTTGGTTCGCATAGATGAGGATGTCCGACGCCTGACCTCGTGTCCCTCCCAGCGGTTGGTGGACCATAATGGAGCTGTGTGGGAGCGCATATCTTTTCCCTGGCTCGCCTCCAATCAGGAGAATAGCCGCCATAGATGCGGCGCCACCAACGCACACAGTCGATACCGGGGACTTGATGTAGGTCATGGTGTCGTAAATAGCCAACCCAGAGCTCACTTCGCCGCCAGGTGAGTTGATGTACATCGTAATTGGCTTGTCGGGGTTGTCCGATTCGAGCCAGAGAAGCTGCGCAACTATCGAGGCTGAAACTGTGTCATCAATGGCTCCGTTGAGGCAGACAATCCGTTCCTGCAGCAGTTTGGAGAAGATATCGGCTTCGAGAAGGGTCAGCATCGCCGAGTCCTAGAATGCTCATGCAACCCAAGGCTTACATGTTCGCCAGCCGCCAGCCTGAATAGTTAGTAAGTTTTCCAAAAGACAAATGGATATCAGACAGAAGCGCTCGCCAACGTACTGTTACTTCTGTGATGTATGGCATAGGGATGCCGCCACTCGTGGGAGGGATGCCGCCTGGGAATGTGCTGAACTTGGAGGTGCGGCGGCAATGCGAGGCGCCTAACCGCCTGAGCAGGTGAAAAGCTGTTCTTTGAGTATTCATGATAGCGTATCGATATGTGGTAAGCTGGATTGGGAGGTCGCGAGAAAGTAAACAATCCAAATCTAATTGACGGTTGCGATGATGGTGGAGAGAGAGGGACAGCTCCAAGAAGCTCCCCCAGCTCCGCTGACGTTGACGGCTTGGCAACCGACCTGCCAAGACAGTCGCACGGCACAGGGTGCGCACGGACACATCCCGAGTGGGCAGGAGAATTTGGATATCATTGCTCTCACTTACACACTTGCAAGAAACCCTCATCGGACCTCCAAAGAACAATCACAAGATGTTGCAAAGATTCGGCAGAGGTCTCTCCAGGCCAGTAGCACTGGAATCCTATACCTCATCATGTGGATCTTTACGAACCTACCGACAACTCCACAACACTACTCGAAGAGAGGCAGAAGATTCAAGAGACAACGATGAGAAGTCAGCATATGAGCGCTCAGTTGAATCCTTGAACATCGATCCAGAAAATAAAACAGTCACAACCGTCGTCGGAAACTTACCCCTCTCCCCAATTATGGATCCCGAGTTTCACAAAGCCCGAAATAATTTCACCAAACCAAAGCCAAAGCACGCTGCCCGCCCAAAAGACAAGTTCCGCAGGCAACTGGAGAGAAATCCCTATGGTGTGTTGATTCCCAGGCCTCACTTTGCTTCTCGCAGGGCTCTAACAAATTTACACAGCCCGAATGCTCGCTGAGCGCGTCAGAACCTGTGATATCACCGGAACACCCCTTCCAAAACCCCTCTTGCAGCGCTTCAAGCTCGGCCAGGATCCAACCACAGAAACAACATGGTGGATGCCACAAGATCTTGAGAGTAAAGTTCCAAAAGAAGGAGGGGAGGTCCCGGCCGCTACCGAACTTCCGGGCCCTTCTGCGTATACTCTCAACAGCCATTTGTTTCTACAAGAACTCGTCACGCCCAAAGGCATGTATTCCTCGAGTTCCAGCAGACTACTACGTGCAACTGAGAGCGGGACGGGGCGATACACATCCGCCTTGAATAATGCTCAATGGCGTAAAGACATGGATACCTATCTGCTGGAAACAATGCGCAAACGTGTTTTTGAAGGTCTCATACATGCCGCTCATCTGGCTGAGAAGGGTGGATCAGATGGCAGACCACGCAAATATGTTACCAAGCTCAACAGCTGGAACGAAGTGAGCGAGTTGAAGCAGCGGCAATGTGTCTTGTTTTTCGGGCCTCCAGAAGGCCTTTCCCCTGGCCCCGCGATGGCCTCCGTTCCGTCAGCAATTTCGACCCTGGCTATCAAAGGCTCAAAGTTCGGCGAGAAGATCGCAGTGCATGACATGCGAGTGGTGCTGGGCAGAGAACACTTGGCCAAGTTAAGACAAGAATCTACATTACTTCAGGACGGATCATTGTATATGTTGAGGGGACAGGCGAGCATGAGACTGAACATGCTGATATGGAAGCTGCAAGAGTATATTGCTGGCTCGGAAGATTCAGTGGGCGAGGTGGACGATGGGGAGACAGTACCACAACGATCCGAAGATTCCGCGGCCGAACTTGTTCAACCCCAAGAAGAGGACTGGGAGTCGTTACTGGATGACGATCTGGACAGGGCTGAAGATCTCAGAGACTGAGCCGAGGCATGGTAACAGGCGGAGTCTCATCTTTATCACAATAAAGGAGAGAAATTGGCTACACCTCACCGCTAGAGTCAGAAATCTTGCTATAATCTCACAGGGATGAAATGGTGGGATTGAAGGGGCTGGTGATTACGCAGAAACGTGTGGGTTGTGACGAATGCCAAACTCGGGCTCAAGACGAAATCCCGCCATGGAGGACCATTTTCAGAGCAGACCGAAGCAATGACGGCACGGACGGCACTCCACGGGCAATCGTGATCTTCCGCCTCGGTGAAATGGCAGGGTTGGCAAGCTGGTTAATCCAATCAGAAGGCAATGAATCTTACAGCCTCGCGCATTGTTGCACGGGCAAGGTCTTGACCGCATTACCTGGGTAAAATAACTGCTGCAGGCCACTCCTGATATGGATGGGACTTTGCAAATCGTCAACGCTGTTGCCATGGGGCGTGGGGGTCAAAGGTGACAGTTGACTTTAGACCGCGAAGGGTCCTCCTGGTGGCGCATAGTGCACTTCTTGATGCGTTTTTCTTGTTCAACAAACTATCACTATGGACTCTCGACTCGGTAACATGCTCAAAATGCCTCCAATATGGAATTGGGAACAGCTTACAGACACAATATGGATTGCTTGGTCATGGTTTTGGAGTGGTGCTGCCGCGCTTTGTTCGGACGTTCTCTATTCCAAAGGGCCTCGGAAACACACCCCCTGGCTATGCCGGCTCGATATTTGGGTGAAGATCACGATGAGTGTCATTGGACTAGCTCTGACCTGTACGGGTATCTGGGCAGCCGTCTCCTCGGTGATAGAGGCCAAAACAGCAAACGAGTTGGCGCAGTGGACTTCGACCAAAGACTTTGTCGAGTTTTGCGAGTCTGTAAGTAAGGCCTTTTGTTTTGTAACAGCAGACCCGGATGGAAAAGTGACTGATAATCCAAAAGCATAACTTCAATGCTTCGAACTGTATGAGTGCTCGAAACAAAACACTTCCTCCTCCACCCGGCTTCTCGCTGCTTAGATGGCGTCCTTTGTCAGTTAGTTTATGGGGCTCCAACTCGACGCCAGAAGAAAGTCAACACTACAGCCTTGGCATTACCTCGATTCTTTGTTTCGTCATCGGTGCGATTTTTCTGGTCATCGTCATCGGAACCGCTCTCAGAAGAATCAGCTTTGGGCCAAGCCACCACTCTTCTAATCTTCCTCTTGCTCGCTCATCCAATGAGCTCACTGAAAACAACGATCGGATTGTGCAAGAAGTCGGACCCCGTCACCGGAAATCAACTGGCAGACGTAGACGTGAAGCACGACAAGACCGAATCTCCCGATACCGAACAATCGAAAGCAATCACACGGTAGATGACGACACAAGCAGTGATGAACTATACACGCATGGAGAGGACACGAGGCGGTCGAGGTTACGGTTGCGAAGGAGGGCGAAGAGGGTGGTAACTGATGAGAATGTTTAGTTGATTCAGAATAGCAGACATGGAAATGTTCAAACTCCAGATGGGTTATTTCCACAAAGCAGTTTGAATGGTGGATATGTAGTTGTTACGGGTTGCCATGGAAATGGTTGCGTTGAAGAAAATAATCAGAGGAAAAGCTCAACACCAGAACTGCATCATCATGGTCGTGGTGGCAGCTTCAAAGACGGAGCAAGCACAATATTCAAGGCAGCGGGTGTGCAGCAGCAGCAATGCTGGCAGTCACCAGCCCAGTAGAAGCGTCAAGTCAGAGGATGCAAGAATAATGCTCCGGGGAAGAGGACCACGGTACATATATCATTTCCCGCATCCAACCTTGCAAGCAACGTCAGCCACCGGGCCAGAATGGGGGGGGTGGTCAGATTGGACAAAGCGATGGAGCGGGTCGAAGTCGTGTTTGCGGTTGCCTAGAAAACCAGGGTTCAATTCTACCTGTAAGCTTTGTTATTAGGTGGTTTTCGATCGTTGGTATCGTGGGGAGTTTGATGTCTAGCACTCGGGGGGGTGCGATGCCTCTTACAACCTGCATATTCGAAGTGCCGGCGAGCTTTTTTGTCATTTTCGAAGCTGTTGATCTTTTTTATTATTATTTAACTGCGGTGTTGAGGGAGATGTCCCATCAACAAGCTCCCGGAAGAGTGAAGCTGTCAACAAAAAAGCAGAGTGGTTGTGATCTGGGAGCGAGTCGAACCAGCAGCTCAGGGACAGGGTTAGGGTTCTTTGCGCTGACTTACACGACCGATTGATTGGCGCCAGATCTTTTAATCGGGTGGATCCCCTTAACGCGTCGAGACGCGTCTCCCGCCATAATTGTCCACCACTCAACTCAGCACCCTTGCGCCAGCCGACCTGTCCAGTCAACAACTCCACGAAACACATACGCTCGTGATTCTTGAGCAATCAGTTTTGAAGTTGCGCTGTACAATCAACCACAATGAACCGTATCGACGCCAAGAGGCGCAATGTCGTCGACCATCGCAAGAAGCAGTTCGCCGAGGCAACTTACCAGCCGCAACAATACCCCCACCGCCTCAACTTCTACACCACCCCTCCAACAGCAGATATTACTCTCGAGCAGTTTGAACAATGGGCTATCGACAGACTAAGGATTCTTGCCGAGCTCGAGGCTTGCTCGTTCAGGAACAAGACACCGGCGGAAACAGCGGCGCACATGGAACCACTACTCAAGAAATACCTCCCTCTTGATAACAATAGCTCGAACCACTCCCAGCTGTTCGCCCAGAGGCAAAAAGATCACTACAGCCATTTTATTCTTCGTCTTGCGTTCTCTTCAACGGAGGACTTGCGCCGTCGGTTTACTCGTGTCGAATCGATGCTTTTCAGATTGCGCTTCCAGGGCGATGACATGAAGGAGCGCAACGCTTTTGTGCGCACGCTGAATCTTGATTGGGAACCAGTCTCGGAGGAAGAGAAAACGGAACTTGCCGCCGAGCTGGCAGCTACAGTTGGGTTCTCCGGCAAGAGAGGGCAACCGACGGTGCAGGATGAAGAGTGGTCAAAGGTAGACTGGGAAAGAGTCCCTGATTTGATCGAGCACAGAAAGGTGTTTGTCAAAAGGGGGAAAGCCTATGTCCCATCGAGGGAGCAGCAGAGTATGGTCATGACGGAGTTTAACGCCCGTCTGGAGAAGTCGTTGGAGGTAAACACCCCTTTTCCCAACCCCCCCTCATATACCTAAGTTAACTCTCCCCAGCTCACAGCCCGCGCCCTCCCCCGCCTCGACGAAGATGATCGCCTCACCCCTATCCTGAACCACCTCTCCAAAAACTTCATCGCCCCGGACTCAGTCTACACCAACTCCTCCTCGGCCATCGAAGGCGCCGAGATCTCCGCCCGCAACATCGACAACCTCTCCCAACACTTCCCCATGTGCATGGCCCACCTCCACCGCACCCTCCGCCGCGACTCCAAGCTCCGTCACTTTGGCCGCCTGCAATACACCCTCTTCCTCAAGGGCATCGGTCTAAACCTCGAGGAATGTCTTGTCTTCTGGCGGTCCTCCTTCAACAAGATGACCGACGACGAGTTCAACAAGGGATACCGGTACAACGTCCGTCACGTCTACGGTGATGTAGGCGGTGACTCCAACAGGAGAAGCGGGGGCTACAGTCCGTACAGTTGTCAGAAGATCCTAACGGAGCATGCTCCCGGTAACGGGGAGGCGCATGGGTGTCCGTACAGGCATTTTGACGAGCAGAATTTGATGACGCTGCTGGAGGGGGTGGGGATTAGTGATAAGGGGGTGCTGCAGGGGGTGAGGGAGGATAAGCAGAAGCAGAAGTTTCATATGGCTTGTAATAGGTATGTTCTGGATCTGTTTATGTTGTGTGTTGGTTTGCATCGTTGGACCTTGGGGGGGGGAAGGTCTAGAAGGTCCAGATGTCTTGGCTAGATGGGGATGGGGACTGGGTCATGTTGTGAAACAAGGACCCTGCATATTTGCTTGTTGTATTTCGTACGAGGGGTGGTCTAGATTGCTGACATTCTTTTGACTACTAGGGTATTTGAATACGTTCACAAGAACGAGCTCAGGAGGGCAAAGGACGAGGGTATCATGACGGCTGCGCAGTTGGAGACGATTGTGCATCCTAATGAGTACTTCAAGAGGAGTTACTTGTTGAAGAATCTGGGCAAGATGAAAAAGGAAGGGGACGGCGATGTGAAGATGGAGGGTTGAGAGGTTGTACAAATCACGAGTAAGGATAGGATAGGATAGGGATGGGCGTTGTAAGAAGGAAACACTTGGTAATTTTCGACATGATGTATGACTTACCTAGAAGTCGGCGGTGAGGTTTGAGGTTATACAACAGTCAGTTCCCCTCTGTCAGACGGGATACGAACAAATCAGGCTGTGGTTGGGTCTCAGTCCCTTATTTTCTGATTGTCTCGGTCCCCTATTCTTTCTGCCTTTGTCTTGAACACAAGACTTGGAACTCATCCAATCGAGAAGGTGACACACCACCGACCATCCAGATCTGATATCTTTTTCGCTTTCTTCTGGTGAAGATGGAACGTTATCCCAAGGCGTCCGTCCATTCTCATCAAGTGACCATCCCAAATGTCACCTCGTCGGGAAATTGACTAACCTACATTCACACACACAAAGATAACGCACCCACCCCGTCATTGAGAGATCTAGATCTTTCAGCGGTGTATTCGGCCGCGGATATAGTAGTCTAGGTTTGGTGCTGTCTTGTGTAATGTAGTGTAGCATATAAGGCATCAAAGCCTTTTTAAACCCTAACCTGCCACCCCTACCCCCTGTTGTGGTTGGTGCCTGAGAATGATCGGCGAGACGTTCTAGGCCCCTCTCGCAACAAGTCTAGAAGCCTAACTCCGTTCCCAGACAGCGTGGGGTGTACTACCCGACTGTATCCGTTACCAAGATATTTGTGTCCCGTCAAAGGAAATGTCACCACACGTCGGCGTGTCTGCCCCGAGCCTGTAGTGTGGTCTTTCCGTGAGGCGGTATGCTCGTGTCATAAATGCAGGTTGCCGAGAGTACAAAACACCACCTATACACCCCTTCGGCGGTAGGAGAAGGCATGCATCATTGACTGTTGGGGTAGTAATAACCTGAAGGATGCAGGTAGTAGCAGCATGACTGAGCCTGGTACAGTACAGCTGTCCATGGGGCAGTGAAAGCCATGAACAAGCCCCGAAGACCGAGAAGAGGGTGTGGGTGTGGGTGTGTGTGTTTGCCATTCTCATACACTACCTACCTGTCACCGACCCGCACCTCACACAAAGGAACCATTCCCGTTTCATGCAGTTAGTTATTCACAACCCGGGGGAAGGACTTCAATAAATGCATCACCAAAAAAAAAAACACCGTAGATCCCTTCCGTTCCTGGAACGGGAAGGATGGAAAGCCTCAAAAACTGCTGCCCGTCCAGCCAGCCCGTTTTAAAACCAGAGAGGTGCATCCCGAGGGGCCGAAGAGGTAAGGTGCTTGGGTCTTGTCTGTTCTCCATGCAATGCAGGTCCAAAAGGTAAATAAAAGCCTGTTTTTCTTTTTTGGCGAGCGAAATAATATTCTGGTCTATTTGTTCTTTTGCTTCTTGATGAACTGATTGTCAGACGACATCCTAAACTGCCCGTGATTCCCCGTGATGCTTTATCTCCCTCGCCTTTTATTCATATTTTTCGCAAACGTAGCGCCGAGTTGTGTCGAGTCCAGAACTTCAAATAATTTTTTGGGAGAGCAAAAAGGTTCCAGAACCTCTTGGCTACGGATCATCCCAGGGTTGGGGTTGATTCTCCCCGCTGATCCAACAAGACAGGAATATTCTTGTGGTTTCGATTTTACATAAACTTCATCTTTCCTTTTCATTCACAAAATTAATCGCCCTTGGAATTAATGGTCACGATGCTTCCCCTCTCTGGTATCGAGCCTTGACTGGGAAAGGAAAAGTGGGCGGAGAAAATGCTCCGCCCTGGCCTTCTTTCTTGTCCACCTTGTCCCCTGCTGCCAACTTGCCAAAAAGCTTGTTCCTCTCACTTCACTCCTCCCCCGCACTCTCAACGGCTGTCATCAGGCAGTTGTCACGGCAGACATCCAGACAAGGCAAAAAAATGATGGTATTCCCAGATCGGACATCAAAGTGTGAGATCGGTCCGAACCGGCCAAACATGTCACGTTCTGTTTCTTTTGTTTCCTTTCGGTGACTGCTTGGCGAGGTGCCCGGGAGCGGGAGGGGGGGGTTTTATTCAACCATGGGAGGGAGAAGAAAAAGATGGCGGAATTAGATCCGTGAGTCTCTGTGTTCTTGATAAGCTCCCTTTCCGCGAAATTGGAGTGTGTAATATGTGCTGTCACGTGAGGTTGTGGGTTAGGCTTGGGCTGGTTCTGGATTGGGGTTAGTTTTGATGCCATCATCATCGCTATGTCATCGGTACACTAGGGAAAGAGAAAAAAGTGACGATGCCTTCAGATATAAAGAAACAGAGACCATGGCTGCGTCATTTGGCTACAGGACTCCCCTTTCACTCCGAGCGGATATACCATTTCATCAATACTTGGGCACCAGGGGTTTGTGTTGTGTTGCAGCAAACCCCGATATCAGCCTGACGCGTTGTGGTTCCTTGTCTCCGCAAAATCATGTCGAGAGCGGGGAGGGGGGCGGTTGTTCAATGTGATCTTCACAAGGAATCGCAGGCGCGAGTCACCTTATTGTTCTCGGAGAGCCTCCCGGAATCCTGCGCCTATTGGAGGTGCCGGCTGTGTGTCGTACATCTATCTACCTCACAGCAACGTGCGATGCATGGTTGACAAGGTGCGTAAGGGCCGGAAAACGCAGCATGAGGTCATATGCAGCGGGTGGGTCGGTCGGAGTCGGTGATATGTCATTATCGTCGTTGGGGAACAAGAGTTCCACCAGGAGCAGGACCCTGTGTTGTTTCGGAGTGACGGGTATGTGCAGTGGGAGGATAATAGCTCAACTGACGCAGGGTTGAGATAATCTCCGAAGGTGAGCAGAAGAAGACCCTTTTCTGTTGGCTCCTGTTGCCGGAGCTGGTCCCGCTTGTGTTGTTGGATGGGCTCTTCCGTGAATCCCGATGGACGTCATCGTCGACGAGTTATGGACCAAGCTGTCCCTGCCAAGCGAGCCGAGAATGTTGTCTCGCTCTTTGCTGCAAATGTGGGTATCAAGTGCCGAAGATGTTTGTCTTTTAGCCATCTAAAGAGTCTTGACACTATCGAGGATTGTCTATCAGGCATATGTCACTGTCAGTCAGTGGGTGATTTGGCACTGTTGATGATATGGTTGTTGATCATCTCCTCTTCATAGCTCCAGGCGACATGCATTGTAACTCGTGTCTGCACCGCGGAGAATTTTTGTGGTTTCCAATGATAGAACTGGCTGTGTGCATACAGGAGGGGCTGGTTGAGCTGTTGAAAGCTGCAAGCTGCAACAGTTTCAAAAGCAGGGAAGTAAGCTCTTCCTGCAGCGGCTTATTCCACTGGATGAGACTTGGGGTCTTAAACATCTGCAAGTGTGTGTCCAATGAAGCCGTTACAACAGAACAACTGGCACAGCAACCTCTCTTCTCACTTGCTCGTCTCGGTAGCCCGCCCCGTGCTGCACTCGGTGCGGGACCTGCCCTGGTTTTCTGTGCTACTTAGGCCGCGGGGGCTATCTCCATACCCGACCACACCACGCATTGTACAGCTAGAACCATTAACATTCACAGGAAGCAGCTCTCAGGAATAGCAGCGAGTTGAGTATCTTTGTTGTGTATATTCATGATCTCGATCTCGTAAAGAAACCCTGAATATTCTCTGTGGGTATCTCTTAAATCCTAGGATAATTATCCACCCATGCGTGTAACATTCCCTTCCCTTTTGATTGACCAAATAACCCTCCCATGATGCCATGATTCCAGAATTCCCATATCCCGATTTCCCATCCGTTTCCACCCAAGAAGAAACCCAAACGCCGCGCTCGATGATGATGATGATGATAAGCTCGGTGAATAATCCAGAAAAAATGAAGTAGTATGAAAAAGGGTAAAAAGCCCTCAATAGATTGCATGAAAGCGGGTGTCGGTTGCATCTGCCCCCTCCTGATGACGACTTCAGCCGGCGCGAAGGCTGGAGCACATCTACGTCAGAGCTTCGCTTGGCGATAGACAGGGGTGCGTTTTGCAGCCTGACCATTGGTGGAAAAGCCGTTTTCTGAATGACACGCAAGCGACTGGCCAATCACGTCGTGACCTCCCGCTGCAGCTTGCTGCACAATGATGAACACCTTGCAACACAGCTGTCGCTTTGTGTTGATTTGGAGAATTGACAAGAGTTGCGCGCCCATGGGGCTGTCCTGAACCTGGCAGCAAAGGACGGGTTATGTCGATCTGGATCTCAGGGTCTTGCTGGTCGAGACCCTGAAAAACAAACATGGAAATGTGCGAGCAAGATCGATAATGTGCCGTGTAGCTGTTGGTTGGCGAATTATTAGACGAGCTCTTCGTGGCCTGCAACGAAGGGCATCGATTTGGCCAGGACTGCCCGTATATGGTGGTTTGTGCAGGCCATGATTGGTGAGAATTGGCGGCTGAGAGCAAGGCTGTCGCTTCGATATATGAGCGTTGCTGGTGTAAACCCGAGCCGAAGAGGAACCACCAGCCCGGCATTGCCGGTGCGCTGACAGAACTCTTGAGATGTGATCAAAAACTCTCACATCTCAGCTTCTGCCTGCGTCTGGCGGAAGATGTCGGCGTTGACGAGCAAAGCGAGTCCGTGAGGTTTTTTTTGGCATGTCGCTTCTAGAGGTTTGTAGTTCACGTGTAGCCAACCATCTTGGCGCATCTGTTGCAATAGTAGATGTTGGTACCGATTTGGACCATTCCAGAGCTGTTGGGGTCGTCGGTGCTGGTCAACTCTTCGGCACGCGCACATCGCAAGCAGCGGATGACGGAGACCTGTACGGGGCGCTGTGTGGAATCCATGCTGTGTCGTACTGAGGATCGTGAGCTGGAGCTGGAGAGGTCTGAATCCGAAGCGGAGTAGGATGATGAAGAGGAGCCAGAGAGGGAGCTGTATGGTGCCTTTGGACGGTGAGACGACATAGTGTCTGAGTCGTTCGTAGTAGCGGCGATTAAATGGCTGTTGTTTGTCGAGACCAGAGAGGAGCTAGACCAGAGAGGAGCTCGACCATCGGATAAGAAACTGACTTGGGTTGAGGCCAGCGTTGAATGTTTATTTTTGGTATCCTTGGGGTGAGGAGGAGAGTTGGTGAGGGGAGTGTGTGTGCCTTTATGATGTTGGAGAGTGAGAGCGAGATGTGGGTAAAAGGGATGGACTGGGCCAGACCAAGACTTTATTCGTCTGGCTGGGTCCAACCAACAGGAGCCTGGACTTGGGGTGTGGGAGAAAAGCTCAAGCTTGCCAGGGACGGGAGCAGGGGGAGGGGGTGTGCGTTTCTGGCTACGCTACAGCGACACCGGGTAGCCCGCTGTAAGTCACACAGAACGCCCTGCTCTTGGCTCTTGGCTTAAACTTACGCCCCGTTACATGAATGGTTTCTTGATCAGCGGGTTTGTCCTACCAAAAAGTCCTACTTTCGTGGACACACGTATGACCCATATGCTGCAGCAGACAAATGAACAGTGAATCAATGGCCCGAGGCTGAAGCTGGGCATGCTCAAGTTTCGTCCGTCCGTCTCTTATCTCTCGGTGCAAGCAGCGGCGCCGTTTGAAGGTTTGACGGTCTGCATCAACCAAACGTTATGGAAGTGTTGCTGCCGGAGTCTTTATTTCCGCTCGCCACAAAGAGCCATCCGCAGGTGTCAGAGCAGGATGTCCGGTGTTGTCCAGTCGAAGGATTGCGTGCTCTGCTCTGGTCTGGACTCGGGTTCGTGCATATTACCTGCCAATCCAGACCATGATCTCTCTTTCAAAGCCCGATCGCACTGCCCAGACACGCGGCTTGCCCTTGAACGCAGCGGCAGGATCCACGCTGGAAGGTCGCCTGCCACTGGCAGCGCAGTGTTAGAAAAACAACCTCTCACGTGCTGTGCCTGAGGTCGCTCCGGTTACCTAATCCCCAGCAGCCAAGTGGAAAATTACCAAATTCACGACACATTGTGAGGGTTGGGGCTGTTGAAACCTCTGTGCCAAGAGAAAATCCAGTTAAAAGAATGAAGCTTCATGCGTGGTGCGGCCCTCACCCGGTGTTCGGCTCTGCTTAGAACAATGGCGAACCTCCGAAAATATTCTACCCTCTTTTTCTCGGCCAGGTTTGATGCCGACTTGTCCGAGGTCGCCGTTTGTACTGTGTATTGTACCGTCAATTAAACATCAGGAACCTGAAACATTCACCATTTTCTCTTATCTCCACTCATCTCCAGCTCTCACGGACGTCTTCTTTGATACTGCTCCCGTCGTCCTGTTGGCAGAAAAGCTCCTGACCACTGATGGTGGCCATTCGCAGCAACACACGCAAGCAGTATCTGCTACACCTAATACATCGGAATGAGAATGCATCTGAGGATGACTCCCTTCCTCAAACAACAGTTCAAACAGAGGCAATTTAGGACCCCGATACAAGAAAGCATTGTCTCTTCACAAATGTTTGTGCGTTTTCCGTTTTCTGCCACCAAAAAGGCTTGCGTCTTGAGCGGGGTCGCTGCCCCTGGCCAACCTTAATCCCCGCCAGATGCGGACCGTTTCAAGATTCAGACCCACTCGAAAGAAGCTGGTTGGGCTGAAAGCCAGCTTGCCCACCACGAATTCGCAAATTCAAGGCAGAGCATCATTATTACAGCATTTCCACGATTTCCCTATCGACTTCTTTGGAAATGCCATATTTCGCCGATGCCTGCTCACTCGCAGCTCTTGTTTTGGCTACACAATTTGCCCTTGAAACTGCTCCATCAAAATCGGGTTCAACCCCTCCAGCTCGCGGTCAATTCCCGCCCTGTTTCTACCCTGTTACGGTATCCTTACGGGCCCGCCCTTCCAGGTTGTCAATGTTCTGGAATCCTGCGGCCCTTCCGTCTGGCGGAGACTGAGAGAGCTTGGGTTGTGCGTTCGAGACCGATCGATCTATCCAAAACAGAATCACGCACACAGTCACACAAACTTCCTTTCTCACTCTCCTGATTCTCGAATCCACCCGAGTTTTCTCCAACTGTGAACTAACACCCTACTTCAGCTTGGCAGGGCCCTACTGGGTAGGCTTGCGACGTTGGAGGGCGTGAAGGCAGGTTGACACCCTGCCCACAAATTAATCGACACAGTAAAAGTGAGTTAACATATATTATTTTATAGGCCATACTTCAAAAAGCAAATTAATAGGTCTTCAAACATCTTTAAAGGCCTATTAACTATCTTTAAAAGCGTAATGACCATCTTTCAAGGCATAATTTATGATATGATATGGGAGCCTACTTGTGTGTGTCAACTATTCGGTGGTGATGGTGACTCTGATAATGCCCCACGATAAGATGGGGAGCGGGGTATCAGGAAGGTAGCCTCCGCAACCATGCAAGCCATCAATGTGATCGCTTTTGTCCAATGCCCATACTTCACCATCAAAATGCCATGCCCGATGGCTGACCATGGCCTCCGATCGCCCCTCCTCGCCGTGGTGACATGCTCGGCTGATATAGCTTGCAGGTGTGGCGCGTGTTTGGTGTCCATCAATCAATCAATCAGGGGCGAGGACCTCGCCGTGCTGGCGTGTCATCGAGATCGATAACAGGAGAGATCTCGATGAGGAGGATCTCCAAGACTGCTTACCTACATAAATAACAAAAAGCTTAAAACACCGTCCGTCCGCTGCATCTCGATGCCTTTGCCCCTCTCTGACTTTTGGCTTTCCACCGGGCTGGCTGATCCGACCCAGTGCTTCTCGACACTCGACACACACACCAATGTCTGCTTCTCTGCCTGCCACCACAGTGTCCATACCACCCCAACTGGCAGCCAACATCGAATCATGGGGTGTGACGCACGCGCGGTTTGTATCTGATGGAGTGTCTACCTACATAAAACCCACCTACGGCCATCGAGGAATGAACCGACATCGAACTTTCAAACTATATCCCGTAACCAATCCCAACACAGTTGGTTCCACCTGCCGCCTTAAATTTACAAACATAGTCGATGACCGACCCAATATCGATCCGACCAGGCGTACAACAAATCTTATGGTTCGTCTCGCCACCTGCAAATCGTGTCAATCTCCCGGCTCACTTATATTTACAACAGGCAAAGATCCTCAAGTTCTCCCAACACTCGCATCGTAGAATCTCCCCCTGATCTGAACTATCCTTGTAAGCACAAGTGGGCGTGGCATTAGCGACCAACCGACCGGCCACAAGCCATCTCTCAGTCGGTAGATTAGATCACCGAGTATTTGGTAAGAAGACCTCTCGCTCTCGCGCCATCAGACAAAGACAAAAGGCTCTTTTTTAGTTTCGCCGGCAGAGAGAATTAGCAAAGTTTCTTACCAATCCAAGTTGAAGCAGCAACGGGACGGGTTTAAACAAACCCGGCCTATAACCGGTTTTTTTTTGGGTTTTTTTTGTTTTTTTGCAATGCGCACGGAGTCCATGTACGTAAGAATGTGGAGAGGGGAGTTTAAAGAAACTTAAACTTGAAGACACCACTCGACAAAGAACGGATGGTGCCAGAATGTCGGGTTCGGATTTTGGCTTTCAGAAAAGTTCTCCACCAAGTTCCCCGTGGACGGGAGTGTGTCTGATTTGTCAACCGTTCCGTTGGGACTTTTCAGGGCCGGGACTTGACAGGGACAACAACAGGGCGGGATGGATATCAGACGGAACTGATTAATATTTCTTTGATTATGCGTGATGGGATAGGGTTTTTAGTTCAAGCCACGGTTGCAAAGGTAACGTGCGACTGGATGCTTTCGGAAGAGAGGTGGGATCTGGCCCGGGCTGTTGGGTCAGGAACGAAAGAGGGATGTGGATATCTGGGGGAAGAAAAAAGGATTTTGGCATCCTTGGGTCGAGAGGGACATGAGGGTGATGATGGTCTTGAGGGAGGATGAACTGGTTCATTGTTCCACGTGGAGGAGTGATGGACCCGAGTAGTCGGACCACTTTGTGGGTTGGGGGGTTGATCTAGATTCTAGAACCCATGTTGTCAGTAAAGAGCAGCGAGCTTGGGTAGACTGAACTCATATTGACTGGTAGACACATAGACTGGCTTAACTCCGTGCCCATCCACCGTTATCCCACGTGGAGAGTGAAGCTTCGGATTCTTTATACCCTTATGACCTCAACCAGCTCACCACCCCCCTAGTTACATATGGCTTGGCTAGAATGATCCAGAAACGTGGTCAGGACTTCAACTGGTAGAGTGTAGCTTTCGTAAGCTTCGCTTCGTCAATGGCATCCCACATGGAGGGAGTGAAAGGCACAGATCTAACATCTGATGTAGTAACATCTGGTCCACCTGTTCACCGTTTTTAGTCAGAGTCTGCTTGGCACAACCCCCAAGACTTCACAACTGCTACACAAGTAGTCAGTAGATATATGTGGAATTGTAGATTGTTCCACGTGGAACAGATTAATCCCACACATCACCTCATGAGCTGTCATAACGAGCTTGGCTAATCTACTGACTCATAAACTACTAACACACCAGTAAGCAACAGCTGGGTCTGGGGCTCTTTACGACATTGTTCCAAGCCTTCAAGTGAATGCCTCAACACCAGGGCTGAAGCTCGCGCCCTTCTCGGTGACGAGACAAGCCCGGAAAACCCGAATAGCACGTAACAAGGGATCCTGGGTATCGCAGTTGCCAAGCCTGCCTTGTGTTGTGACTGCTTAGTAAAACTTCTTTGGAAAAGGAGTAGGTGAGAGAGTACCACCCTCGCTTGGGTCTTCTAAGCTTCAAGTGTGATGATATAGCGCGTTGTAGACGTAGAAAAAAGGTTGTGCCACTGGTGAATCTTCCCTGCTCATTGATCATTGCAGTCACGATGGATCGAAGTCTGAAGACGACACGCAGTGGAACGCGTGCCGTCTTTGTCACAACAGCTTCTTTGCCTGATCATCATGAATTCACTTGAATACTGAGAGGAAAGCTCCAGGCCTTTGGTCTTTAAACAAGGAAATACCAATAAGTCGCGGTGTGATTTACGTTGACATTTTCACAAGTAGAAACGCATCAACAGATTTAGAGTTGGAGCGTGAATTATTGGTTCCCTTCCCTATTTATTCCTGATTAAAAAGTGTTTCTATGATTTTGAGAGCGAGAGAGAGTGAGAGAGAGAGCAAGCAGCCGGCACCTGGCCACGGCATTGTGTCTGTGTCAAGAGACTGTGTGTGAGAGAGATATCTTGTGAGCGGAAATCTGTTTGACCCGAGAAGAAAACTTGATCTCCTCCTTTCTCTTGAGCTTGATTCTTTTCATGTCATTAATTCCTACTCCCCTAGCAACCAGGTTTTCTCTCAAAATATTTGAAACAAAAACATGGCCATGAGAGAGAAAAGAGCAACGAAGAAAGAACCAACAGTCAGAGTGTGTGTAGTATCTCTGCAAAGACAGTATTTCCTCCCCCCACCCCCTTCCCTGCCTTCCCCACAACATTTCGCCTTGTGTGTGATAATAAAAAAGAGATTCGGTCGGATGATTGTGAGTATGCGAGAGTTGTCTGCGTGTGTGTGGCGGTGCTTCGTTGTCGATGTGTGTGCGAAAAATGAAGAGCTGTGAAAGACAAAAGAAAACAGACGAGAGAGGCCAACAACAACAAAAAATAATAACAAGCAGCGGTGAACGGTAACACCTGATAGATAAATACAACTGCTGAATGCGCCTGAAGCAAAACAAAAATCGTCTCGTCATTAGTCGGCCCTGGCTTCTCGCGGAACAAGTGTGTCGAATAGAGGATGGTGATAATGCCTGATGGTGGTGGTAGGGACTGGAAGAAGTGATACCAAAAGGTGCAGCCACAGAGACGGTCTGTAGAGTGAGCCATATGGTGGATTGTTTGAGACTGCCATGACTGCTACATGACAATGCAACAGCCGCAACCACCCTTCTTTGGTGCTGGATCCTCCTCAGGGGGTTCCGGTACCTTGACTGTCGACGACGGCTGAAGCTGGGTCTGTGGTTGTGGTCCTGGCGTCCGTGGGCTTGGTAGAGGACTCATGGTTGGTTTGTCTGAGATCTTGGGCATTGTTGAATATGAGCTCGCTCTTCCTCCAAGCGTAGGGCTCCTCACTTCTGGCCTTAACGGCCAGTCACCCTGCTCCTCATCCTGCGCTTCCTTTTCAGGATCCCTTTCCTCTTGTCCCGCGATGTTCTCTGGAGGTTTCAAGAACCCTTCGTCGGTGAGTGGCCTAAACTCTCTGTCGTAGACATTTCCAAACTTGCCCTCTCGTTCCATCCTCTCTTGAGCTAGCCGCTTGGCTACGGTTGGCAAGAGTTGTTGGTCCGGAGGCAAGCGAGGATCAGGCCGGTACGCAGAGATCATCCAGGGTGGTTCTCCTTCCATTGGCTTGCTACTGCTGGAAAACTCCCTCTCAGCAGACCTCGTGGATGGCCGTGTCCCGCTACTAGTCGAGTCCTTACTAGGCCCACCTCTTGTCTTGGGACGTCCGGCAGCCCCATTCGCAGCCTTTGGTTTTCTAATCCCGGCAGGCTTCTTGGGAGATGGATCGGTTCTCTTGTTCGGTTGGCTAGTGGATTGAGCAGTCCCCTCGCTCGGTGTCAGTTTGCCAAGCGAGGTTGCGTTACTACCGCTTCTGCCTCGGGTTCTGGAGTAAGATATCGAGTCCTCGCCGGGACTACCGTCACGTTTCCTGGCCAAGAGAGTGTCTCGTTCGATATGCTCGCTGGGAATGGGCACCGGGCTGACCTTTGCCACGGGGATTTTCGAAGTGTTTTTGCCGCTACCCGTCGACACCCAATATCCGTCACCCTCTTCCACAATTTCCTCTGGACGTCTAAGATCCCAACTAGGAATCGCGTTGAGATCTGGAGTCTTGGGTTCTGTCGTCGTTGCCCCCGAGTTTTTCCTAGATCTCGAGGCATTATCCGTACCACCAATCGACCTCCCCGAACCGTTCAGCTTGTCCTGACTCTGATCCCTCCGTGTCCTGTTTTGACTCTTCGACCTTGCCCTGTCCCTTTGGCGTGGCAAAAAGATACCAGCAGCTTGCAACTCTTCACTTTCAATCCGAGCCAACTTGTCCCGATGAATCCATTTCGAATTGTCCTCTTGTCCTATCGGCGGCGTGCTGTCCCTCGGCCCCGTTCTCTGCAAACCATCGGATCCATTCCCTCTCGTGTCGCTATCAAATGCTTCCGTGCTCTCCAGAGAGCTGGGGTGGTCCTGAATACTCCGGGGTTTCGATTGCTTGTGGTGGTTTTGGGTGGCATAAGCAGTCATATCGGAACCAGCGTCTCCGTTGGCGTACTTTCGCGAAATCGAGTCTAGGCCCGTGGCGGTAGAGTGCAGAGTAGAATTACCATTCTGAGGGGCCAGTGGCTGTCGGTGGGATGAGTAGGCGTTTTCGTCATGTACAAGCCGCTTGCCGTCGTGAAGGTCGTTCTGTAGCGGGACGCGAGTGTTAGAAAAGAGCGCTTTCCCTCAAGGTAAGGGAGGCAGGGGACAGGGAAGTTGGGAGGAAGGCACGTGGAAGGCACGTCTCCGCTTGAAAATGCTGTCGATGGTTTTGTTCTTACCTCTGCTTCGTCCGGCACAGCAAGGTCCCACGAATAGCCA
The DNA here is from genome assembly GCF_000226545.1 of Podospora anserina S mat+. Taxonomy (NCBI): domain Eukaryota; kingdom Fungi; phylum Ascomycota; class Sordariomycetes; order Sordariales; family Podosporaceae; genus Podospora; species Podospora anserina. Next base: position 1,506,157 of record NW_001914858.1, read on the forward strand.
GTGTCATGGGCCGCAGAAGGTGAGAATGCCGTCGTCGTCTGCGACACTGCCGCCATATTTGTCACCGACAAAGACAACTCAACTGACGGTTGGCGACGGCGACAAACCAGTCGTCGACTGTTCGGCAGGAAATTACGGGGCAGGTGCGGCAGCGAACCCAAACCACCGGGCCAAAAACTGGGCCTATCTTTTTTTGATCCGGAAACAGAAAGAAAAGTGTAGATTGTGTAGGCCGTTGAAGAGAGCACTTGACAGCTGCCGGCGCGGGTGTAATGGGCGCCGAGTGTATCACCGCGCCACCCAGCCTCTCCAACTTGGCCAACAGCGTCAAGTGCAGCGCAGATCGGAACTCCTCATGCGGCTGTTTCCGATGTTCTAGATGCTGTCGTCGCGGATCGGGTTGATCGATTCAATCGGCGCGGTCGGCGGTAATATTCGCGCGTGATGGTCGTGACAAAGGAAAAGGGCGGAAGCGCAGGCAGACGATGCGGAGGTCGTGTGGTTGCTTGGAAGATGGCCTTGGTGTTGTGTGATTTGTCGTGGGTGTCCTGGGCTGCCTTCCACGGAGCACCACTCACTTCAACCTTTGACGAAACGAGCTACCGGGACCTAAACTTTTTTGAGGAGCCTGGCGTCTGCGGGTCTCGGAATTTGGATTCTCCCCCCTTGGCCCTGTTCCTATTCAACGTCGGCGTGGCTACCTTTGACAGATCAACGGGGTCAGTGTTCGATAGTTGTCGTCGTCTGATTAAAGCAGCGGAGCGAGCAATGTGCCCGAGTGGAAACAAGAGAATGGACGGATGCGATGCGCTCCAAAGACAAAAAAAGAGGGGCATGGAACCAATCCACAAGCAGCCTTGGGCCCAGCGGCATCAACAAACTGACGGGTTGACGTTGACGTGAACTGTCAAACGAACATTAACAACATGGACCGTCCGTCGCGTGGTGCAAGTATCAATTGACAATTTCCTCTAGGCACTGCCATTCCCTTGGGCCATCCAGGGGTAAACTCGTCCCAAAGTCGCATTTGCTGGAGAAGGGTCCCAAGCGAAAAGGAGTCTCATTAATCTTCTTTCGTGATGCCATTGGTCAATTCCACCCATGGTCCGTGCCGATTGCCTCTTTCACTCATTCATTTCTCGTCTTGGGGCTCGACTTGGACGGTAATGTCCGCCAAGTCAAGCATCGCCGTTCCTTTTTGCCTTGTTCTCGACAGCTTCAACATCATGTGATTGATTGTCTTTCATGCCATTTTCAGAATCATCGAATTTGCCATTCTTGCTGGTTAAACGGTACATGGGAGCGTTGAAAAGCTCTTGCCTTGCCTATCAATCCAAACTTTATTCGCAAGCGAGATTCAACTTCATTGATTGCTCTCTCTTTCTGTCACTTGACCCCGGCTTCCAGGTTCATACAAGCAGCCTCGCCCTGCTTGGCCACATCCGCACAGAGCAAACAATATCATGGCATCGTCTCAGTCTTTGCCCAGCCAAACTAGGCGTACTCGAATTGTTTGTATCAGCGATACTCATAATTCAACTGTCAAGCTACCGAAAGGTGACGTGCTGATTCATGCTGGCGACTTGACGAACCAGGGTAGCTATTCAGAGGTAGCGAGACCGTTCCTTTTGTTGAATCTTCAAGGGCACCATTTATGGTTTGCTAACGGTGCCTTCTAGCTTTCCAAAACAGTGCAGTGGTTAGAAAAGGTCGACTTTGAAGTCAAGATTGTGATTGCCGGTGAGAATTGACAGCCACGACGACTGCATTTCTCTTGCATCAAGGCTGATTCTGTCAGGAAACCATGATATAACACTGGATCAAGGCTTCTATCAAGATCATGGGCAAAGCTTCCACAACAAGAAACCCCAGAACACGGCTGAGTGTCTCAAGCTTCTGACATCGAGCCCTACCATCACATACCTGTGTCATAGCTCCACGAGAATCCGGCTTACCAACCCCAAAGGACCAAGAACCGAATTCAATGTCTTTGGCTCTCCCTACAGTCCCAAGAACGGTCTGTGGGCATTCGGATACGATGGCAACGGCGTGGAGCCAGATCCTTCGGGAACGCAAACATCTACAGACCTCGTCTCCCAAGAAGCAGTAAACCTTTGGTCAGAGATCCCACTTGATACCGATATCCTGGTCACACATACACCACCACGAGGCAACTGCGATGCCACGCTTGGATGTCAATTTTTGAAGAAACGACTCTCGACAGTCCGCCCAAGACTTCATGTTTGTGGCCATGTCCATCCGGGAAGGGGTGCTCAGCGAGTGCGATGGGAGCCGGAAAGGGATGAATTTGCCAACGAGCAATATCATGAAGCCGGCGTGGAATACTGGGATGACCCCCACCCAGATATTCAGTCAGCCAAGCTCAGTCTGGTTGATTTGACCCCTCGTGGAGGCAACCGCGCCCTTGCCTTTGGCAACTCGGCCGAAACTACCACGAATGTATCAGGAGGCAGCCCGCGTGATGGTCTGCTCCGAGCACCGTCTGTCTCATGCACCCCATCATCCCGACAGGATCCCGAGTGTCGGGTCTCGGATGGTCAGCCCCGTGGCCTTGGTCCTGGTCCTGGGCTGGGCCCCGGGCTCCCCACCTTGGATGACGTCCAGCCTCTAACGTCCAAAAGCCGAGAGTTGAACTCCAGTCGCACGGGTCGACGCGAGACTTGCGTAGTCAACTGTGCTATCGTGGCAACGAACTGGCCTCACACGGGTGGCAGGAGATACAACAAGCCAATTGTCGTTGATGCGGATCTGCCTGTATGGACGTAGTTCCAGGACTCGGCATACTGCCAGCCTACGGCGAATAGAGCGGATTCCATTCCTTGAGAGATCCCTCTCCGTGACTATTTGGGTAGCTACGTGTGGTCTCATCGACAGACAGCTGGCTTGGGACCCGTTGAAACGCCGACTACGGCCACCATGATGGAGCATCACCGAAGATCAATACAGACTCGATCCGACACTTGTTGCTCCACCCAACAAGCTGCTCGGCCCGCTCTATGAACCAACAACCGCATGGTTATGAATCCGATACGCTACCGTCTTGCCCGTCCAGGATCCTGCCGTTGCTCCCCACAGAACCAAGTGTGCTCAACGTGGCATGCTTGGGACAACATCTCCATAGTCCAGCCCATATGTGGACTTTGGAAGCATGGAGGAAGATGTCAACCTCGACATCATGACGAAGCTACGATAGTTGTCACTGAACGACTGGGACACATTCACAGCTGAAACCACGTCGACGAGCGTACGTGCATATATCCAAATAGGCAACGTCTCATGTGACGTTTTGGTATGTTTTTTACCAACTGTGACGTTTTGCAAGCTGTTGACCGAGCGAGGCAGGGCTCGGTCAGACTCATCTCCTTCTACTCCGTACAAGGAATGAATGGAGTAGTTCTCAAGTGGAGTCTTGTTCGTTGCTCTTCGACCCGGCTATGTTCCGATATCTGAGAGGCCAGACATAGGCAAGCCTCAGCAGGCGAACTGGCTTGCTAAGATCAACGTCTCCTTGAGCGTGGCACATGCCTCGAACCCGGGGATCCGCAGCCTGACCCCAGAATTCACAAGCGGGCTGAACATCAGACATCTCCGTCAGCAACGGCCCGCATAGCGTTTCCGCTTTTACCCCAGCTTGCAGCCGTCACTGCCTCGTGAGATCCAGGCTTGAGGTTGTCGGCAGGTCACGAGCTCAGAGGCTCACGAGTGCAGGTACAAGAGCCACTAAGCGCTGGCCAAGGCCAGCTGCGGTCTCGGCTACGTGCTCTCTCTTCTTTGCCAATTGCGGAGAAACATACTGCAGAGGGAGAAGCAACGGCGGTGCTAATCGGAAAGAAAGCGAGAGCCGCAGGAGTCTGGAGGGGCACAAGACCGCGAGCTGTCCCATGTGGCACTTAGACGAGCGCTTCTGCATCTTTTTGGGACCAGTCATCCAGTGCTCGCCATGACAACAGTGGTCAGATGGTGGGGATGAGGCCGCGGAGAGCATTAACGTCTGATGCTCCAGCTCCTGCACGATAGTTGCGTTATTTGTCGTGGGGGACCATTGCAGTCCAATGGGGCTTTCCAAGAACGCTATGGTGCACATGTGCCTCGGGAACCAGACCAAGACGCATTGTGCACGAGGATACCAGAAATGCTGAGCTGGGAGGCTGCTGACAGATGTGCAGTGCACAGCCTGCCCATCAACATCACAATTGGCAGCAAATATCGAACTCATGGTTGGTTCTCACCGCCATGAGGTCAACGGACGCACGGCATATCGACGCTCCATTAGCAGTCAGTCTGACCGTTCCGTGCTTCCCGTACCGGACTATGCTCTCACCATTGGGGTGACACAAAGTCTTTCGGTAAGGGATCTCACCCGCGTCGAGGTTTATTCGGTGTCAGCTCCCTGAAGTTAAGGTCCTTACCTAACAAGGGTGTTTTGCTTGGTCAAAAGAGCGGGCATGGGTATGGGGAGGAGGGAGGGGTAAAGTCGCGCGGGCTTGGCGGGGTAAGTTCACACTTCCCCATGCTGACTCGTCACAGGAGCTGTCGGTCTCCTGAGCGCTGCAGAAGCTCCAACAAGTCTCAAAAGCGACCACCGGAAGAGACAGTTTCTCTCTTTGGGGAACCAGATCTACCTCGTATGTACCTCTCCGGGACACTGGGCAGGCCGAAACACAGCAGATGACATTGTTGGGAGGGATATCAGTGCTTAGAGTGTTACACCTATGACCGCATTGCTGTGCAAAAAAAAAAGCAGGATCTGGGCGAATCTTGATATGTTCATCCACACATGACAGCTCAGGACGGAATCCTGTCAAGCCTCATAGCTCAGGCATCAAAACCTCTCTCCAAGCCGCAGTGTCCGATCGACTGGCGCTCCCCCCGCGACCACCGAAACGGCCCACTGGGAATGCCGCTGCCATCTGCAGATTCCGGATTTTCAGGGGTCATGATTGGTAGCCAAGGCGCCTCCCACTGGGGTCTCGTTGTGTTTTGATAGCACACCACACACATCTCGATTGGCCGAAGCGTGGGTAGGTGTCAGTTTGGCGACAACCATCCAGTGAGGGGCACTGGCTCTGGATCGGATGGTCAGAAGCGGCCCTCCAACTCGCGTCATCAGCATCTGCTTGGCCCTTTCCTTGGCCGGCCTGCCCCGAGTGGTGTCTTCGACTGCGAACTCCCGATGGCGAGAGGGTGGGTGGTATGGGTGAGGTCCAAGTCGTGAGTGGTGTATGTATGGAGGTGAGCAGAACCTCGCGGTGTGAGGGAGGCACGAGAGGGAGATATGTATGCACACACTCACCGCCTATCGGGTCCTTTGAGGCCAGCGCCCCGTACCTGCTTTCATGATGGCCTCTTTGGAAGACCGGCCATGGTTGGCTGTCAACAACAGGAGGTACGGATGTATATCGGTACACTACAGATTCAACCCCCCGCGCCCAGCAAGAAACGAGCACGAGATGAGCGGAGAATGGTTGATGAAGCGTCTCAGCAGACTTGACTACTAACGTCGATTTTTGCTTGATAAAACCGCAGCGATCACACGTACCGGCGGGACCTTGCCTTTGCGCGGCAGGTTTGCTGTCCAATCCTAACAAGGCACATCTACCAGCACGGCTAATAGATACGGGTTTGCGCGACTGGCGCCGAATTCCCCAAGTCCTTTTTGATCTCCTCTCTGGCTGTAACGAGGGACAAAAATTTTTGACCGGAACCAATTGGCTGAAGACCTGCTTAGTAGCACCGCTTAGCTTCTGGTTCGTCAATCCAAGCAACACGAAAGGAGGGGAGGGGGTTCCCTATCACTGCTTCATGCCGGTTGTCTTGCCTCACACACGGTGGGGGGTCGCCTGCTGAGTGAGTGGTAACGGGCTGGGAACCGGCAGGTTCGGGCATTCAGTTTTTGTGACGGCTCGTCTTTTCGCATTTTCACTGCAGGGCATTCTCCATGGAAGAGGAGCAATTGGTTGGTGAGAGAGGAGCCCACAGACCTGCAGCCAAGTTGCCTCGCATCCAGTCAAGCCAAGAAGGCACGATGCGCTGGCGCACTAGGTACTTACTTACTCACTACCACTGACTGGCCTAACTCTGATGGCTTCTCCGAAGCACACAAGATGCAGTTTTTTTCTGATATCGATGGGTTCTTTTGGGGACTTTTCTGCTTTCTGAGAGCAGGGGAAAGAAAGATGTGACAAGTCAACCGACAGCCCCGTTTCGTGTCGACGAGGAAGGTTGATAGCGGCAGTTGAAAGTTATGGGAGAGTGGGAGATCACCTATCAAGAACACCGCGATATCTGGGTTTTAGACCCAAAGTTGAAGTCAGGCTCTCACGGGCCTCTTTTAGACAACAAAGGACATGCCATAGGATAAGGCGGCGGGGTGGGCTTGGTTTTGGTTTCAATGAAGCTATGGATGCGCCATACAGCTACCATGTCATTTGCCCCGCAGACGTGGAGTTTTGAGCTGTAAGCCAACAAGAAACCACACGCTGGCTGCTGAAGAATTATTTTTCTTCTGGCTAGCTCTGCTCGTGATCACTGGGTTGGGTGTTGTTCGATGGGCATCTGATTTTAGGAGAATGCGATCTAGCTTTGGGTTCTTCTGTATGCGTCACTGGACAGACAGGAAAAGGAGGTGGATATGTGGTGGCATGGCTGGTGATGGTGGTGCTGGCAGGTTAACGAACCCAAACCCCCCAAGACCAAGCAGCTCAGCCCAGCCCAGCCCACAGGGACAGGACAAGATATCAAATATTGCTTGCGTAGTTGCTTGCTCTGCTGCTTTGCTTGCTTGCTTATGTATGTATCTGTTATGTTATGCGGTCGAGGCTGATTCGTCGTTTGCTTTTCTGCTGTCGTTCATCGCCTCGCTTTTTACTTGGTTGGGGTGCATTGGATGAGAGAACTGAGGGCTAAGGACCGGGTACATTTCTCGGGATTTGAAGGGAAGGGAGAGATGAGTCTTGTGCAAACCAAGAGAAGGAAAAATACAAAAAAAAAATCTGGAAAGGACCCTCTCTCTCTGTTGCATCGAGTTTTATTGAGGGAATAAAAAGATAAAACAAACCTGGTGGTTGCCGGGGAGGATGCCGACCGAGAAGACTCACCGCTAGAACTACTGTTATGTAGGATATGCTTGGGATGTGGGAGTTGTATGCAAGATGCAAGAGGGCTGCATAAAAGTTGAAACGAGCGCGCTGCCGACCGCTGGTTTGGGGATGTTGCTTTGGGGGAAAATCTCCTCTGACAAAGATTTAAACGGAGATTTTGATGGGTTGAAATGCATCACTTGGTGGAAGAGTTGATCTGGAATAGCTCCATAAGAGGCGACGGTAAACGGGATGAACATCATGACAAAGCGTCGTGAGCGTGCTGTACCATGAGTTGGGAAGGCATCGGTGTTAAGGTTATCGCCTCCAACGTGGAAATCCCGTCTGTCATCTGAAAATCTGTCTTTGTCATTTGCTCAGGCACTCAGGCACACACACGGGAATCTTTCAGGCACCGGGTCTGGGTCTGGTCTGGTCGGGCCTCGGAAAGTTTGCCACTTTTCAGGAGAAATATAACTTCTCGGCCACTTGTTGAGAAGGGGCTTGGGCTTCGAGGGAAATGGGAATCAATGTGTCATTTGGATCCCGAACAGTATGATTCATTCATAGGAATTTGCAAAGAGGCAAAGAAGTTCCCATAGTGTAGTGAAAGGGGGCAAAATTCTGGAAGTGTTGGACAAAAATGCGTATGCCTTTGCCTCAGTGCCTCAGCGGTGATAGCGAAAGGGAAGTTGAGGAGGCCGCTCCGGGCGGTTGTTAGTAGCCCGTTTTCCGGCAGACCCGTTGCCCGTTCGTGCCCGTTGGTTGGGCGGGTTTGGTGGTGGCGGAGAGGCTGGATTGTTGTTCGAGGGTCGGGCGATAGGTACCTGGGTAGGGATTCCTCCGAGGAACTTCTTGAGCGCCTTCGGAGAGACCTAGATGAGGTCAAGTGTTCGTCGCCTCGCGTTCTCGGTGCTGTGCTGCTTAGTCTTACACGAAAGGAGCTGAGGATTGTGCTGATCTGAGGAGGCTTGGACCTTGGGCTTGGGGGAATATTATGTATGACAGTTCCAGATTGAGGCCGTGGTGAACGCTGTGTTGTCTTTGAGAGAGGGCCGAGTCCCAACTGAGACAGGTGCATTCGCTAGCGGCGAGTGAAAAGATGAGGAGGTGACAGAAGCCGACAGAAAGAAAGGGACGTCCGGTGAGGTGCGGATTAGTTCAAAGCAGTTTAAAGAGACGGGTGTTGTCAGCGGGCGCTAGCTGAAAGAGGAAAGATTGTGCCTGTCAAACCAATAGCCTTCCATCCCCACAGTATCCACAACCTCCCGCATCGCCCACGCCCCCCCGCCCTCTCAGACCGACTGAGGAATCCACAGCGGGGGAACAAGAGAGAGGAAGAGGGCGAGTGAGGGCAGCTGGCTGCGAGAACTCTTTACACATCTCCATCTTGCCCACCCCATCCTCCCAATTGATTCATCTTTGCTTGCCAGTTCAGTAGCATTGGTGCAGTGCAGTTGAACCTGGGAAGAAACAGGAGCAGAAGCAGGACAGCGCGTGAAGCAGGAAGCCAGCAGGAAGCAGGAAGCGAGAGCAGGCCCCCCGCTGGCCACATCCCACTGGAGAGAACGGCTTGCAGGTGACTTCATCGCCTGTCCTTCTTCGCTCCCCCATCACCTCATACCACATACCACGCACCACCTCACAACAACAAGCAACCCGAGCCCAGAACCAGGTCGGCACTTGGGCTGGCCCTGATAATCACGACCCTGTTCTCTGGACCGTTTTCCACTGTTTTTGCCATCGACACCTACCCACGCATACCGAGGAACTTGGGACAACAAATCCACTTCCAGTCCATTTCACCCCACGACAGAGCAGCAACGGTTGCTTGGTGCTGGGTAGTTCAGGTGCTCCACCAGCCAAAGCACTCGTCCCATATACAGCAACCCCCGTCCCAACACCGCTTCCTCTCTCCCCCTCCCCGCTCGCTGCTGCACCTCTACACCTCCTCCTCACACACAACCACCACCTCAACCTCACAACCCCCCCCCCCCCCCCCCCAAAAAAAAAACACCGCATTGTCTCCTTTTTTCCCTTGGTTTTGTTTTTGCCTGGTTGAGCCGCTGGCCGACCTGCCTTACCTCGCCCTACCCATCAATCAATCCGCCTCGGAAGCGTGATTCCATTCCTCGTCGCCGCGTTCGCCTCCCTGCATAACTCACCACCCACGCTCCTTCGACCCGGAGCCGAGTCCTGACGCCTCCGATGCAATAGCCGCCCCGTGTCGACCAGCCGACTGCTGCCTCTGCACCGCGCTCCTTTCGTCGACCCCCATCGTCATCATCCGAACACTCACCCATCTCACCAAGTGAAGCTCCCCAGCAGCTGCTTCTCCTTGACGGAAACAAGCGGCTCTCTCAACCATACCCGTCGCAGTTCATCATGAGCACCCTCCCCGCGGATCCATGGAAGACTCTCGGTGTCGAGAAGACTGCAGACAAGTCTGAGATTCGATCTGCTTACAAGAAGCTTGTGCTCAAGTGCCACCCTGACAAGGTCCAAGACCCCGAGCTTAAGGCTCTGAAGCAGGAGGAATTCACAAAGGTACAACAAGCCTGGGAGCTGCTCAGCAATGATGTCGAGCTTGCCAAGTATGAGGAGCAGCTCAAGCTCGCTGAGCTCAAGGCAAAGGCCCAGGCCGCCATGAAGAACGCTGCGAATACGTCTGTTCCCCGCACAACATCCACCAGGTACTACGACATTCGCACTGCCGAACCACCATCAAAGTACAAGAGCCACAGTACTTCGTCTCCCTCGACCGGGAAGGTGTACACCCATTATGCGTCACCCCACACCCGGTCGCACGAGGAGGTTCCTGCATCTCGTACTTACGCCATCTATGAGGACGGCGAGAAGACTGCCCGTCGCACTGCCAGCTATGAGAAGCCATCAAAGCGTGATGACGAGAAGCTGGAAGACATCAAGAGGAGAGAGAAGGAAGAGCTCCGTCGATTCAAGGAGAAGGAGGAGGAGAGGAAAAAGGAGAGGTTGATCGCCAAGGAACGTGAGAAGGAGCTGGAGCGTCAGGAAAAGGAAAGAGAAAGGGAGCGTGAGAAGGAGAGGGAGGCCCGTAGGGCTGAGAAGAAGAGAATTGAGCGTCTTGAGAAGGAGCGGGAGAAGGAGCGTCGCCGTGATGCCGAGGAGAAGACTCGCCGACACAAGCCTTACGTAGAAACGTACCCCGAGTTTGCCGAGCAACCTTGGGCGGAAGACGAGATCTATATGACGTCTCGGTCGGATAAGAAGAAGTCTTCATCGAGCAGCAAGAAGTACGATGACCCGATTCTTCGCGAGCGGGAACGGGAGAGGGAACGTGAGCGTGATCGTGAGCGCGAACGTGAGCGGGACAAGTCAAGCTCACGCCGGGCCAAGTCTCCTCATGCTGCGGCGATGGAGGTCCCCGAGAGGAAACACATCGACCACTTTGCAGAGGCTGCCAGCTACATTGCCCGTGCCGGTGGTTCTGCTCCCAAGGAGACCGCTTTCTGGAAGTCGCAAACGCCTCCTGATCATATTCTCGAAATTCCTGTCGCGCCCACACCACCTCCCGCAGACCCAGAAGAGGAGTCGATCATGCGGGCCGCCAGGCGTGCAGCTCGCCGTCCTTCACATGAGGCTTCCAAATCCAAGGAGAAGCTGAAGTACGATCTTGATGCTTCTCCTGCCAAGTCTCGTCCGATTCCTAATCTTACCAAGTCGTACACCACTCCTCCTGTTTCTGCCGAGTCCCCTCCTCGCGTCAGCCGGACCAACACGACGCCACATGATTACGAGCGCAGCGCAGCACGCGGAGAGCGGATTGTTCCTATTCCTTCTCTTATGCGCAGCACGACTTGGGCTCCAGGTGCTGCTGCTGCCCGATCAGACCCGTATGACGATTATTACGAATCAGACGAAGATCGAGAGCGCAGACATCGCCGCCGCCGTAACAGATCTCCCGAAGCCATCCACTACAAGGTTGAGGGCGGCAAGACCTCGAAGATGGGTTACGGGTACGGCGAGTCTCCCACGTCTCGGAGGTACGCAGACGATGGATGGAGTCCTCATTCTCCTTCGGCCGCGTATGCCCAGACGGCTTTCAAGGTCAAAGAGGGCAAGTCGTATGGCTTGAATGACATCAAGTACGCGGAATACACCTACACACAAGCTGACCCGTACGGTGCTGCTGTGGCATCATGAAAGTAATGCCGCGGACCGGTCGTCGCTTTATTGCCATCGCCGGGCAGGGAGTCGAGCTGGCATCAAATGCCACCATCGAACCATTCGACAGCTGGCTGAGACTGCCTCGACTACCTCTCTGCGCCTCTCCCTGATGTACTCTCGGCAAACCATTTCTAATTCTTAATGAGCGACGGGACCTAACATTTTTGCTCTTATGCGAGCATTGAGCATTTGCAAAGGTAGTTTTTTCTTTCCTTTTTTGGGGCAGGAGTTTTGGGCATAGGATTTCAACCTGGGCTATGGATGTGGACTCGGATCTATTTTCCTCTGATGGTTTTCATATCTACTCTTTTTGGATATCTTTTGACATGGACGAAATATTTCATGAAGGAAAAGAAAAAGAAGCAGTAACGAAGCCAGCTCATGTGTTTTTCTCTATTTCTTTCACATTTTTCCTCTATTCCATCAAGTTATGAATAGATTGGTTATGGGATGATGAGGAAATGGAATTCATGCGAGGAGAGAGAATGATGGAGACCGCCATTGGGAGGAATGGGAAGGGAATTTTGGATATGGCATTGCATGAGGCGAAAGGGTCAGTCAGTCAGTCAAGTTGAAGTCTGGGGTCACGTCAACACCTCGCGTCGCTAGGGTCTTGAAAACAGGCTCTAGCTGACACTGATGAACCGCCGCATGACTTACTGGCTGGGCTGGCTGCCTACCCACCGAGGCATGAATGGAGTTGGGATATGATGACGAGACGAAGCATTGACGAGCGAGCAAAGCGGTTGGGTGTGGGTTGGGCTTTTTTTTTCTTTTTCCTTTTTTTTGATGACATTTTTTTTCTTTTCTTCATCATCATGTATCTATGACATACCAAACGCTGCGAGCCTTTTTGTTTCTGACAACAAAAACGCAACGCAAATACGCACGCACACACACACACACACACAAACAAATCAACAACAGTGCTGTCACGCATCATCATCAAATTCGCATTCGCAGTTACCGTCAATTCTGGGCAACGTTTTACGAATCTACAAGAACGGCATGTGTGTGAATTGGTTGGATGACGGGATGGGGGCTCTGTTGGGAGTAGGGGAGCATGGGGGGTGGCTGAGGTATTTGGGGAAGGAGCTTGGGTTGGATTAGGTTGATGGGGTTAAAGGTGTTGGTGGTAGTGGGAGCTTGCCGGCTGGGCGAGTGTGGCTATGGCGGGTGGGTTGGTGGTGGTGACACGCAACCTCTTCTTTTGGAGGAGAGGGTTTTTATATGGTATTTGGTCAACTACCAAGACTTGCACTTGGGAATTGACCATGTCTCGTTGAGGAAACGGGATGCTGGGAGGAAAGAATCTTTTTGGGACCCTTTTTTCTTCTTTTTCATTTTATTCATGACTCTTATGACAATTTGCAAGCAGCAAGCTAGTTTGATGAAATAACAAGAACGAACCTGAGACTTTTTATGACTGAGTAATATCCGATGGCCGCTCGCAAAAAAAAACAGATGGGTATTGTTATTGTGTAGTGTAGTAGTGTACATGTAAGTGACAGTAGATGCCAGGTAGGATGATTGTTATTATCTTCAAGGTGGGCAGGTGAGCAAACACTATCCCTCTTTATGTTTGTATGCCCCCTGTTCTCCTACTCTCTTATCGCTACAAACGCCCTATCCAAGGCCCGTCTTGGTTTCTTCGCTTTCGTCGGTCCAAACGGTTGTAAGTGTTTCGGTATCATACCAGCACATAGAGCGAGCAAATCTACCACCCATATTAGCGCCGCCCTCTCTCCTCTTTCTCAGAATAGGACTTACCAGACTTAACCCCAAAATCATGCTACACCAAAAACAAACATTATTAAACGTCTCCCTCCCCCTCACCCACCTCGTCCTCTGCAGCACCACAAGCGGCAACTGCATCATCTGACACACAAACCCATACCCCCTCAGCTTCTTGGTGATACACCCCATCACAATCTCGTGGCCCACCGCGCTGATCAAGAACGTAATCACCGTCGCGTTCCCCTTGCCAATATACGGCCTGCTCGCGCTGTAGACGTGTCTCCTGAGGAACGAATAAACAGGCACGTTCCACTCCCTCGAGAACTCCATCCAGTCCGTGCTATTCCACCAGTCACTATAAAAATGCCTGTCCGCAAAATGCGTAATTTCCGCAAACGCCCCAAGAACATACTCGAAAATGACCAGAAACACGAGTAAAAAGGTGAGCATGAAGGGAAAAAGTAGCCAGGAGATGGTCTCGGACAGGATGAGGAGGATTTCGCTTGGCGAAGGGGGGGCAACAGTGTCGTTAAGCCGTAAAGAGGCGTCCGTCAAGGCGGGGAGGATGAACTCCTCTGAAATGATCGTCAGTAAGAAGATACACCCAAACGTGGCAGCGATTTTGCTGAGGAGGTTCTGCCAGTCGATCTTCTCCGTGCGGGGGTATTCGATCTCGTAGCAGAGGGTTGGGCAGCACAAGAAGTCGAGGTAGTTCCACCAGGTGAGGTTGGATGGGTAGGTGATGTTGCCTATCGGGCTGGTGAGCTCCCTGGCCAAGACTTCGCGAAGCTGGGCTAGCTCGTCGGATTCCTCGCTGGATTCGTGGTGGTGGTCTTTTTCGAGGAGTTGGTGCTGTTGAGCGCTGCCGTTTGCGCTTCGCGGGCTGGTGGCAACGGTGCCCATGGGGTTTTCGGGGGTTGGGTAGAGGTAGGCTGGGGCGCGGGAGGCGGTGGATGGGTCGTCGAGGTCGCGGAGACGTTTTTCGGTTTCGGAGAGATGGCCGTTGTAAAAGGCGTAGGAGTGCATCTTCATGAGCATGACCATGGTGTGGAGGATCAGGAAGACTTGGGCTGTCCAGGTCCAACCTAACAGAAAGGGCACGGCGATCCAGAGCGCCAGCCACAGGACTTGATATATGCTCATGATGGCTGTTCCGCCTTTGGCCCAGGTCAGGGAGCTGCCGGCGGGCGCATCGCGGAAGAGCTTTTGTAAGGGGAGGGCGACGGCTGTGCTGGCGACCATGAGAAAATCAGCGATGGCGAGATGCCAGAGCTTGACAGTAAAAAGGCTCCATATTTGAACGCGCATTGGGTATCCGGTGTCCTTTACATTGCGCAACATGGTGGTGACGGCCATGATGGCCAGGCCGATCCAGAAGAGGTTGAAGAAGCCATGGAAGTCGCGGTAGTCGCTGTTGGGATCGAAGTGGGAAACTCGACTGGCGAACTCGATGGTGGGGAAGAGACGTCGGCGTTGCTCTGCGCGAACCTGCTTACGGGCGGAAGAGAGCGCCTTGACGGACTGAGGAGCATCTGGGGGTACTGGTGTTGATCGGCCGCTATGAGGAGAGACGCTGTGGTTAGCCAGTTGCCACACAGCTATCGCAGCTCTGGCATTCGAATTGACTCACCTAGTGGTAGCCGTGGCGTGACCATTGGTATTTGGATCAAGAGCGCCGTTTGGCTCGGAAAGGTTACTGATGTGGGAGAGCTGGGTATGGACTGGTTTCCTGGGGCGCGGGCGCAAGATGCGATCGGGGCCTTCCGAGACATCGGCCGACGTGGTGGACGACATTGCTAGATACGAACCGTAAGTAGCACAACACGAGCGAAAACTAGGACGGCACGTGTAGATCCAAAGGTTCGAGTGCGGTTCGGGTCCTCAAATTAAAGTTTCCACAAAAGCTTCAGGGGAACGCGCTTGTGGTGACGGTATCAAAAGAACAGGGAACAACAGGCATTCGATGCTTGTCACCCTGACCCTACCAACGGAGGAAAACAAGAAATGAAGGTATCATGAGCCATGTCCAACTCGCAAACTCCCTTTTAGCAACCGTTGATACGCGTACAATTGGCCTCGAGAATAATTAGAGTGACCTTCCACTTTGCGACCAACAGTCTCGGATTGCTCGGCTGGCGTCAGCTTCAAGAACACTACGTCACTGACACGTGACTAGCAGGGGTCCAAGACATTCCAAGACATCCGTGAGAGTCTTTGATTCTCTCTTTCCGGTACACTTCGAATCGCCGCCTCGCAAAGTCCCAAAATCCCAAATGCGGTGCTGCTTCGGAAGACGTGGGTCAGATCTGAGCCACGGCGTTGACGCGCCGCAATATATGTTTCCTCGAGATGCCTTGAGAGGCTGACGCTGATCGGGCGTTAGTGCGCTTTATCATGGCCCCTTGGGCTGCGCGGGACGAGCCGCTTCTCTCGATTATTACAGACAAGTACGGACCAGATGGATAGAGAAAAAAGATACGGGCGACAGAAGCTTTCTGCCTAGTCGAACACCAAAAAAGCCACAAAGCAATTGGGTTTGCCTATTCTGTGCTATCCAAGACAAAAACGTCAACGGACACCCGGCTCGCCCGGATCTACGGCACCACCATGAGGCCCCAGTTACGTCAAACAAGCAGAAGCAGCTCCCGATGGCAGGTTCAAATAAAGAAAAGCCGGCAATCATGGAATGTTGAACCGAGTTACACCATTTTGGGGAAAGCCTTATGCGTGAGATGTTGCTTCGGAACTCAAAACACAGGGCACTGAGGCTGTGTCCTTGTTGGCGACACTCCCCATTGCACCGGAATTTCTCGCCGGCATCATATGTGCCGCAGAAGTGAGTGGATGGGCTCACAGGTTGGGCTATGATACCGAGCGACTTTCATGGAGATCCTTTCTGTTCGTCCGACTCTGTGTGAGACTGGGGGACCAATAGATATCCAGAATTGACCATCGTGGTGTTGCGGGGCAAAGTCAGACGAGGGGTTGGGCTCTTGGTCATCCCTCCCCCACCACCTCCCCTCTATCTTTTTTCGATACACCACGGCCAATCTTCAGATCGATATCTCGTGTGGCGGTTGTCTGAACTCAACTGGCTTTTTGTTGCTTGTTATCTTTGCACCATAACAGAGATAGGCTGCTTACACTGCAGTCAACATCTGGTAAGGAAAAGGACAGGGTATCAGCCGAAGACAGAGCTGGTATCTCGGGAGTCAGAGATAAGATGAAAGCCTCATCAGGGAAGCGATGCAACGAGAAAGATATTTTTGTCAGCCGCCTTCTAAGAACATTCCTAATTACAGCACCATGACGGCAAGTTTCTTTCTTGCGTCAAGTGTCTTGGCGATATCTTTGATCAAGATGGAAGAATGGCCTTGAAGGGTATCAACGGGACTTCTGTTCTTTGTCTCATCCGGCTTGTCAGGGTCCCATGATGTTGACCGCCCACATGGCCGCGGTCCACTGATGAATTGCACTTGGTGAGACGGTTCGATCTCCTTCCTGTCTTGAGACGGTCACACAAGATAGAATCCCCCAAAGCGTTTTGGGCGATTTGCTGAGTGGCGGGCCCATTCATCGCCAAATGGACCTCGCCTCCGACCCGTGCCCCTGATTGTGAGTGTCATGGGTTCAAATAACTAGCACTATCATAAAGGCGCTGGATTTCTTCCGAAATTCAACGTTACCTCGAGAGTCTCGACCCCGATCCCCGTCAACCTCACCTTCAACCTAACCCTCAAAAAAACAAAAAACGAAATTGACAACCGGGACCAGCTGCCCGGCCAGGCAAGGTCGCAGCCCGCATCGTCACCAACCAAGGTACTAAAGATTACAAGTGGAGTTTGAGATCACGACCAGACTTTCTCTCCACGCCAGACGGGCATACAAACAGGTCACAAGCGCAAGGCTTGCGCACGCCCTGCGCAGCGCCTTTTCTCCCAACGCGCACAACAAGAGTGCTCTTGAAAAAAAAAAGGAGGACTTTTGGTCCGGGAGTCCGGACGAGGACCCGATATCAATCGATTTCTTCCCGACACCAAGCAAACCTTGGACGGTTATCAGCAGTTCTCGTCGAACCACCACTCTCCCACTCTCCCACTGGGCCACAACTGCAGCAGCGCCTATCTCTGAGTGGCTTTCTGAGACCCAGTCGACCAGTCGGCCCACGACCACGCGCAGCAAGCAGCAGCAGGAGTAGCAGTACATCGCATCGCATCGCCTCGCCTCGCCGTGCCTCGCCGTCTCCCTCCCTCGCCGTCCAGGTCAGGTCCCTCTGTTCGTCCAGTGCAGGTCGCAGGTCCCGGTGCAGGCACCCTTGAGGCACCCTTGGCGGATTGGGCGTCCGGGAGAAGCCAAGCAGAAGCCGCAGAACACCCCGGGCCCCACCCAGCCGCCCACACCCCAGTCTGGGTGTGCTGAGTGTGCCCACTAAAAGGTTGCCCTGGACGGTGTCACGCTCCGCGAAAGTGACTGCGAAAGTGTGAGTGTGAGAGTCTGGGGAGGGTCCCACGGTCCCCAACATCCCGCTGCGTCGGCCGAAGTTGCGCTGACTTCTGACCCGAAGCAAGCGCAGCCATGGCTTCGCGGCCACCCCATCCAGATCCCATAAACCTCCCCCAATCTGCTCCGTCGGTGCTCGTATCCTCCGACAGACGTGACGACACCGATCCCCATCATGGCCGCCCCTACGAGCCTGCGGCTTCCATAGCTGCCGCCAGAGGCCGAGAGCAACACGATTTCTTCGCCCCTACTACCTCTGCGCAACCCAAACCCGCGCCCGATTCGACCTCCCCTTACACAGAGACAGCAGCAGGTGTAACGCCGACCTCTGGTTCAGTCCCTCGGTTCTCTCTGAGTCCTGTGCAATTCCACGCCCACACTACAGCCCCATCGCCTCCCCCTCCGCTGCCGGCCCGGTCCGCTGCTCGTTCTCCGTCCTCCTCGACTCAGGACCCGTTCGCCCCCCCGAGTCACAGCTTTTCCTCCCAACGACCGGCCCACCTCGGCAGCAACGCCCTGCGGCTGCAAACCGAACTTCGTCCCGGCTCTCCCCCGCATTCGAACTCCCACCACGGCTTCACGGCGCCCGCAAGGAACCCGAAGCCCTCGCCGAAACTCTCCTTGAGGCACATTCCTTCGGCCTCTTCCCTACGCTCGATCACGAGAACGCCCAGCTTCAAGGCCGGCAGCCTGTCCGGTGCCTTTGGTTCAGCCTCGGCTGCGAGCTCGACCGTGGCGAGTCCTGTCATTGCCGCGATGGGCGACGTTACTCCCTTGCCTTCCCCTCTGCTCTCGACACATTCTCCGGGACCATGGAAGCGCCATGCCAGCGAAGCCTCGGCCTTGCGGTCACCAGTCGACGATGGTCTCCCAGAAGCGATTCCAGAAGACCCCAAGACAGCAACCACCCCGACAAATGCAAAGTTCCGCGGGTATGCGGCGCTCTCATCACAGCATGCGGCGGGGATATTGGCCGAGAATGCAGTGGCCGAAAGGCCTGGATACCTTGCGAAACCCAAATCACATACCAGGAACAGGAGTATCAGCGATTACAAGCCAGATCCAATGTTGATACCTAAGCGGATGTCGACAGTTTCTGGATCGCGCGTGAAAGCTGACCATGCGAGCCTTTCCGAACCACATATGCGGCGGGAGCGTAACCTATCCGAAGCACGAGGTTTGACGCCCATCGAAAAGCCACCCACTCCACCTCCGAGCGAGTCCTCACTCAGTGCCACAGAATCATGCTCCTCGTCCAAGAGCTCGACGGCCTCCCTCACCAGCACCAGGAAGCACCCTCCACCAGAATACTTTGAAGCCTTTGGTAGGCATGACTCGAAACGACGTCGGTGGAGGGCTATTGGGCAGCTGGGCCAGGGTACTTTCAGTCGGGTCATGCTCGCGACGAGCCAGACATCACCTGCCTCGGACGACGAGGACATCTCCCCTAGCACCGTCCCAGTCACGCCAGATCTATCGGCACAGCACGAGCGGCGATCGCTCGTTGCGGTCAAGATCTGCGAGCATGGGGCTCTAGGCGGCGCCTCAGAAGAACGAATCGAGATGAGTCTCAAACGTGAACTAGAGGTTATGAAGTGTATCCGGCACCCATCTCTGGTGAACCTCAAGGCCTGGAGCATCGAATCGTCGCGGGCGATCCTTGTCCTCAGCTATTATCCCGGCGGTGACCTCTTCGATGTTGCCAGTAAACATCGGGACCTACTCAGCCCTCCGCTCTTGAGCCGCATGTTCGCAGAGTTGATAGGCGCTGTCAGCTATCTTCACGGCAAGAAGATTGTCCATAGAGATATAAAACTCGAGAGTGAGTGCTTCCCCCCGCCTCTACATCCTCGTACCTTTTGATTGCATCATGTAAATCTGACTTCGGTGTTAGACGTCTTGGTCAATCTCACGCCGGAGGAACTATGCGTGAAAGACGTGAACTGGGCGGCGTACCCATATCCCGTCATCACGCTTAGCGACCTCGGCCTCTCCCGACAAGTCGAGGATGACGAGGTGCTCACAACAAGATGCGGCTCAGATGATTACGCTGCGCCTGAAGTAATAATGGGCCAGCCCTACGACGGCCGCGCCACCGATGCGTGGTCACTGGGCGTGCTTCTCTACGCGTTGTTGGAAGGCAGGTTACCTTTTGACCCCCACCCCGGTGCTGGCGATTATGCCATGCAATTGCGGATGCGGAGTCGCACTAGTCACCGTATCGCCCGCATAGAATGGCGGTGGATCGAGTACGGGGTCAAGGACGGTGAGGATGGAGAAGGGGACCACGAAGCGGACCTTGCCAAGTTTGATGCCAAGGGCTTGACCGGCGCCATGGAGGTTGTAGAAGGACTTCTCAAACGCGCAAAGAGCCGTTGGTCTGTGGCCAAGGTGGCCGAAACCAAATGGGTGTCTGATGCCATCCAGGTCCCTGACGGCATCAAGTTTAGAGAGGAAGAGGAAGGTGAGGAAGTTTAACAGCGTACTATACTATGATGGACGGTCCAGGCTGGGTGGGTGTTATCCGCACCCGGCCGGCACGAGGCATGAAACTCCTCTTGACCTCTCAAGCGGTTAGGTAGGGAAGAGGGAAAGGGAAATGCGGTATGGAGGTATAGGATTTGGCATGGGAACCGAGTAATGAAAGCCAGGGAATCACATGCGGTCAATGGGAAGACGTAACAAAGGCTTCTTGGAGGGCAGATGCTGAAGAGGGGGATCACTCCTTTCTGAGATTCTTGGGGTGTTTACAGTTTGTTGTGGGATAATTCCACGACGTCGGTGTTGTTTTTTTTTTTGCTTCTGCTCTTTTCTTCCAGCGTTGGAGGAAAACCATGTTTTAAAAGAGAACAAAATTGAAAGACAAATTATGTGTGGTTTTCCGCTGTATGATGCACTGACAGCACAGTTATTGGAGTTTTTGGGTATTGTTGGGAAACAAGGGGGACAAAACAGATCTTGATATAGATCTTGGATTGGTTATCCTGAGCGATTCATGGCGCTGGGCTTGGTAGAGTTTAGCTACATTTATATATCCTTGTCTGAAGAAGGCTCACAAGCTGCCGCTGTTTGTTGGCTGGAAGCAACAGAGTTTGAAGAAAAACACTGTACAATCATAGAGCTCCAATAAAAGATGGAAAAAATAAAAGTCGAACCCATCTTGGATCAAGTGAACCGTACCATGGCGTATATGATTCGTTGATGTATGCAGAGAAATGACGTTCTTGCAATGGACACAGGTATAAATCCCAACATAAAACACGAATAGGTTGCTCAGACTGCTTTAGGTGATTGCTTGTTCTATATCACTGTCAACGATCTAAGGACGCCAATATATCTCCACGCTCAAGTCTATACCTCCTCCTGTTTATCCATAATCCAGTCTCGTGTGTGGCCTCCAACCCAGATGTGGTGTGGATTCCCACTTTCTTCCAACACGCATGCGCGTACAACCATCCCCCAGAAAAGAAAAGCCTCTACCCCAGTCTCATATATCTGACCCTTCTCCTCTTTACATCTACCTTCTCTACCTCCCTCCATACCCTTTTCACCTCTTCTCCTCCCCCCAACTAACAAACCTCCTCACGTGCCACCCCTCCAACTCCCCACACGCCCTCCCAATCTCCTCCGTCACCACATCCACATTCTCCATCTCACTAAAGATGTTAAAGTGATGACCCGGTATATCCACCACCTTGGTGATCAAGCCCTTTCTATACCCATCCCAACCCAAGTGCTTATCCTCCCGACAAACATCAACCCTGCTGACCGTCCCCTCCACCTCCCCAGGAACAGGCACCTTGTCCTTTGCCCTGAGAAGTATAACCGGAGGTGGTTTCCTTCCCTCCCAAGAAGGCAACTCCCACTCCCCCACCATTCTCGAGCTCTCAGAAAAACACCTCGTCACCTTCCTCTTCGTCTCCTCCTTCGTATGAGGCCCCCAGGCCGCCCCATTCCGGATGATCTTCAAAAACCCCTCACTCCCCCCTCTCCTCCAAGCCAAAGGACAGACAGAGTCAATCATGACTATCCCCAGCAGATTCAACCGGCTACCATCCCCCTCCTCCTTTGCCAGCTGAGACGCCACCTCCAGCGACAAGAGCCCTCCCAGTGACCAACCACCGATGATCAGGTTCCCCCTCGGGACGACAGACTTGATGTATTCGATGTAGAGGCTGGCCATCTCAGGAATCCCGCCGGGGAACGGCTCGCCGGAATCGTAATGGGGGTTGGAGATGCCGTGGAGGGGGCGGTCGAGCTCGTTGAGGCAGTAGTAGGAGAATATCGTGCCGCCTCCGTCGTGGATTAGCACCAGGGGGGTGGGGGGTTTGGACCAGAGGGAGGACGACGGGGAGGAGGGGCCGGTTTGGATTAGGGAGGGGTTGTCGGGGAACATCTTTTTTCCTTTCTTTCTTGATAAAACAAAAGAGTCAAAGTTTGATGGTTCCCACCGGATGTCGTTCCCTAGACCTCTTCAAAATTGCACAGCCCAAAGTCGGATGTTATGAATCGTGAGGAGTGCCAAAGACGTGATCCTCACTTGGTGTGTGAAGCTTGGGATCGAAGTTGTATGTTGAGGTATTGCAAACGCTACACGCTTTGAAAACTCACTCTCTCACAATCTTTGAATCTAGTTTGAGAATCTCGTTTGAAAATCTCACTTCATTCCCAAGTCGTGATGCCGGTCCAAAAAGCATGTCTGAGTAACGTCGGAATGCCTGCTGGCTGTGCCAGGATTATGTTCGTCAGCCCCGCCTTAATGCTGAGCTCATGCAAGTGTGGGTTGCAGTTTGGCCTCAAACCGGACATGATCGATATTGGAGCATTGTTTCGGCGGGATTCTGCCTGTCTTATCAAGAGATTACTCAGGGTTAGGGCTGGGTATACATCACCCCCTGAAATCACCGAACTATCCTCACTTGATTCACGTATCTTCATTGCACACATGTGTAAGTGAACGGGTACGGAAAGGCCAGTGCTTCGTAAAGGAGGACACAAAGAGAGGTTCTATAATACGAAACAATAAGGGTTTCAAAGCACACAGTGTGCTAATAATTACAAAGCTATCTATCAACGGCTTCTAAAGCCGAGATCTGAAAATCGCAAATGTGAAGCCCATTTCAAGACGAAGGAGAAGAGAACGACAAGGGCGTGAAGTGGCGCTCAGAAGTTGAATCATGCCCAGTGCTCCAGTTAAGCTGAGTAGACGAGGCACAATCAGTAGTCCACTCCGAGGCTCCCAAGGTCGAATCATTCTGAGTCTCTAAGCCAAGCTCATCACTCGAATCGTCCTCAAAAGTCGAATGATACTCCGCAACAGATTCGGCCTCCTCCACAGGGGCAACAAAATGCTTGCGAAGGAAAGAGAGAAATTCGTCCAGTGTAGAGAGAGGGCCAATATGAGCCACATATCCATCCGGCCGAACGAACATATACCCAGGCAGAGACTGCTCAGAGAAGCCGAATCTTTTGAGGAGTGTCTCCTTCACCAACTCTGAAGGCCAGATATAATAGTCGTTCAAGGCGATTGCAGGTTCATCTTTGGCCTTTCGGTAGATAAAGTGCACGTCCAACCTGAAAGAAACCGCGCTCAACACCTTCTCTCTGGCATACTCCAACGTATTGGTCTGTTCTTCGGAATGTTCTCCAGAGAACAACAAAAGATGGTGGGAACTGCCCACGCAGAGTGCCTGTACGGTGGTCGAAATAATTCCCGTGTTTCTCGATGTCAGCCAGAGCTTTCCATCAGGCAGACGGTCCCCTCCCTGAATTCGACCATCGAAACCTGCGGCAGTTCCAACGATTGGGCTCACTCCACGATATGTGACACCAAACATGGACAGAAATTTGTAGAACGCTCTATTCCACCAATCTGTGGGGGTGAGCCATGGCAAAATGTATCTGACTGCGAAGTTGCGAATGGGTATGAAAAAGCGATTGGTGCTGGTCATGAATGCTATTCAAACTGGGTTAGCCGTTTGTTCAAATAACATATTTCATAATGACATACTGAACATTCGATCCGTACTTGACAAAAGCTCTTGTCCAATGGGGTGTCTTTCGATGTGGTATGTGTCCAGGAAGGCGTCTGGATCTTGAACCTGTCCCTGTAAAACAAAAGCTAGTTTCCATCCCAGATTGATGGCATCCTGAATTCCGGTGTTCATGCCCTTTCCACCGACAGGGGAAGAGATATGAGCTGCATCACCAGCAACAAAGATTCTCCTGTCGCGGTATTTGTTGACACCTTTGAGGTGTAGTCGGAACCTGCTGATCCACACCGGGTCTTCCAAAGTCCCTGAGCCTGGAGGGGTGAACTTGTCGAACAATGACTGGAAATGTTCGAGAGTCGGCACTGAACTGGTATCACCTTGTTGGTCAAACGTGGCCGCCGGACCTGACACCACAATACGGAAGAGGTCTTGACGAATAGGAAATATGGCAAACATTCCCTCTCGGGAAATCTGCAATAAGCCTTGGTCCTGTCGGCGGAGGCTGTCCCTGATTTGGACGTCGCAGAGGAGAAAGGATTGCGGGTAGCTCGACCCTTCCCAAACCATGCCTTCACCTGCTTGACGAACAACAGAGCGCGCACCATCACAGCCAATGACGTACTTGGAGCGGACAGCTTCCACTTTCCCATTGTGACTTTGCAATTTTGTGGTGATGACTTTGTCATCCTGGACAATGCTGGTGGCGGTAAGGGAGCGTTCAATATTGACACCATGAGAAGACAGCGACTCGAGGAGAAAACGTTCCGTTTCGGCTTGAGAGATGTTAAGTGGTAGCGGGAATCTGGTGTCGCTGGCCTTGAACTGGTTGAGCGCAATGGCACCTGCTGGTTTGCCGTCAAGGCAAAGGGCCATGCCCTGGAGAATACGTCCACGAGGGATGAGCTCCTCGGCAGCGCCATAGCGACTGAATAGTTCCAGTGTTCGAGGTTGAATAATCAGAGCACGACTCGTGGGAGAGGGAGCATGTAGTTTGTCGACCTATCCTATTTGTAAGCCGAACGGATTTCCAGGGCAAGCAGTGTTGTTCGGCACAGAAAGATCCTCACGATTCGAAAAGACACCTGATGCAATACCAACTCCAAGGCCAATGCCATGCCAACAGGACCACCACCGACGATGAGGACATCACAATCTGTGGTGGGATTCTCGACCTTGGGGTTGTCGTCCATGATGTCTGTTGAATACCAGCTGGTTGCCAGTGCTGAAGGTGCTTGTTATCCTAGCAGCTCAAAACTGAAGGAATAAGTATGCTGACAAGAAGTATGCCGAGGCTTTCTGGGTTCAAGATATCGTCGATTCACAAGACCCACACCGTCGGCCGTAAATGAACGCTTTCTTTGCTACTGGTCAAGGAGCGGGCGCTTTAGGAAGCGACCATCTTTGAATTTTGCAAGTGTCAGAAACCCTCCTTCCCAAGCAGAGGGCTAAAAGTCCGCCTTAGGCCATGATAGCGATATTATCCGCTTGAGAACCTCTACGGCAGGTACGACTATGGTCAACAGACCGACCCACATGGCAGGACCGACACACCAAGTCGCTTCTCATGACTTCAGGCAACTTCAAGTTTAAGCAAGCTTGGTGCCGAGCAACTGAATTTCTTCAAGTTTGAGTGAAATGACCTAAGATAGTTGAGCTATTCTCATCGTACTAATCTTAGCAAACAGATACAGTTTGAAAGAATGATCTCCGTGGTTTGAACATGCTGCGTCGGTGTAAGTCAGTCAACAAAGGCACATTAAATATGCGCCCACTTTGTCCTGACATGATTACTAGCCGCTCATAAGTGACCTGACTGTCATTTGCTCGCACCATGCATGATTACCAACCTGTCAAGTTTTGTAACCCTTCATTCAACATTTTGTGATATTTGTTGAAGGGGCTTCAGGGTTATCTATGAGAATATCATGCCATCAGGCCGTGCAACCCTTATCGATAACAGCAGCGTAATGGAGCACGGACGTCTGTGGGCGCTTCTAGTGTACTTCACTGAAAGCTCGATGGCAAACAAACTTCCGACTCAAATCAATTGGTTCTTTTTTGTCTCATGATTTCATCTGGTGTAAGGGCTTGCTCTTCTCCAAACATCTTTATATAGAAACTACGCACAGTATTTGTGGCTGGTGCTACCCGCCTTCAACAAGGAGGTGTGTTGGCTTGACTTCACTCATCACTAACTTACCACCATCCACGATGGAGCTAGGCAAATCCCGCCATGCACCTTGGAATAGAGGGAAAGCCACGCCGCCAACAGTACACTCCAGCAACTACCGGTCAACCTCGCTAACCGTCAATCCTGCGCCCACTTCATCCACAACTACCACCACCATCTACCTCTCTGACAACAACATCATCGCCAACCCCATATATCCCACCCCTCAGAGCCGCTCCCACCCACCACCATCCTCACATACCCCCAACCCCCACAAATCCACCGCCCTCAGAGCGGCCCTAGAACTCTCCCGTTACCGCAAGATCCTCCGTCGCCTTCAATGGAAGTCACAATTCCTCGACAGCGGCTACCAACTCGCCACCCACCGCCTCTGCCAGGACCCCCAGCAAGTAGCTGAACGAGAGCTCATGTTCAAACTGGACTTTTTCGAGTACTACATGCTCATAGAGCGAGCGGTAGTTCATCTCCTCGCCGTCTTTGGCGTAGACATTGACCGGCACACCATCTCAGAATCCAGCCGTGACGTTTCACCGGTGAAACAGAGTCAAGGCCAGAGACTTGGTCTTTCAGGTAGTCGCTGGGGCCGAGATGGTAACAACAGATCCAACCACCGATATCACGCCAACGTCCTCGAAGCCCTGGATAAACCCCACAACCCCCTCCATGGGATCCTTGGACAGGGAGAGGTGAGGAAGCAACTTGGGAGGGCAAAGGATCTTCGGAATAGGTGGAAGACAGCCGGGGAGGAGATTGACGACGGGGGCTTCCTAGGTCAGCAACAGCCGAGGGAATGGCAGATGACGAAGAAGATAGCGGCGCCGTTGGAGACGTATGATTTGTCTAATATGTTGAGGGCGATCTCGGGTGGGTTTGGGGAGGCGGGGCGGTTGGCGGAGGAGTATGTCATGAGCTTTGAGTCGGTGGTGATGAGCGGTGGGGAGGGAAGCGGTGATATGGTCATGGCTGATGAGAATGGGGAGCCGATGCTGGATTGGGGGGCGGCGATTAGGAATGAGGAGACACAGTGGGATTTTATGGTAGATGCAATGGATTGGGAGGCGGTTTGAGGCTTTGTTGCAGGTGTTTTGGTTGCATAGCTTGGTTATTATTTCGAAGTACCATTGCTGGAGTTTGTGGGCATCGGGTGTGCGTTGTGAGCGTGTTGACTTGGTTAGCATTGAAGCTGTCATGGAGATGGTTGTGGTTAGAACAGAACGACTTGACCTAGATACCCTGTAGTTTGAACGACTTGTGCATATTTCCTTAGAATTGATACAACCCACGCAAAAAAAAAAAAAAAACATCATGGTGAAAAGGGAATATGGAGATTATGTGCAAGACCCTGGTGGCCAATGAGCTAAGAGCAGATGGTCGATGGTTTATATATTAGGTCCACGTTGTGTCATTCATCGTCTCCTACCAGCACCACTCCCAGTTCAAATGGTCGATTGGTATGGGTGGGAGAGGGGATCTTCCCAGCCCTGGTGAGAGGTGCCGGTGCTCGTGTTCACCACAGAGTGCCGCTCATCAGGAGGTTCCCGTTCGATTCCTGACGCCACCCACGATTAGCAAAATCCCAAGAGAATTTTTGTAGCTGGTAAACCCCCTAGGTTGGGAGGGGGGCCGGTAAGCTTTTGCTTTTTTTCTGAATATTCTTTTTTTTTGCTTCAGTCCCATTGATAATGAATGGCCTCTTGGTTATTTTTTACTCCAACTCAGACCCTCCTCGACGGTCAAATTAGTAGTAGCAAAGCCTCGGCGGATGCTTCGACCAGTTCGTACGAGCCAAACGGGATAGATGGAAACATGCGGTACGACAAGACTAACACGACGAGGTGGACACAAACGCGGGTATACAGAGCACGCAGCAAGGCAAAGGGAAGAGGCATAGCATGACGATTCTGCAACGGTCATGTAGGCTCAATGTACCGTACAGTAGCGCAGCCTTTACACACGACGCGGTGATCTGATCCCAGCATTACACCGGACGTTTGCGGAGAATACACAACCTGTTGCCATCAGGTGATACTCTGACAACCATATCCCAAAACTCGAGAGTGTTGAACGATAACGGTCAGTAAGGCTCATGTTGTGAGACGTCTAACGGCGAGCAAACAAGCCGCCGAGATGACTCGCATTGAAATCCAGACGGTAACGTTACTCAGCCTCCTGATCGACTCGAGTCTACAAATCTCGTTGGCGAGGTGGAAAACAACGTTGGCCATGCTGTCAGACAGGAAGGAATGCTCCTTCCAACATTCTGTCGCACAACAGCCTGAGCTGAAGAGGAAGTCGCACTTGGTCCGAACCAACGGATCAACACCTTCCTCTTGTCAGCAGCAACGGTCAAGACAGATGTGGCTTGCATCTTCAACTTGAACCCCACAGCAGCCACCATGCGGAGTCGATCCACAAAACAAAAAAAAAACAAAAGAACAGACTTGATTGATGGAATGCTTCACAACCGTTGTCTCTATATGAGCTGTTGGAGTAGGAGCCCGAGAAAACACAGCTACTGCAAGTTTATTAGCCGCGTAGGTGGGTAGGTGGGAATAGGGTCGAATACGAGGTCGTCTCCAAGATCTCCAACGACTCCCGTGACTACCGCTTAGCGACCCCAATTGCCGATCTTCAGTCGAGACCCACTGCCAACTCAACATACGCACTTTCGACATTCTAGAAACCTCGTACGGGAACCACGGACTCCCGTCTCTCGTGAAGAGAAAGACGTCGTCAGCATCCCTTCCTTCAGGCTGAGCTTCATCGTATCGTGGAACACCAAAAAATGTAGTGCACTCTAGACAGTCCGGGGCGATGCAGAGCACATGGTTGGTCACGGCGTTGTTGACTTTTCCTCCCCAGAAGTAAACCAAGATTGATCCAATGATCTGGAGATGGGTGGATGGTTGCAGCTGCTTCGGTTGTTGTTTGCCAACTCTCGCTTCCTCCCCCATGGATGCCCCATCGCTTGGCTATGACGCCAGGTAGGGAAGGGGCACCGCGATATCGTATCGTATTTGCAGCCCTCCACATCGTATCATGAAAGGCGAACGATTCCGGATTCGGCAACCGGCGGGCTTTGCTTTCCTGCTGTGTGCCTTGGGAGGTGAATCGCTCGGATGGAGTGCTCCTCACGAGGCTGATGGAGCTCAGAGAAGGAGCCTCGGGGAGGGGAAAGCGGAGGGTATAAGATCTCAAGCCTGTCCTCCACCTCGACTTCAACCTCTTTTCTCTCTCTCTCTCTCTCTCTCTCAATCACCAGCTCCAACAGTTTCAACTCCGTTCAAGCACGCTTCTTCTCGGACTCAGCATCATTCAGACGCATCATTTCTCTTCTTCAAAAGGCACAACTTGCGATATTCCACCATTATGCACTTCTCCAAGATCTTCAGCATCTTCACTCTTGCCGCCGCGGCGTCGGCAACCACAGGTAAGCCCTCATTCCGATCACCTCCTTTCGTCTCTCGCCACCTCCCCGATGCCAACTGACACACCCTCCAACAGTCTCTTACGACATCGGCTATGACGACCCCAACCGCAGCCTCGAGTCGGTCGCCTGCTCGGATGGCGTGAACGGTCTTATCTGGAAGTACGGCTGG
Source organism: Podospora anserina S mat+ (assembly GCF_000226545.1). NCBI lineage: Eukaryota > Fungi > Ascomycota > Sordariomycetes > Sordariales > Podosporaceae > Podospora > Podospora anserina. Next base: position 1,535,483 of record NW_001914858.1, read on the forward strand.
AAGAAGCAGGGCGACGTTAGGAATTTCCCCTTTATTGGAGGCGCTCAGGCGGTGGCGGGCTGGAACTCTCCCAACTGCGGCACTTGCTGGTCGGCGACGTGGAACGGCAACACTATATATGTGCTGGCTATTGACCACACTGGCTCGGGCCTTAACTTGGGATTGCGCGGGATGGATGCTCTGACTAATGGCCATGGGCAGGAGCTGGGCCGTGTTGATGCTGTTGTTGCTCAGGTGCCTATCAGTCGGTGCGGTCTCTAGAATGGGTTGGATGGGCATTTGTAAGGGGCGTGAACATTGGGTTTTGACATCATGGATTGGGCGGGAGTGGAATTATGATGGAATGACATACTACTTGTAATGCAGTAATGGAAGGTTATGACATGGTTATCGTCGATGCTGTGGTATCTGTGACTTGAGGAAGGCGGTGATGTCTGTGATCATTTCGGGATAGAACCAGTGGCCGAGACCTGGGTATTCGTTCCAGGAGGTGTTGACGCTCAGTTCTGAGAGAGTCGATGCTGCCTCTTTGCCATGAGCGATGAGGACTTTGTCATCTTCGGTTCCATGCGCCAGAAACACAGGTGTATCAAAGGAATTTGGACGAGTGATAGGACTGTTGCCTTCCAGCTCCAGACTTTCTCGCAAAGCCTGCACAGCAGCAGCTTCGACATCTTGCGGCTTGTCCTCATCATCCTCACCATTACCCCCAAATGGGTCAAACTCATCTTCTTCGGTGTCACCCTTTCTGCTAGCGAAGTCTTTCGTCGCCCTTTGAACTGTCCTAACAAAAGGCAACCATCCGCACATTCCCACGCAGCGGCCTAGTGGTTCCCCTTCCCAAAGCAGCAAAGCCATCAACGAAGCTGCACACCCTTGACTCAACCCGCCGAGGAACATCCTCCTCGAGTCACCACCCACCAGCGCAATTTCCTGTCTGAGTAGATCATGGAGATATGATGTGGTCTGTTGAAGTCCGTCAATAGACCTCCACTCGTCCTGGCCTGGGTTGAGGACCGAGGCGGGGGAGTCGAGGTGCCAGCCGTCGAACCATTGGGTGATGAGGGAGCGGGCGTAGATTGTTGCTCGGGACTTTGGGGCGGTGGGGAGGATGATTTTGAGAGAAGGAAACGATTGTTGGAGGGGGGAGCAGAAAGGGAGGAGGGAGGAGGGGGAGTTGCCTCTGCCGTGGAGGAGGACGAGTGTGAAGCTGTGAGGGGGGTTGAGAGGGGGAAGGATGAGAGGGTCGGGGAAGGGGGGAGACATTTTGTGGGACATGAATTGGGTGAGAGAGGGGGAAGAATGGGGAATGGAAGGGGAGAGACGATAGGTTTTTGTTCGTTGGGGTTTGGTCTGTTGGTTGGTGGGTGATTTGCTTTGTCGGCAGAGGCGGTATGATAGTGAAGATGAAATGAAGGCAGGAAGATTTTGAATGCAAACAACAGAGCTTGAAGCTATACCCATCTTTGAATTGACATCATCACGGTGGTGTCAGGGTCTCCCTTTGTGCAGCTGTGCAAGGGGTCCTGCGCAAGCCAGAACGCCAAGCGCAACTTTACACCAATCATTTCGCTGCCCGGATCAGCCTTACGCAGGGGCATCAAGGTGCGCAAGCTCCACCAGCCCGCCTCGCAACCTCTGCCTGACAACGGGGAGCACATGATGCGACACAGCCCACCGCCTCCAGCAGAAGACATGTTGTATGATTGCGCCAACATCATCTGCATTGCTTGATACTTGTTCATCATTAACATTCAAACCACCATTGAATTGACAACTGTTGCCCATTAGCAACACTTCCACCATGGCGCCCTCTCTGCGCGACATCGTCTCACAAGCCACGAGCTTCATCTCCCAACTCCCACTCCTCGGCGGCGGCAGTGATAGCTTCCAACCACCGAGCGATGTCTCCTTCTACGATCCCCTCACCAGCGGCCCATCATGTCCCATCGATGGCCCGGTGAGCTGCCACAACAGCACACCGATTGCAGAGCCCAACTCGTGTTGCTTTGTCTACCCCGGCGGCAAGATCCTCCTCACGCAGTTTTGGGATCAGCAAGTCCATGCTGGGGGCGCTGAGGAGGACTGGACTCTTCACGGGCTATGGTGCGTACATCTTTTTTTTGTTTTTTATTTTTTATCGCGGCCATGGGGGGCAAAAGAGGGAGATATCTACAGCTGAAAGAAGAGGGGATATGCCCAAGAGTAGAACTTGACCAGCCCACATTGCAATGGAAAAGATAACAGCGGGAATAACAACGAGTGCTAATCATGCCTCTCAAATAGGCCCGACCTCTGCGATGGCACCTACGACCAGTTCTGCAACATGACTCCGCAGTACCACAACATCACTGCCGTTCTAGAGCAGCACGGTCAGCATGAACTCGTTCAGTTCATGGATCGGTATTGGCTGGCATCCTCGTGAGTCCTTTTTGCCTCGCCCGAAAGTGCGATCTCTCGGCACGGGTGATACGGAAGTAGAGAAGAGAAGCGATGAAGAGGATCATGAGCTTCAACTCTTCCGGGCCGACCTCGGGTTCTGTTTTCCTAGTTGGGCCAGAAGCTAACGTTTGGAACTATTTAGGGGACCAAACTCCAGACTGTGGGAGCACGAGTTCAACAAGCACGGCACATGCATCAACACTCTTGCCCCTGCGTGCTATGGCGACTCGCATAAACCGGGGCTGGAGGTGGTTGATTACTTTCAGCGCGCTGCCGCCCTCTTTCGGACGCTGGATACCTACCACGCTCTTCAAACCGCCGGGATCGTCCCCCACCCGAGGAAGCACTACCCTCTTGCTGATGTCCAGGCCGCTCTGGAGAAGTACAGTGGCGGGAAAGTGGTGCTCCGCTGCGGTGGACGTCGCGATGTACTCCACGAGGCCTGGTATGTCTACTTTATCAGGGGCAGCTTGCAGACCGGAGACTTCATTCCGGCTCAGGACCGCGGTGGCAAGGAGGAAGACGCTGGCAACTGTGCCCCCTGGATCAAGTACCTGCCCAAGAGGCACCCAAGAGGAGCGGACTTGTAAGAGGTAATAGATAATGTGTTGATCAGAGGGGGGGGTGGGGGCTTGGGGGTTTGGTTGGGTTCGGCGTTGCTCGGCGTCTTTGCTTCTTGGTTTATGGATTTCCCTGCTTGATTACTTGTTATAGACTTGGGCTGTTTGCTGAGCGCTTTTGTAGACAGCGTCTGTCAGATTCGGACTGGATCACCCGGCTGCTCCCATGTGGTGGTCTGGGGATGGGTTGGTCGTCTAGAATATTTGGGACTGGTGTGTGTACACTGCAGATATATGCACATGATAACGATACATACCTTGTTGAAGAGAGGTCATACCGCAGCGTATGCCGTTGCCGAGATGGTGGGAAAGGATGATTGTCTGACATCCGCCTCAGCACAGAGAGGCTGCTGTCAATACGCCACGAGGATGATGTCTTGCCTAAGCGATCCGAGCATGTCCCGATGGTTTCTCTCCTGTTTCGGATATGATGTATGCGGTGGCCAGCAGAACACGTGCGCCCTCTGGACCTAAATCGGGAATGATGTAGGGAGGTGTTGGCTATAGGTCTTTTCCCAATGAAGCTATCCCGGCTTCACCCCGAAAGGCATTGAAGCGTCATAGCCCGAAGACGAAGGGCCAACTTAAAGGACCGACTCGGCCCTGCGCGCAGAGGTGCAAGCGCGCGGAGGTTGGGTCGTAAAGAGGGAAGAAGTGGGTTCTTTTGTTTTGTTCAGGACGTTCTTGCAGGCCCGGGTACCACCATATCGGACCCTACTTCGCGGCCGCACAAAACGTAACCCCCGGTTCGGACGCAAGCGAGGGTCGAGGTGGCGTTCGAGACCTATCATGCAAAAGCTCATGAACCCAAGCCGCCCAGCCAGGGCCGTTCAGGCCAGTTCTCCGTAGTAGCTGGCTACTCCGAGATCCGGGACCCGGTCGGTGCGGAGTAGTAGCATACATACACAAACTCCATGATACCGCCGGTTGGCTGACTGGCTGGCCTGACAACACACAACCGCGCAGGAGGATTGTGGAGAGAGAGGGGCAGGGGGGAATAACATGGAGAAGTAAGTCTAGCTTAGCTACAACTCTTGTTTAAGCTATCAAAGCTTCTTCTCGGATATACTCTCTCTCCTCTCTCCCCGCACCTGACATCGGTCCGAACCCCAACCTGTCCGGGACCAAAAGTCGACAAGCAATGCAAGGCACCGCCGTTGTAGCCGACCGTTTGACGTGGGGAAACCTCAAGCAGGATAGCCTCCGCCATTGCTCTTCGGCCCTTCTGAAGACAGAAAACTTGAAGTTTTCAGGGCCATGAGCAAGTCTGGGGAGGGCATGATGCGATGATTTGTGTCGATTACCCCACAATATTCTTCCCGAAAACCTGGGGGTTTTGGTCTGGGGAAAAAAGAAGGGTTCGAAACCGTTAGGATAAGCACGGATTTCGGGAAGAGGAAGCAAGATAACGGCGTTTGGCAATCCCTAGTGCGAGGGGGGCAGTCGATAGGTGTGACATGTTATACAATCCATGTTTTTGTTTCTGAGCTCGGGAGCAGCTGCAAAATGGGGTTCGCAAAAGTGGCCTTGCTCGCTTGATCCGGGCATCCTGACATGTGAATCTGAATCCATGTCCCATCTTGAACAAGGCTGAGAATGATCGTGTTGTATTAGTTGGCAAGGCTGAAACCAGGTTTCCCCAGCCCTGTGGGAATGGCGAATGAACGACTCCGTTTGATGTGAGAGTCGCTTCCGGGAGAGCAGCGCGGATTGCGCACATGATCGTGGTGGGATGATGGACGGTAGCGAGCGCAACACATGCTGTCCGTAACGACTGAGAGCCAGCGCCAAGGAATGAGGCTTTGGAGTTCTGGCTGGTCGTTGACGACGGCTTCAAGCAGAGGGCAGCCTTTTCGGACCGACTGTGGAGGTGTGAGGGCCTGAGACCAAAGGCGTCGATTGGTGGCTCCTGGGGCCTCTCTCCGCATTCCCAAGCCACCCCTGTTAAGCCCAGCTCCCCAGCTTTTTCCCGCAATTCCAATGCGACGTTTTCACCTTCTCCCGCGAGCATGAGAAGGCTGGTTCCGTTTTGTGAGACGTTTTTTTCCTCGATCTGCTGGTCGTGACAATGGTTCGCGATGAGAGGTTGCAGTCCCGGTGGATCATATTACACCCACTACCTAGCCAGAGATGATGTGCATAGGTACTGTACCTTTGTGTAAGAAAACAAAACTTGTCGTTCGGGGAAGGTCAACAAGAATAGAAGGGCACCAGATCTATGCAGGACCGGCATGTGCCGAATCCGCATGACGTTTGTGTCGAATTGTGTCCTTCTTTTGGACGCGGTCCGCAGAAGCTAACAAAGAAGAGGAAGCGGGCGACTTTTGAGTGAAAAGCTATCATCATGCCATTGGGCGGTGATGAATCCTTTGCTGTAAGTTGAAACGAGGGCTCGCCAGTTCAAGTAGAAACGGCAGACAAGGACTGACCTTCCTGATGCAACCATATCGCATAATCCATCATGTAATGGCGGGCTATGATTGGCCAAGACTTTTCTTCCGTTTTGCCCAAGCTGGCTGGAGTCCCAGTAAGTATGAATTTGGGAATGTCTGAGGTGATGGGACTCGTTGCAGCAAGACACGGTGGGCGACAAGCTTTTGACTGACTGAGACACCAAACACGATTTGCCTAGTTCAGCTGGAATTCCAACCGTGCAGTGTCGATTTCAGCTTGATTCAGGCCTTTTGTGATGTCGAAGCAGCCCTCACCGGAAAAGAAGCAACATCGAACGCCAGTGCCTCTCAGGAACGGGCGATCATTGCTATTTCAAAGCAGGTGAGCCACGCCAGGCACGATAGCTGGCCGCTGTAATAAACACTAGACATGTGTGTCGTGCCACGGTGGTGAACGTTATCTGGCAGACTGAGACAGAATCGGAGTTTAACTAGGTTCCTGGAACTGGTGTGATGGTGCCCTGCATCGTGAGACTCTACATTAGGACACCTTGGTCTGGTGGGAGCGGACATTGGTTTGCCATGCGGTGATCTTGGTGCGTCGGCCTCACCGCCATCCACCTGAGCATAGCGTGCATAGGTAATGAGAATAAGAGGCTGCGGATAATGACTGGCTATAACTGTCAAAGCACAGCCTGGTTGTCCCTGCTCTGAAGTGCTCTGCTAAAGTCGAGGGGCTGCCCGTGCGACGTCCACGAAAACAGAGGAAGCAACAAGATTCGGTTCCCATGCGCTCCCGTTCCTCCTAACGGTTCACTTGTACCACGTCTCTCCCGTGAATATCGATAGCTTAAACATTTCACGGTACCTATTGTACTCAGTGATTGCCGATGGGATACGGATATGATATGAGAGGATAGGAAGGAATAGGGAAAATAAAATCGCGCTGCTCGGTTGGTTGTTGGTTGGGTTCGATGAGTTCCTGGTTGCGTGCCCAGGGCAGCGTTGTCGCCGTTGCATTCTCGTCACCTAACCGGAACGCACTGGCCAGGCTGAGAAATCCGGACCCACCGCAATTAGCCCACTGAACTCCGTTTCTTTTCCAGCCCAGCTGCTCCATCCCATGCATCCATCAATCCCGTCCATCTGTGCCCCAGGCCCCATTCATCTCCCCATTTCCCGTTTCCTTCTTCCCCTTCTGCAACCCTTTTCCCGTCCCACCCATCTTCCTCAGTCACTGCTCGTCCATTCTCGAGATATTCCCAATATATCACCGCGACCGCCCTCAATTTGTGTTTCTCATCGCGTCGGTGTATTTGGGCCCCCAGTGCTAGATCGACGACGTTCAGACGGCCTGTCATCCGATCTGCTTGCTAGTACCGCCAAAGCCCAGCGCGCCCCGCGAGTTTGACTTCGACCACCTGGACGGGCCGATTCCCCCAGATCATCTGAATTGACTTTCTGGAGTCCCCACGATTGAGCACCATCGCCCCAGTTCGTCCCGACACTCTGGATATCGACTGCACAAGAGCCAGTGGATGCTGGCTTTCGTGTCGCCGGCTTGCGCCGTCGCGTAGTGGCATTCTCACCCATCCCTGGTTGCGACCGCGTTGCCAGCACTAAGAAAACACAATGACGACAGCCGTGAAGAGGGCGTGCGATGCCTGCCATCGACGAAAGGTCAAATGTGATGGAATCAACCCATGTCGCCACTGCTCGGCTTCGCAGTTGGCTTGCACCTACAATGCCATTCCCCAGAAAAAGGGGCCCAAGGGGTCCCGAGCGAAGGTTATCAATGAACTCAAGGAGAACCAACGCCAGACGAGCCTCTCTTCGAAGCAGAACCCTTCCAACAGCCCGAGCTTGGCCCCTACACCCCGTTTGTTGACCAAGGAGATGATCAACGCTTGCGTCGAATTCTTTTTCGCCAATCTGTACCCCACCATGCCGATTCTGGACCGCCAGCGCCTGGAGCAGGATATCATGTACATGGAGCAGAATATCGATAGCTACTGCCTCTTGACATCCCTGTGCGCCTTTGTGTCGCTCCAGCCCGGCATGGTTATGCCAAACATGGGCATGTCGTCCATGAGCGATCCTTTCAACCCGGACATGATGTTTGGCGGTGGCAACATTCTGACCTGCACGTTGCTGATGGAGGAGACGATTCGGGTCCGGAAGAGCGAGGATTATGCGGCTTCGCGCACCATCAACACCCTCTGCACCGACTTTTTCCTGTTTGCTGTACACCACGGTCTGGAGATGCACGACAAGGCTTGGTTCTACTTGCGGGAGGCCACCACATTGGCGCACCTGTCGAGGATGAACGAAGAAACCCAGTACATGCAGTACGACAGCAATGACGCAGCCAGATGCAGACGTCTGTACTGGCTGCTCTTTGTCACTGAACGGTGCGTTTTGACGGTGCCCTGCTCTGGTATAACGTCAATTGTGGATGCTGACAGTCTATTTTAGTGCCTACGCCTTGCAGCATCGTCGTCCCATGACTCTGGAAGCAACAATCAACCTCCCGGCACATGCTGACCCCTCCAATCCTCACTCGCATCACATTCCCAGTTTCCTTCGCCACATTCAGCTCTTCCATTCTTTCGACCATGGTCTACTTTCCATGTGGATGAAGACCAAGCGCGAATGCTCTGACTCGTATCTCACCAGCCTGGAGAAACAGCTGCAGGAAGTCCTGCCCCCATATCTCAACGATACTCAGGCCCAGCTGAACGAGATGTCAATCAACCTTCACTGGCTCAAGGACATGGCCTGGAAGCTGGGTCTTGCAAACAACAACGGCCATGATGCTGAGCTCTCTTACTCCTTTTTGCCAATGGTTGCACATTTCCCAGGAAATCTGGGCCTGCAGGGCTTTGGTTTCCTCGAGAAGCTGCTCAGCATCACATACGACCTCTCCGAAGCACTCTCTATGCAACCGGCTCCCAGGACGCCTTTCACCCCTGGCCCGCATGATCAGCTCCGAAAGATACTCAACATTGTCACGACTCTGCGCAACGGACAACACCACTTCCTGCCTCTGCTTCTCAGCAAGATACACGCTGCTTTGCCAAAGATGGCCAGCCCTATGCTGCAGAACGCCCCGGAAAGTGCGGCCTGCAATATCGACATTTTTGACGGGTTTGGAAATGCTGGCATGGCACAGCCCCCGGTTTACTCGCATGAGTCGTATGATAACAAATTTTCGATCCCACGAATCGAGGACCACAACTCTTCGGATTCTAACAGCCCCAACAACATCACTCCACCGAGCAGCAACGATATGAATTCGCCCTTTGTTAGCTCGCCACCCATCATGTCCCCCGGCGGCATGGACCTGCCTCATGGTATGCCATCCGACTTTACCTCAATGCCAGAAATGGTCATGAGTCCAATGAGCCATGCACCGCCGACCTCGTTGGGTGCCACTGTTGGCATGAACAACCACCAGACACAACACACACCGCTATCACCCTTTCCGAATCTGGGTTCGCAAATGCAAGGAATGAACAACCACAACATCAACCCTCCTCCAAATATAGGCCTCGCTTCTCAAATGCATCTCCCTCAGCCGATGGGAGGGACAATAGGCTCCAATATCGGCAGCAACATGATGTCGAGGCCACAAGCACAACAACGGACAAGCAGCTTTGCACTCGGGCCCACACCGATTCGTACTGTAGGCGATTTTCAAGCACTGCAGCGGACCAACTCAGACATGACGCCCATGAGTCCGCTGCATCCAATGGGGATGGGCTCTATGGGAAATGAAATGGACTTCAACACGCCCTTGAGGTAGTAACGCTGGATTGGGGGACGCAGCATGAGGGAGGATTTCTCTTTTCCTGTTCATCTTCTCGACCTTTGGTCACACCACAACCCCCTTTTTCTTTTGTATCGGTCATAAAAGATTCCCACAGGCATTTTTTTTCATTATCTGGCATCTTATCATCGGAGTCTATTGGATGGCGTACCTGCTAGCCTTGCTGTCGATTTGGATATGGTTCCCCAGGCGCACACAAATCACGAGTTTTTGGGGAAGCTGAAAAAATGGGAGCACACTGAAAAAAATTGTCCATCACAGCGCACAGTTTTCTTTTGTTTCGGATCTTGCTTCTTGGAAAGCGGTATATTTGTTGGGTCGGCGAGTGGGGAATTTGAGGAATATGGGCAGACGAGCTCTACCACTGTGCAAGGGATAATAGCATGCAGGGGGACATCTGATCTTGTACAAGGGTGCTAGGGAGGACGGCGGGGAGGAATGCAAGCAATATACAGTGTTTTTAGTTACTGCCGTTTCTGCAGCATGGTTCGCTACTCGGCCAGGCTGGTTGTAACAATAGAGTCTCGTATCTTAGCACGTTGTCCGCTGTCTGCTGTCCCTGTGTCTTGTCCGGTAGTGGAACCAGCGGAGGGAGAGATCATGCAAGATACCGGATATTGCGGGGGCTTGTTCGCGGATGGCTGTACTTGAAGGGATGTTTCCAAAGAGCTAGGATTCCGACAGCACGGATGAGTAGATTGCGGCATAACCTCCAGGTTGCAACACTTGGACTTGAGGTACTGTAGCTTACTTGCATTGATACCGGAATTAAGAGAGGAAGTTTTACAGCCACCCTGCCCATACAATATTGCGAACTACACCTTGAAGGATGACAACTAGGCTTTCCAATAGATAGTAGGCCTTTGAAGATATGTAAAAGGCCCATTAATTTACTTTCGATGCATGGTTTACAACATCATATGGACCGACCTACTTGTGGGTATCAACTATTTTGTGGTGAGGGTGCCAGGAGCTACTTGTCCGATTCGTGCTGTCTTTGTGCTCGCGCACCGGCTCAAGCCCGCACACCGACGAGGATATGTGTAACAGGAGCGGCATGAAGCTATTGGAAGGCAACAGCAGCAGAGGGCTTGTGACCGGCCTTCCCCAGCTCGGGATCCAGCAACGTCCGAGTCGAGAGTGGTTTATCATCGAGCCTACGATTCAAGCTCACAATACCGCAGCCACTATGACCGAGCCGGCGCCTTCTCTCGGCGGCCGACTTATGCAACGGTTCAAGCTCCAAGAAAAGCTCCAAGCCCGAACGGTCACAAGGTTCAACGGTCTCCTGAACGATGTGTATCTTACGTCTCAAGGGAGCATCTAACGGAAGCAATTTCTATCAAAAAAAGCCAATATAAATATCTTGGGCAAGATTCCCCTCGAGTCATTTCTTTTACGCCATCAGATCGATCTTCATCAACAGGCAAAAGTTCCAATCTCTCCGCCCTCGAGTGAACTTGCATATCTCATTTAACTTCCTATTCCGTCCACCAAAAAGTATTCCCCCCTTTCTTCACCAAACCCGCCCTTACATTTATCAACAACCCCATCCATATCTATAACCTCCTCCCCCCAACCCCCCCCACCCG
>NW_001914858.1:1546508-1556986 GCF_000226545.1 Podospora anserina S mat+
TTTTTCAAATGGCTTCCAACAACACCTCCCCCATCCCCGTCGCCACCTTTGGCAAAGACCCGAAAGTAGCCGAGCAAGTCCGCGAGAAGCTCCTCCCCGACATCGAAGTCGTCCACTGCTCCCTCACCCTCGACTCGGCCCTCGCCGAGCTCCCCGCCCTCTGCTCCGGCGACACCTCCGTCTCCCCTTCCTCCGGCCTCGGCACAAACGCCGGTGCTTCCGACTCCTCCTCCCGCAAGGTCCCCCAGGCCATCTTCTTCGGGGGCGGCTTCACGGACGACGAGTACGAGCAGATCGTCGCCGCCGTCCAGGCCCGCGCTCCGGGCATCCACATGGTCAAGGTCCAGAAGCGGGATGTTCTCGCCGCGGGCTCGTTCGGGCCGAACCCGGACACTATTGCCAAGATTTACAGGAAGAAGATGGCTGCTCTGGCGGCTGCTTAGGTCGTCTTCTGACCCTCATCGCGAGAGTGGTGGAAGGGAGGAAGACAGGGGTGGATATGGGGTGCTGGATGGGGAGGAACAAGTCACAGCAAGGGTGAGAGTTGTGGTTATCGGTGATGGCGGCGGCAAGGAGGATGCAAGACTAGGAATCTGGAACACCATCTTGACGGTGGGGGTGGGTAACATTGCGACTTTGTATCTTCCTGTTTCTGATCTCGATGCTTTGTGTTTGACTGGGGGGAAGGGTATGTGGAACGACAAGTTGTTGAAGCATGAGGGTGAGGGGATAGCTATGGGTGATCTTTGAGCAGACAGTGATACACGAGTTTTCTTTTGCTGGTTTCACACTATCACTCACTCGCTCACTCAATCAACTCGTTCACACACGCTTGAAACAGTCCACACTCCTGACTGGTGTGTCCGCTGTTGTATGCATAGGTACGCTGTGACGCTATGAACCTCTCTTATCCCAAGAGTATCCCCCCCCATTCCGCGCGCCTATACTTTTTTCGACCTGCAGCAGAAAAGAGAGAGCACCAAGGCCAGGAAGAAAAGCGAGAATTCCATGTGAGCAGAAAACATACAACCAAAAATGAAATCAACAGAGCCAATGACCACTAAACCCCCTACTCGCAAATGAAACAAAAGACAAGATAAAGACGGAAAAAAAACTGTATCCCTACAAGATTTCCCCCAAAAGCAACACGACTTGTCTATCTTTCCCGTCCACCCAGAAAAAAAAAGACAGCCGCGCCGGTTTCGCTCAATGCAAGATGTCCCTTTTGGGTCCAATCGCTAAAGCCTTCCCTTAACCCACGCCCCCCACCCCGTATATACGCCCAGCCTGCCCCGGTGTGATCATCGCAAGCAAACAACGATAGGAACCATAAACAACATGAGATCGAGCGCGAATCCAATTCCCAAACACCTTGTGCCCGTCCGTGCCCCACCAGTTCGCCAAACTCAAAATAGACCGACCCAGAGAGGAACGAAGCGAGGGAACGGGTTAAGGAGCAGGGTGCGTCATTCAAGTCCGCCGGCTGCTTGGTCCAAAATCCGGCTCCACGACTGCTCTCTTGTCCTTGCGGGGCCGGATCACGTACTCGGCCATGATTTGAATGTGGTCAGATGGGAAGTGATAATATGGGAAGCCAGGAATCCGCGTAAGAGCCTGCTTGTCCGGAGGAGCAAGCAACGACACCAACTCCAGCGTGTTGGTGGAATACCAGATGTAGTCAATGACTTCACGGAAGGTTGGTGTGTAGTTGGTGAAGCTAAGTTCATGAGGTCCACCTCTGAGATGGGCATAGGCCGAACGGATGCTGAAGGGGTGCTCAACACCGTCTCTCGTGAAGTTTCCGTACTTTCGACCAAGCCATTCAGGGTGATCATGGGAAAGACGACCAGTGGCAAGAAAGTCGTAAACGCCACTGCTGGGCGTAGAGTTGTAATCGCCGCAGATGATCAGAGGAATATCCGTGTTGTTGCGATACTCCTGTGAAGGGCCTGGCGGAGGAAGCTCCTGCCTCTCCTCTCCTTCTTCGAGGATCCCTTGAATCGCTTGCTTTTTGTCGATTGCCATCGGCGGGGTTCGTGTCCACTTATCGCCGAGCCTCGTAATGTTCTCCATCAGACACGCGATCTGCAATAGCTTCACGTCGCAAAGATCAGGTTCCCAGGCCAGATGCGTGTTGGCCACAATCAAGCGAGAACCTGTTACTCGGCTCTCCAGCAAGATAATCGTCCCAATATTATCTTTGCCCATCGCCCTGTTGTAAACGTCGTGGTTTTGCTTGAGATCTGGGCGGGTGATGGTGAGGTGTGAATAGTCAAGCATCTCCTTTTGCAGTACAATCCACTTGTCGGTCTTCCAGAAGGTAGCACAGCCGTCAACACCGCCTACCATGTTGTTGGGCAATGTCTTCACCTTGGGTCTTGACCACTGTATACCTCTATAACCGTGTTTGGCCAGGGAGGGAGAGAATTCGTTCTCATAGGCGTTCCTGCTGATCTCTTGGAGGCAGACGATGTCTGGGTTGCGGTCATAGATCTCGTCGAGGATCAACTGCTTGCGATAGTCCCATTCAAGAGCTGAGGGCGGTGTGTAGCCATACATCTGCTTGGTCGCGTACCTTTCGCACAGAATATTCCACGTTAAAACGCTGACACGTTCAAGGCTAGACGCCACATCATCTTGCACCGTGATGGGAAGACGAGGAGCGGGAGCAGGGGGGACTGCAGAGGGCGACTATCAGTATGTGGCGTGCTTGGTTCAAGGTGGTCGGTCAGAAACTTACCTGGAGCGTCAACGAGAAGACTGTTGATCAAGCTCTTCGTGTCCTTGTTCATGATTTCGTCTTTCAACGGGCCGTTCATGAGTGGGTTGCCGTGGAGACCCAGCATCTCCAGCTTGTAAAGGAAGCCCAGTTCATACGGAAGGCTTGTTATGTGATTGTTAAACAAGATAAGCTGCTGGAGGTTTGTGCACATGCCGATTTCGGGGGGCAGTTCATGCAGTTCGTTATGAGACGCTTCCAACACCTTCAAGCACCTTAGTTTGCCAATATCTGGAGGCAAGACGGTAATCTTGTTGGACGCGATGTACAGCTCTACAAGAAAATCGTAACTGAACAAGGCCCGCGCAATCTTGCGCACCCCTTGACCGCTCAGGTCGAGGTTGTGCCAATCCTGTCGTTTGACAAGCTTGTTTGTGGTATAGGAGGGCCGGTTTCTAGCGACTTCCTGGTCCTCTGTAGTTGTCGTTCCTTCGGAAGCATACACCACCCCCTTGTTGTCGGATGCCTTGGCCCGTGCATAATAGTGCGGAAGGTGCTGCTCAACCATGGTTTGATGCGCCTCCTGTGCTTGTTTGTACAATTTGAGCTGCTCTCCCCAACTGTCCGAGATTGCTTGACCAGAACCACCTCTAGTGGTGGCAGTTTGCCCGCTAGGATGGCTCCCGGCAGCAAATGGGCTAGAGGCTTGATGGGCGCCGGTGGAGTAGCTTGAATGCCCCATGTTCCCCGCCGGTAACCCGTGTACACCGGGGTCTGGCTGAAGATTCTGATGGTGATGCGCATGATGCTGATGTGGATGGCCCTGTGGCTGTTGACCGTAGTTGTACTGTTGATACTGCACTGGCGGAATATTGGGCTGACCCCGCCCTGGAGCGCCACTGAGGCGATTGTTGTGCCCCTGCTGGGGCCCCTGACCATACATGCCGCGCAGGTTTTGGCCAAGAGACGCCGATGTCTTGGAATGGGCAGTGGGTTGGGCGGCCACTAGGTGTGACAAAAGGGAGTTGAGCAGTATGCCGTTGGCGATCGAGCTGCTGGAGCTGAAATTGGACGAAAGCGGGCTCGAGAATGCTTGTATCGGATGTCGGTCACCATCTGCCATCTACAAAGAGGGCGGGGCTCGGCGGAAAAGGCTTGATCTGGCGAGCCTGGCACGGAAAAGAGGGGGGATTCGTGGCGGAGGGTGGAAGCGTGTGACTTGAGATGCTGGAGGTGGAAGATTTTGCATGGAATAGACGACCTTTTCTTTGGGCATGGATGCAAGCGTGTGAGCGTCCAACCGGGGTCGAGTTGACGGAGAATGCAGCTCGCTCAGAGAGCCATTCACCGAAAGATCGAAGAGATCGAAGGGCGAACGGGGGGAGCCGCCAAAGAACTCGAGGAGAATCGTCGGACGGGGACCGAGAGCCAACGTCTTGACAAGAGGGCCAAGTTCGCCAGCAGGTTGGAGGGGCTCGGGACGCGCGCGCCTTGGTTGTTTGGGGGGGGGGGGTGTGAAAGAGATGCTGAGGTCGGGTGTCTCTATTTTTTTGTTTCTGTTTTCCGACTGCTTGGGGAGCACGCGGGTTAGCAAAATCTGTGTAAAAGATGATGTTGGGACACGGGCCGTCACGACAGCGAGCGATGGCAGGCGAGGCGAGGGAAGCGGCCAGACAGCCAAGGTCAAAGTGCAGCCAGGGCCAGAGATTCTGGGGCCTTGACAGGGCGGCTCGGGGGAGTAAACAGGGCTCACCTGTGGCCAAAGATAAAGAACGGGTATTACCTCTTGCTGGCGATAATTGGAGCGCCTGTCAATGAATACTCAAGTGAAAGGATATGCTGCGCGATTGCTGATGTCGTGGGGAGAGAGAGGAGTCCAACCCGTCTGCTGTTGTGGCCCGCTGTGATGGAGATGCGCAAAGATAGCAGCGCCCAAAGCCTCCCTGCTTACCTAAGGCCCGTGGGCCCAGACCAGGACCCAGTGAACGGCCGTCACGTGATGAGTGAAATCATTGGATGCTCCTCCCCCTCTTCACTTTATGATACAAGGCCCTTACAAGCACTGGCATTCTCTGGACTTTTTAAAGGCAAAAGTTTACTTGACGCCCACACGTCAATGGGTTTCCATCTGAGTCCCTCTTCCCACCTATCTGTCTACATGCAAACCTCCATAGGCACAGACATCAAGCATGCTCCTACACTAGCCCAGACAGACACGGAAGGAATACACTGCAGAATAGCGGTCGCCCAGAGCTTCAAAGCCAGGTCGGTTGGAGCATAGGTGGCGCTTCTGATGCCAATAGGAATCTCTCTATAGTTCTCGGGCTAGGCCTGAGCAGAGGCTGCATTGCATTTGAGAGGAATGAGAGAAAACACTGAGGGGCGGAGTGCGGGGAAGCCCAGACCCATCGAGGTGTGTCTGCGAGGCATGGCAAGACGAGCAGCCTATGACAGGCATGAAAAGTCCCAATACCGAAGGTGAGGCCGGTGGCCGGTGGCCGGGAGCCTGTGCTGAACAGTGGCCCAGAATGCCCGGAATAGCTAGACCGAACCAAGAAGTGTACTGCACATGCGGTCCAAAGGCAGGGCATGGCAAGCAATTGAATAAGAAGAATGGGCCCCTGGCTTCTAGCCAGAATTGTCTCCAGCTTGTCCATCCAGTCGTTCTGGAGTCTTTCGTTCTCTCATCCGTCGCTGTCATCACCCTCATCCTCATCCTCGTTGCCATCCTCAGTCCAACATCTGAATACGACACTCTCTTGTACTCGGTGGCCCCACATTGAAACCAGCTGGGGTGTTAGAACCAAGTGGTCGATCTTGATCAGCATCGCAGCCAATTCGCGCGCAACTGCACACATCCACCAGACCGCGATAACGTCCCTGGCCTTCGAGGAGCTGGAAAGTCAGCGACTCACATGGCTGCTGCATGTCGAGGGTATCCTTGAACTGATCGCAAGCCATGACGACCGTGTCTGGGGCACACCGAACCGACAGCCAACAACAAACCCCACAGACAGCCGTCATCTCGGCGCCGTCGGCGGTGTGACTATTCTCTTAAGCTGTCTGATCGTATTCCTATGATACGGATCTATCACCAATTCGCCACGACGTGTCATATCAGCTGAGAAAGCCAGAGGCAGCCGTGTTCTCCAGGGGGACGAGGGATTTCTGGGTTCTTCTGACAAGAAAAAAAAAGAAGCGTTTTCTTCAGCACCTGGCTGGCCCGCTGGGCTGCTGTCTCGTCCCGCCAACCAACCACTCAGCACTCGCAGAGACTCGAAACTCGCACAGACATCGAAGACTTCTAGAAAAGGCTGCCCAGTGTCAGGCAGCTGAGGAAAGGTTGTTGCGGAACAGACGCAGGGGCACGACGCATTTTCCCAGGCTTTTTTATGAATGCGGAAGGTCTCTGGCGGTAGAAAAAGGAGGGAGGGCCCCATTCTCCCGCATGTCACCTTTGGTTCCTTGGATGCCGCAAGCGAGACGGCGTTCCGGTGCTCCTGGAACAAAGGCCCCCATTGCCAAAACAGGTCCCCTGAGTTTGGGCGGGGCCCATTACGCCCATCCCCTAGCCCCCCTGCTTGACGCTGGTCCCGTCGCTGGCGAAAAAGTTTCTACCAAAGATGGAGTTCCTTTCAGGTTATGCTGCGGCTCAATCCCCTTTCTCCGCCTACACCGTCGAGCCGCCTCCTAATTCCTCCCATCGCTCCCGTTCCAAGCAGCCTGGCCGATCCAACTCGACCTCGGGCACCCAGACGAAGAAGCGCTCTCGCATACACGGACACGCCCGTACTAACAGCGCCAGCACCTCGAGCACGGGCAGCGGCCGGACCGGCGATAGCAACCAGCAGCCATCGCATCCAGGTCACCACCACGGCACCGCCACCGCCGCCACTAGCAACAACAACATCAACAACAACCCTGCGTGGTTGCAGCACTCCGGCGCTCCCGACGCCGCCAGACCCGGAGTTGATGCCGCCGCCGCATCTCCTGCTGCTGTGACAGCACCCCCGTTCGGCGCCCGCCGTGATCGACACCGCGAGCGCATGTCCTACCAGGACAAGCAGCTACCAGCAACCCCCCGCCTCAACACCGTCGACGCCTCTTCGCGATCACCGGGCAGCGGTAGCACTTCTGAGCCAGCTTCGGCACAAACACCAGCTTCCGCCTCGGCCGCCTTCTCAGACCGACGCATGCTCCATCATGCAGCAGCAGCCATGTACGATCCAGGATCCAAACCACCTGGGCCGGGACCAGCAGGTCTCCCCCGCTCCGAAAGCGTCACCAGCGTCGGGGGAATAACCACGGCGAGCGGGCGCACCATGATCTCCACCGAGCCACCATCCAGCCAAGAAGCCGCCGCTCACCAGCTCAGGCCGTTTGTCGTCCGCAACGGCCGGACGTACATCTCGGACCAGTCCCTCCCTTACCCATTACCCGTCGACCTGGAGGAGCTACACAGGCAGGGTCTAAAGACGATGCTTTTACTACAATTATACGGACGACCTATTTGCGATCCGACATTCATCAACAAACCGCCGCCGCGCATCCTGGAAATTGGGTGCGGGACAGGATTTTGGAGCATGACTTGCTACCGCTACTACGAAGCCAGAGGCCAGCACGCAAACATGTCTTTTACCGGGCTTGATATTGTCCCTCTTGCGCCTCCCACGGGAGGGCCAGGGGTTTCTGAGAGTGCCGAGTCGGCCCCTTCCGCTTTGCCTGGGGCGTCAGCTATCAGGCCGGATAAAGACATGAATTGGACTTTTGTACAACACGATCTGAGGAAACTGCCGTTACCCTTTCCTGAGGGGTCGTTTGACTTTGTCATGGTGAAGGACATGGGCCTTGCTACGTCGATGGTGATGCAACAGGGTCTGGTAGACGAGTATATTCGGGTGTTGGTGCCTGGTGGAACGGTGGAGATATGGGAGACTGATCATACACTTCGTATGCTCCGCCCTCATGTGCCGGAGCCACCTGCTGGATCAGGTGGCGCTGAGGGTGAAGCGGAGGCTGGTGGTGAGGCTGAGAATGGGAATGACGAGCAGAATATAATGGAGATGGGGGCGTATCTCATGACGGCCAATACGCCGCTCAGCCATCCTCTTAATAACTTCTTGTTGGAATATAATGGGTGGATATCTCGCGCATTGGAGGCGAGAGGGCTGTTTTGCATGCCTTGTACGGTTATTGGGCCGTTGTTGATTCAAGAAGCGGAGGTCTTGACTGGAGTAGGGAGCACGAGGTTGGCGATTCCTTTGTCGGAAGTTCGATGGGAAAGGGAAGGGGTTGGCGGTGTGGTTACCAAGGATGGGAAGAGCTATATCGATACGAAGGCGAGGAGGCTAGGGAAGGATGGTGCGCCCGTGGGCAAGGCGCTAGGGCCGGTGGCGACGGCGGTCAGGAGGACAGCGTTGACGGTGGTGGTGCAGCAGATCCAGAGCATGGAGCATGTCCTGAGGGAGGTGAGCGGGAAGAGCCAGGATGAGTGGGATGCCTGGATGGGGAAGATGATGAATGATCTGGTGAGAGAAAATGGCCCGAGTTGGGGAGAGTGCCTCGAGGTTGGTGCTTGGTGGGCGAAGAAGAGGTGATTTTTTTGCTTTGGTCTCTTTTGATGGCGGGTTTCTAAAAGGGATTTTCTTTTGTTTATTATTTGGTCCCGAACTTTACCGTCTTGGGAAGTCGAGCTGGCTATGGGTTTCTTGGATATGTTTTTTTTTCTCTTCTTCGAATTGGATATACCTTCAGGTGTGAATGACTATATATTTTTCTGTTTGATGTCTAAAACTACTGTTCTGGGGTTCTGTTGTTGGCCGTTCTCTTCGGAAGTGTATTTTTGCTACAAGCTGGCATGTTTTCCGTTACTATCCATTTCTTTTGTACGATGTAGGGTATCAAGCAGAATTCCAAATCGCTATGCGCCATCATACCGCTTCCTGAGAGTCCGGTATCGTTTTAGATAGTATCTGTGTTATGTTTTGGTTATTGTGGTCAGGATAGTCTTGGAGTTTGGGGACTTACAGTGCTTCAATCTCTATTGATCATAAACAGGATTGAACTTCTCGTTAGCTTTTCTCTCCCATGACTGATTCAATGTTGTTATATTTACCCTTCTGAACAAACTGCGCCCGCGCAATGGCTTGACGTATCTCCGCTTCATCCGTCAGGCTAGCATTGGCCATAAAGGCCCTGTGTAGGCGAGGGCGGAAGTAGTTGTATCCCTGAGGGTAATCACGGCCGAGGTACAAGAGCTCTACTGACAGCATGAATACGAGAATTTGGCGTGATACACGGGAGGGGCTCGAAGTACATACGCTTGTAAATTGACATGACTTGCTGTCTCAGCTCTGGGTTTATTGAGGACATTGTTTCCGACGCTGAGTTGAATGAGGAATTATTGTGGGATACACATGTTCCTCTACTCTCATGAGCCAACCGAGGTTGCGAATTATGTACTCTGTTCGGGCCAACACCAGACAGTACGTGTAATTGATGATACTTTCACGCGGAGTTGAGACCACCTGGATAAGCGCCTGGTGACGACATTCTCGTCCCACCACCGCGGCATTGCTTATCTTATCGCACATACCAGCAGTGCGCGCAGCAGAGGCCCGCACTGTCTCTCTCGGCCGTCCAGTCAGCGTGAAGCTAACCACAGCCTGGACTGTCTGAGATTCTAGCCAGGCGGCGTGTTTTACTTTAGCCAAGGCTATTGACAGACATATATGCCCAATTTCACAATATATAGACTTTTCTGGACAAATTTGAGAATAACAGCTCTAAAGAGACGGTTGGCATCGGCCGAGATCAACATGTCCAGAAAGGCACCCCACCTTTCTTCCCCCGCTGCCGAGACGTCTCCGAGCCCCCGGACAGGACGGGAATTCCCAAAGAGCTCAAGGGCAATGGCGACAGCCAGGACAACTGACAGCTAAACCTGTCACGGCCGTGACATCTTGAGTCCATCTGGAAGAAGTTTGACATCTCAAAGGCGCAATTGGGACAATTGAAAAGAGAGTGAACACCTCACTTTCACAAACCGATCTCACCCACTCACAATTGCATCATCCGTCCAACCACACAACACCGCACGGCTCAACATAACCGCCTCGATATCACCTCCTGAAGTCTCACAACAACGACCACCACAATGACCCCCCCAACGCCCCTCCTCACCAGATCCCTCCGATCAAGGGGCTTACTCTCCCTTCCGTCCTTCACCAAAACCCTACAAAGACCCCTCTCTACCATCACCAACCAACTCCCCCCTCCACCACCAAAACACTGGATCCCCGACCTCCGCGCCCGCCTAGGCAAATGCATCATCTTCGGCTGCACCCACTCCCAAATCACCCGCGCGTCCTCCGTTCTCAAAGCCCTATCAACCGAATGGAAGTCTCTTGTCGCCGGCAGTGAAGGGTTCCTCACCGGGGGAAGGAGAGGGCTAGACGGGAGGCAGATTGCCTGGGGGGAGATGGATAGTTTTGTTTGTTCCCCCCCCCACTCATTTTCAGTTTGGGCGGGGTGGTGGTGATACTGACAAATGAGAGCCAAACAGCAACACGTCAACAATGTGAATTACTATCGGTATGCCGAGTCGGCAAGAGTAAACTGGATCACCAACTTTGCCGTTCATGTTAATCCGAAACATAGGCAGCATTGGGCGGAACTGATGACGCCCCAGTCGACCGGGTTAATTAAGAAAAGTTTGAAGTGGGATTTCAAGTTTTGTAAGCTTTCCCCCCCCCCCCCC
>NW_001914858.1:1557136-1825134 GCF_000226545.1 Podospora anserina S mat+
CTGAAAAATGTTTACTCAAATGATATCTTTTTATATATTATATCCCCCCTCCCCCGCCCCGCCCCGCCCCGCCCCCTGACAGTCCCCAATACATGAAGGATGAGAGTTGACAGAGAAAACAAAGCCAATGGTTTACCCTGATAAGATCTCCGTCTATCACAAGCTCCGCTGCAGGCCTGAGGGGGACCCGGCGCCGAGTAATTTCATGCTGGATTGTATCGTCTTGTCTCATCAGCATAGAAGGGTGGCGGCACGCTTGGAGGAGGATATCGTTGTTTATGACTACAAGGCTGCGAAAAAGACGAGCATGCCTGGGTTTATGATGGAGTTGTTCCAGCAGACGTGGGAGATGCAGCAGGCTGAGGAGGTGAGGGCGAGGACGAGGATTTGGGAGTTGATTGGGGAGGTGGAGGGGTTGGAGAAGGAGACGTGGGATAGGGAGGATGCGGTAGAGGATTTGGGGAGTGCTGGTAAGAGTAGTGCTTGAAAAGGTTGAGCATGGAAGTCTAAATATCAGGGTTCATGGTGTGGCGGGTTCTCCTTTTCTTTTTCTCTTCTATGATGGGTGGTCCCTGTGTTTTGATAGACAATCACACAATATCAATATGACTGTAGAAGCCAAGAATAGAAAATGCTTGTTATTCAAATGGTTCGCCGCGGAAAAGCTTGATGAATAGGAGGTGTCAAGTCTAAAGTCCGGGATATCTGGGACAGAACGGCTCACCATCCCGGCCCGGGCTCCGAAGCTGCAAACTCGGAGTTTCCCGAAGACTTCACTGTCGCCTTCCGCAGTTGGAAGGTCTCGACCTGGACAAAAGTTCAGCCTCGCATAATGCCAATTTGGACGACACTGCTTGGCAGCACAGTGTTTGCGGGGTATGGCTCCGTCGAGCACCGTGTCAGGAGTATTTCTGACACCTTACCTTCTGACGACAACCAGCTCGGATGAGGTTTGTTTGACTGGTTTTGATACCGGTAGCTTTGTCGTCTGAGAAAGGGTCCGGAGCGGGGTGCGTGCTTGGAGGTTCGGGAGAAACACTGGAGTTGATCCCTCCCAACGAAGCGTGATTGGTACGGGTGAATCCTTGCTCGCCTGACCTGCCCATGCTGACCCTGTGATGCTTGCCACAGGGCGGCCGTATAACACTCCCGATGTTATAGGCCAAGGATGGCTTGATATCACAGGCCAAAAAAAAAGCACATGAAAGCAAAAAGCAGAAAACGCCGAGCAAACCGATATTTTTGGTACCAACCAGGCTTGGAGTTGGCAGCGAGAACATGTTCACGATTCCGATCAAGCTGGCTGTTTGACGATCGCGTGGTCCTGTGCCAAAGCGGAGAAGGTGTGGGAAACGAAAAAATGCAGCATCCACCAGACAGCAAGGAACCCTTGGAGATTTGGCTGCGACTTTTTGCTTGTGGTCCACCCAAGAAGTGACAGACCCCAAACGGTCATGTCCAATCATAACGGGCGGGAAAAGACCAGAAGAGAGAAGGGCGAGTCGGGCACCTCTGCATGCACTGTGATGGCCAAGAGATCGCCTGCCAAGCGACATCCCGTGGCTTGTTCTGGTGGTTGTTTTGCGGAGAGTCCCCCTATTGAACCACTGGAACGACGATAGTGGCAGGTTCTTTGATGCTGAGGTAGCCTAATTTTCCCTTTTCGAGTCGGGTGCAGGTTGGGGTGAGCTCGATATCCCGAGTCTGCATTTCCTGACTCCTAGACCAGCCTATCCCACCATCTAAATGTCGTGCAACTGCCGGCACGGAGAGGATCACCACTCGGCCGCAAGGAGCTTATTCTCGCGGGATGACTTGCGGTGTGGGGGATGGAAGGAAGCTGGGTGTCATCGTTCGGCTTCTCCCTGCTGCCATAGGCTGCCACCATGAGGTCCTTCGGTATGGCGAGGAGGGGAAGGGGCTCATGGTGTGAGCGGTTTGGATATCTCACCCAGAGATGTGGAAGTTGATACACGTGCTATGAGGTCCCATATGCCCTCTGTGCCCGCTATTCACCAACAGTTGACCGCAACATGTTTGGTGTCGGGAAGACAGATTAAATCGATATTGGCTGCAGGAAGAGGTCGAGATGCAGATGCCTGTGGTCCGGCAACGCACCGCGGGTAGCGCATGGCGACCGACATCGTAATTGCGATGCCACCGTTTCCTACTGCCTCTAGTTCTATCAGCACTTCTAACACCTAGGCACCCGATTAACTCATGTCCACCTAACGGCTGCTGCAGGGAAGGTAGTGATGCGTAAGCTGAAGCGGCGCATACAGCAAAGTCATCAAACAGCGAAATCTGAGCATAAGTCAGCGATCAAGTAACTCCCACAGCACCACGGTAATGGATGAAGCAAAAGCGCTGATGAAAGAGATTCCAAGCTCAAAGATTTCAGCGACTCGCTCTTTTTGATATAAATACAAGGCAGCCCCACCACAATCCACCAAAGCCGTCGCCACACCCGGCAAACCCCCTGTCATCTCGCCCAGGTCCTGCCGTCCTGGAGCGGTCCAAGCGATAGCCACTGGGCTGACACTGTGCGCCCACCTAAAATCCTCAGCCTCCAAATCCAAAATCCGCTTTTCTCCTTTTAAACTCAAAACTCAACCTGCGTCCAGCCAACACCCGAACTTCGCAGCAGAGGAAACACTTACAAACGTCTCACCACATGCCACATACCTCACCCCGCCCCGCCCCGCTTCACTAACAACAACACATTCTTGACCACAACCCCCCTCCCGCGTGCGCATGACGACCTGCACCACCCCGAGGACCCTGAAAGAGTGCGGACCGGAACTGGCCGCGACGCTATTCCCGGCCTCTGCCTAGCCTTTGCGACAACCTCCCCTCTCGCGGCCGTGGCGGACGAGTGGAGGACTTGGTTTTGGGGACACTTGGGATTTGAAGGAAACGTTTTGCGGATCCAGCCGCCTCTCAATCGCCTTTCCGCTGCTGGGCATACTGGGCTGGCTCAGAACAAGATTCTGGGTCAGCGGATGCGTATGCCTCGCGCCGCCAATTCAGGAAAGCGACAGCAGGGAGCAAGCAACCAGCGTGATACCAGGCATGAGAATGGCCTGGTAGGTCCGGGGAAGCGTGTGGTCAAGCAGAAGAGCCAGAACCAGCTCGATGGCATCTCCAAGCCAACCGTTGACGCTGCCTCCGTGCCGCCTCTGCCACTGCAAGTCAACAACAACAACACCACCACCACCACCACCACCACCACCACCACCGCTGCCCCGCCCCATCCCGACGACATGGCTCCCGAACACCGGACAACCGAGATGCTCCGCAGGGGCTCACTAGATGCCTACTCTGAATCTTCGTCTGCCGACTCGCTCCCTGCTGCCGTCAGCCTGCCCATCCCCGACGAGGGTCACCGTCAGATCAATGTGAACGATGCCAAGAATACAAACGTCCACCGCGACCCCGGCTTGATGGAGCTCGCCATCACGGTCCTTCGCGCATGCCCTCTTCAGGACACCATTGCTATCCTCATCATTCTCATGCAGGCTTCACCCGCTGTCTTGGCAACCATCTATACTTTGTTTACGCTTCTTACTTTTGTGCCACCCGTAACCACCAGTTCCGGTCTCAGCATCGCCGAGATTTTCGACGGCAGTCAAGGAACGCCTTCTCTGACGACCCTGGTTGGAATGGATGTGGTCATGTTGGGCATCTGGCTCTTCTTGTGGGCACCCATGCAGCAGTTCATCTTGGATCTCGCTCAAGTTGTGATCGCCTTGACCTTGGGCGGCGGTGGCACTTCGAGGCAAGGCACCACGAGCAATATTCTCTTTTGCGTGGCCATGGTAGGAATGTCTCAGTGGACACGGCACGCCCGGTGGAGTGGTTTGTCGCGACTGAGCTCGGTGTTGGGTTCCCATCGCTTCCTGATGGCTGATTCAGATTCAAATATGCGTGCATTCGAGAAGAAGGGCCCTGATGGGTGGCTTCGAAATATTTTGGGTATTCACATTCTGACTCAGGGTCTGGTGCGATACATCCGGGAATGGTACCTGCGGAGGGAACGTCGTGATTTGCAGCTCCAGAGCCTAGCAGACCCCGAAGCCGGAAAGTCCGTTTCTTTTACGGCCGAGGGTTCCTCAGATGCTGCCCTCATGGCCGCCGACAGCGATGCTCACCTACAAACCAGCGCAGGAAATATTTCGACCAAGAAACGCAGGAAGCAAAGTGCTCTCGTCCGGATCAGGCAGCCTCTCTGGGCGGCTCTAGCTAGTACCAAGATTGTTATGGTGAAGGAGTATGAGCTTTCCCACGCCGCCTCGGAATCAACCAGTTCGAACGCCACCGATATCCACAACCTGGGCAATGCCCCCTTCAACAAGCAGCCTGAGAAGATCTGGATCTGCTATGTGGGTTGCGACGAGGTCTGCTTCAACACCAGTCATTTCCCTGATCCATTGAGTGAAGACGAGGCATCCGAGGACGAGAGCCATCCAGGCATCGATATGAGTAAACCGTTCTATGTCAGGGTCAACAAAGCTATTTGGCAACCAACCCGAATGATGCCAATCGAAATCGGCGAGGAGGAAAAGCAACAAGGGACGTGCTGGACAGGCGATATCTACGGACTTACGCCGCTCTCCAACTACGAGTGCGAATTCGTCAGCACTCGTACTGGTGAGGTCATTTTCTCAACCAGTGTCAGAACCATTCAGGCCAAGAGCAAGGATCTCGAAGTAGCATCCAAAACCACCGGCAATCAACGATCGCATGCCCGCCACGACTCGCCCGCCACGACTCTTAGGGCATCCATTGCTGCAGCTGAAGCGAAATTGGCCGATGAAAAGGCCCGTCTCAAGTCTGTAAAAAAGGACAACAACCGAAAGCTGAATGCCCTGCGAAAAGAGATCGAGAAGTTGTCCTCAGCTGTACAGTCGGCTGGTGGAGATGACGAGAAACTAAGACAGAAGGTGGCGCAAAACAAGGTCCAGGAGAAGCGAGCCGAAGAGTCCATCAATGAGCTTGACGCGGAGCTCAAGGAGTTGGAGGCATTGCCCGAGGAGCTGCTGAATGAGTATCGGGCCAAGCAAAGTGCCTGGACATCAGAGAAGGCCCAGTTTGACAAGGCCCGCTCCTCCTTCAAGAGCTGGAAGGCGTCCATTGACAAGGAGTTGAAGTTGTTGGAAGAGGAAAGGGCTAGCTTACAGGCCAAGCGCAATAAGATCGCGACACGTATCGCCAAGGTCGATGATGAACATGCTCGCATCACGGATGCCAATGCTCGGGGGCTGAACGAGGCAGAGCGTCGCCGGCAGGAGCGCGCTGCCCTCGAGGCTGATATGGCCCGCACGGAGCAGCATCTCAGGGATCGCATCCAGACGCTTCGTGCTGGTAATATCACCAAGCAGGCGCAAATCCACGACCTGAACACCCAGTTGGAAGTTTACATGGCAAGCTTTCAAGACGACCTGGCTTACGACACAGGAGCGGTGCCGGGTCATTTCCAACCCTCTGCACAGTGGGGTCCGCCGCCAGCTCCTGTTCCCTACAACGCTCATGCCCATGCGCATGCTCAACCTCAGCCTATGTGGCCGCCGACCTCCATGGCCGGCCCTGCTCCTTCTCTTCTTCCGCCTTCGCACCTGTCTGCGTATCCCAGTCCGATCGGACCGGTAGCCAATCCACCTCACGCCAAGACCAGAGGTCGCTCGTCGTCCATGTTGAGCGATGTTTCAGGCTTCACTCAGTCGACGGAGGAGCTTGACCGTGAGTTCAACAGCAATGTAGGAGTTATCGGGCACCCCCACCTCCACGCCAACCATCATTCCTACGGGACATCAGGATCAACGAGTTTGCGAGGCCCACCTGGCTTCCACATTTCGCGGCAGCGAAGTGACGGCCCCGGTGTTGGATCAGGCTCGGGGTCTGGGTCTGGATCCGGCTTCGGCTCCGGCAGCAGTAGCGTGCGGTCGGGGATGAGTGGTGGAAGCGTCAAGGAAGCCCCCAGCCCTGCGTAACTGCCGGGTTGTTTCGAAGATGAAAGTGGATGTCAGGCCTTTTTTCACTGATGTCCGTCTTTGTTGACTCGGTTGGCTTTCTTTGGATATGCGCGTTTCTTCACAACTGTACTCGGCATTGCTCCTGCGTTGGTTGGACACTTCATGGCTGAATATCTGGCGGTTGTGTGTGTGCTTGGCCTGGCTTCTCTTTTTGTGGGGTGGGCATGTATTCTCATCAGCGAAACATAGCGGGTGTGTATGTGCCTACCTTTGGGGCTCTTGCTTGGCTACCTCCGTAGATAGATTGGATGTTTTCAGCGTTGGATCAAATGCGAAAAAGTTTGGCTTTGATACCTGTGTGTGTGTGTGTGTGTTTTGTCTGATATTTTTCTCGTCCCAAATTTGAGAGCAGGCGGTGTCATGTAGGAAAGTTTTGGACCAAGTCCGTTAGGGTTACGCCAGTGAAGTGGCTCGTGGAACATGCGGTTTGGCAACCGGTGGCTTTTGTCATCTCAAGGTTTTACGAAACGCTTTCGCTTGTGTCATGAGGCTTTACTGTACACAGCTGGTACCTACTGGGACGGCGGAATTGACCTTGGGCGGTGCACTGTCTAAGTGATGTCTTGGGGCTGGCCAACTGTGGATAGGTATTGATGCCATATCGATAATGCTTGTCCATAGACTCCATACTGCCGTGATCTCTCGCCGACGTTGGCTTGAGTCCCCCCCCGGAAAACCATCAAATTACCCAAAGGCTTCCAGACTCATGGAAGTTGGATCAGGCTTGTGGTTGGTGCAGTGTATGTAGATCGATCATATGCATCTTGGCACGCCCAGCCATCCTCGGCATTCCTTACACAAATGCGGGAAGAAAGCGTATCGTATCCGTACCTGCTGTTCCAAACTCCTGCTAATCTGTCAAGTTGCGTCAATATATGCAAGATGACACCGAATTGGGTTGGGTATGTGTACACTAGTTCTTGTTGACTGCTGGTGTTGGGTGATTGGTTTGTGGTACGTTGTGCCATATCCGTAGCTTCCGTCAAAGTGGGCAAGGGGGCTGGATGGCTAGGCTGTCAGGGGTTTTTGTTGTTGTTTTACCCCGCAAAATAATGCTGGAGGATTCTGCGGGGAAGAAGACGGGACAAAGAAGTCTTTCGAGGAGACAAAAAGGGCGCTAGGCTTGGAACAGGGGTGTGCCCGAGAAGTTGATCGTGATGGTTGCTTGCTGGCTGCAGGAACGGGTGGTTGAAGATGCAGGTTTTTTTGGGGAGGGAGATGGGGATGAATGACATGTGGTATGTGGGAGTGAAGATTAAGATGGTACTTGATTTGGGGTAGGAAGAACAGAGATGTTACGGGGAACAAATGTTGACAGCAGAACTTGACAGCTTCGGTGTGAGGGTGAGTCGAGTCTCTTGGCATCGTTGCTCGGTTCCAGTCTTGTACAAACAAATCGGTCCATCTACATGACCTTCTTGTTGGCTCTGCCCAGCTGATGAGAGAGTATTTCCTACACTACGTACTGTCGTGTCGGGACATATCAACCACCAATGAAGGTCACCGTCCAACTGCCCATGTTCTTTCACCTGGGTGTGGGGCGTTTAACTTTCTGAGGTCCCATGTAACGGCGTGAACGACCACATCCAATGACACTTCCAGGTTTTCCTTCCTGAATATCAACCGCCCCCGAGATCTCATCTCTTACACCTGACCTGCGCAAGCGTCTTATTTGGCAGGCTCAAATTATAGCGAGATCCATGCGGTTCTCAAAGAAAACAATCTAAATGGCATGATAGGAAATGAAGATTGGCGATGTTAAACCCCAAATCGAGAAGCTATCTCCTAGCCGTGAACTCCTGCATGCTGCTTTGATTCCTAGTGCCTCTTCTCTCTGTCAACGAAAGGTGTGTGCAACAAGACCAGGTGGGGGTGTATGCCGAGGCTCTTGTTCCCCCTCAATCATATGCAACGACGTTCCACTTTCCCCGGATTTTTTCCCAACACAACGTGAACACACAGATTTCCTTTCCCCGGATGGCGGGTTCCATTCCGTGGCGACATGCTCTCCCGCCGTGGAAATTCACGACGTCGGTCAAGACCCTAAGCCCGGTTTCTCATGCCTTGGCCTGCCGAAAGAGGTGTTGATGGAAGACTGACCCACCATCTTCTTCCCATTGATTGAGGGAGGAGGATGGATGTGTGTGTGAATACGAACCAATGGGGGGGTATACCCAAGACTTCTTGACCCCGAAAGCTGGCGGCTGGATCTGCCATTGTTGAGAGCGAGCATGAAAGTGGATGGTGCCTGGTGTAGTGTGCGGGTGAAGGGACCCTGTCAAGCTGGGAGAACCAAGAGGCAAGACCGCCTCCCGTCTCCAAATCACCCTCCCTCAAGCCAGAGTGAGTGGTATAAATCCAGACTCTTCCTCCGCCTGTCACTTTACCTTAGCCTCTCCCCCCTTCTTCACCGACCATCGTGTTCCACTGTACTTCACTCGCTCTCAAGTACATACAACAAACACCGTCGACACTCGTTCGTCAAGAAACTACCAAACCCAACACCAACTAATACTTAATATCCACCCCCCAACCTTCAAAATGAAGTACACCGCTGCCCTCCTCGCCCTCGCGGCCGCCGTCTCCGCCCAGGACATCTCCATCTTCCCCGAGTGCTCCCTCGACTGCATCATCAGCGGCATCGGCTCCGGCACCTCCTGCGAGCTGACCGACTTCGCCTGCGTCTGCGAGAACACCCAGTCCCTCATCACCTCGGCCACCCCTTGCGTTCTCGAAGCCTGCGGTGCCGATGTTGCTCTCAGTACGCCCCCTTCCCCTATTCCCATCCCTCCCCCCTTACTAACCTTCTCTCCCAGACGAGGTCCTCCCCGCAGTCGACGAGTTCTGCGCCGGCGTTGGCGGTGGCGACGATGACGCCCCTGCCGAGGACGACGAGCCCAGCGTCACTGCCACCCCCGCCCCTGAGCCCACCGACGCTCCCGCCGAGGATGATGACGACGAGGACGACGAGGACGTCGAGCCAACCCCTACCGGCTCCTTCGTTTCCAACATCACCCCTGCCCCCACCAGCAACACCACCATCCCCCCTCCCGTTGAGGAGACCACCACCCCTCCTCCCGTCACTGCTGGCGCCGCCGCTGTTGGATACATTGGCTCTTTGGGCATGCTCGCTCTCGGTGCCATTGCTGCTCTCTAAATGACGTTTCTCATAACCTGGAGTGGTTAGCGACCGTACAAGCACGGGGGGGGATACAAAATGTACCAATATCATCTTGTCTCGAGAGAGAAAGGCTGTACTGTACATATCTAGTTGGCTAGATAATGAAGTACAATGGAACATGCAACCGCAGCACATTACCACCTGAGGGTGAAAGAAGTATATATGCCTCATCTCTCTACATAAACGACTGGAAAACTAAAGATGATCAAAAACCGCCAAACAATAAAAAGTGACTAGTGATATAAACGGGCCTTGTGATAAAATAGACACCATACAAATGCAATTCATCCCCCGACTGACTGTTGTTGCCCCATGCTGTGCCTACTCACCTCAAACATATATACCCCTTCTTTCAAGTATACCTCACCTCATCAAACAACCCAGCCCTCACCTGCACCACGCTCGCCATCTCAAACAAAAAGCTCTGCAGCAGCACCACATTCGTCAGCACATGTGATACCGACACCGTCTTCTCCTCCACGACGGTCCCCGCATCCGTCTCCCCGTCCTCAGACGGTGCCAACAATGCATCCTCCCCGCCTCCTTCACCTTCACCTTCAGCGTCATCAGATGCATCCTCCCCGCCCTCCGCAGAGTCGGCCGAGACAATAGCTGGTTTCCTATCATAGCTCAATGTAATTGGCTCCACTGGCGGCTTGACCTCCGGGATTCCAATCCTCCTCGCCAAGATACTCTGATCAATCGCCTGGAAAGCCTTGGCTTGCGAGTTGAGGATATCGCCCCGGTTATCCCACGATATAGGCGCCGGGGCACTTGCTACGCTGGTGGGCGAGAAGGACCGGTTGGGGATAGGTGTCCGGAGAAGCGTGGCATCGTTCATCGGTACAACCCGTTCTGAAGCCACCCGTCTGGTCTCCTTCCTGCCACGGGGACTGCCTGAGCGACTGGGTGTACCGAGCTCAGACAATATGCGCTGGGCAAACACCTCGAGGCCAGAAGGTCGCTCCCTAGATGGGTTGCGAGCCTCGTCAAACATGCCCTTTTCAATGGACGGTGTGCCCGCGACTGTCGGTGCTTGGGAAGACGGGGTTCTAGCCCGGGACGGGGTAGGAATAGGAGGAGCGTGATCAGCAATCTGGAAAGCCTCTCGGCGTTGCTGAAGCAGGTCATCAAATCGTGGAACTTGCTCCCGGTATGCCTCAACCTGGTCGCAAAGAAGCTGGAGAACCTTGAGCAAGCGGGGAAGGCTTGACTGGTTCCACTTGGGACGCCGCCGGCACTCCTTCAGCTGCTGCATTTGGACGTATTCGGCGTATTCCTGGGACTCGGGATCCAGGGACGGGTCAGGAAGAGGCAGCTCCTCGTCTTCCTCGTCATCCTCGTCGAAATGGTAGCTTTGTGGGCTTCTCAAGAACCACCCTTCTAGATGCATGTAGCCGCACACAGCAAGGTCGATAACGGCTTCCGTCAGGCATAGGTTGGTTTCTACCGGGTTGGTGAAAAACGTTTCGAGCCGGTCAAGCATTATGTTTAGTAGAGGGTCTTCTGGGCGAAGGGTATGTGATCGGACGCTCCGAGGTGCACTGGGAAGACTGTCTGGCACGGCGGGTAATTGGTGGTTATTTGATGAAGTCTTGGGCGTGATCAACGGCGTTGAGCAGGGGTGGTTTTCTACACGTCCCAATGTGTCCCTGAGTAGGTTCTCGTAGAGCTCGTTAAAAGCGTCATCGCCGCCAATGGTACCAGCCAGTGCCATCAGATAGTCAATTTCTTGCGCCTGGGCTCCGGCTGTTCGGTGGTGAGACTCATCGAGCACACCTTCTGTGTCGAGGAGTGTGGTGACTGCGTATCGGTGATGTCTCTTAAGAATCGTCGATACAAGTTGGAGAGTCACATGAACAGTTTGATGATTCTGAGAACGGAGACAGGCGCGTATAAGGTCAACAAGGTTGAAGAGCAAGGGGTCAGCTGCCTCCTCGCTTTTGGAGGCCATCATGGTAGCCAGGTCCAGTGATTTACGTTTCCGAGCAGCGCTGACAATGTCGCCAGAATCAGCAGGGGCGGGCGATACAACGTCGGGTAAAGCAAGAAGGTAGTGAAGAATGAGGTTGATCATGTCGGGATGATCGACAGATTCCAAAATGCGGCGAAGATAAGTCAAGACGGCCACCGACGAGCCACCGTCCACATCAGAAGACTCAAGCAGCGAAGGGTATCTGCGATATATCAGCAAAGTTCATACGACTGACCATTGGGCCGAAGAGAACTTACAAAAGTTGCTGCAGAAAGATGACTTGGAAGTGCTCCAACAAGGTCGATTTGACTTCGACAGACTTACAATGATTCAGAACATCCTGCCAGAAGAGCAGATGGGAGAGAAATGTGTCCACATGAGATAAAAACTCGGGTGAGCAGGAGCTCACAATCTCGTAGTTTGATTTCGGATGTTCGTAGTCAGATAATGCAAGACAAGGGGGCACTTCGTTGCTTGGGTGGTCAATCACGAGCTTGCGGCTCAGTTGACTATACAGAGCGCCCAATCCCGTGGCCATGAGCGTTGACAAATCGCTCTCGACAATCCACTGTTCGAGCAGAACCGAGCTTGATGCCGCTTCGATGATATAAAGCAGGCCGGTCCTGGCAAAGTCACCCACCTTGCCCTCATGATGGATGTAGTCCATCAACAGATAAAAGAGGGGGAAGTCCTGTTTTTGGGTCTTCCCCGTGAACTTATCATGGCCGTCAACATGTTTGGCATCATGTGGACCGTGGTGGTGGGACTTGAACCAGGCGGGCAGTATCTCGGGATTCAGACGGATCTTAGTCGTGATGTTGAAAGCCAGTTCAACGATACGGGCCTCAATCTCGGCACTGAGGCGTATGCTGTTTGCGCCAGTTATGCGCACCAGCAGGTTCGTCAAGCTGCCGGAGAAGTTGTCGTTCTCCACAAAGGCTTCCTCCTCGCTTTCGATCAGCGTCGCGAAGAAGAGCACTGCCTCCTTGATGATCCATTCGTTGTAGGAGCTGGTGGCGATTTTGGCCACCGGGATATAAACTTGCTTTGCAGCAGCAAAGGAAATACATGGATGTGGGAGGGGACGTCTGGACTCGTCACTGAGGAGACTTGTCAATTCTTGAAGTCTGATCTCGATTTGTTCGGCGGCTTCATCATCGTGGGCGAGGTTGGAGGAGTGACGCCATGTGTGCTAATTATAGGACATGATCAGAAACGATGCCCCGATCTATTCATAGCAGACCTTGGGGAGTCTCACCAATAGCTGACTGTATTCCTTCTCGAAACGGTGTAGGCGACGGGCAGGATCCTTTGCGAAGTCCTTCCGGGAGCTTGCCGACGACAGCGGCGTGTGTGCTAGGAGGCGCGACCACTGTAGATGGGGAGTTAGGGGGAGACCTGGTTCCGGTCCTGGGGCGGTCACGGCTTACAAAATCCATGGTCTGTTTGGCTGCATCTCGAGCACAACTCGAAGCAGCGCAGACGGCGTTATCTCGTTGAACGACTGATGTCCAGTTGCATGAAGAGGTGCTGTTCCAGATGTCTTGTCGCGAAATTGATTAGATTAGCCGTTTGGCCTCGCCTGACGTCCACCGGCCGGCAGCTGCAGCGCTGAGTGAGCACGGGCGGCTTTTTCAGGGGTGCCATGCCCTGCGTGCCCGCCTGCAGCCCAGCCTGTAATTACAATGCCAAGCATATCGAGATATCCACCAGTTCTCACAATCACAAGCATCACTTTTAGTTTTTGCGCTTCACCGTCTTTCGTCCCGTCGGTGTAGTTCATCGTGACTCACCTCGAAAGACCCCCTCGATGGAAGCTTGTGTTTGAAGTTAGGGTCTAGCCGCTTCAACCGCTTCAGGTACCGGTGCCTCTACCTATCAAGACTCCCCACGTTGTTGCTCCCCTTGCTGGGCAGGGTCCAACCCCTTTGCAGCTCTCAACTCCAACGAAAAATTCACCGTTGCAACTGACGCAGCAGACAGAATTGCCGAATGGCATCATGTTCTTGCTGCAGGGCTTGCTAGATAGCAGCATTGAAGCCTGATGCGCTGTTGGGTACTGCGACAACTGGCCTTGAAGATGGATCTATACTATCCCAGTGCGGGGAAGCACAAGTCGAGGCTGGTCTCTCTCGCAACCTCACTGCGGCCGAGTCGGCGACAGTTCGCGGGATCGTGGGTCGGATGATGGTCTTCTGCGGCCGCTATTCGCGGCGACCTGCAGAGAGACACTGCACATGCAATATCCAGACCGTTTCTCGCTGCATTGGATTTCACCCCACAAATCGAACACTCTTCATGACTCCCACACATTCGACCACGGCGGCTATCAGCAAATCACCGACCCCTCATAGAGGACCTTTGCCCTTTTTTTGTGTGGTTAGACACCAGTGGGACACCTCGGGGTAGGGTTCTGGTTTGGCAGACCCGTCATCGATCATCATGATTGGAGGCTGAGCAGTTACACAGCAAGCGAATAGGAGAACACCACCAACCTCTTGACCGGGATATGGCAAGGCACTCCCGCTGCTGTCACTCGGTACCTTTGTTCGCCTCGAGTTAAGCCCGTGACTATCATCTACCGAGACCTGCTCCCAAGGCCCACCGAGTGCCTAGGGCCGGGTTTCGGTTTTCTTCTTAAGCTGGGCCAAGTCGGCCTGTGGCAAGTATTTTTTATTTTTGCTCCTTTTGGTCTTTGCATTGCGTCAAACTTCAACCTATACTGTATCACCCATCTCACCCCTCGTCTCTCATGGGACCTTATCGTCACCATGGGCTTCTTTACGCGCTCCAAGAAAGCGAAGAAGGACACCCCAAAGCCCCCATCTAAACATCAGTCCAGTCGAGCCTCTGGTCAACGCCAATTACCTCCCCCTCCTCCATCAGCAACACCGGCCTCACCACACTTGCAACATGGCCGGCCATACATTCCATCATCTCCTCAATTCCAGCCCGCTGGCTTGCTCCCTCCACCTTCTGGCTGGGAACCTTATCAGCTACCATACCCATCCCCTCCCATCATTGTGAATCAACATCACTATTATCTTGGTCCGCCACCGCCATTACCACCTCGCGACGACCATTCATCCCG
Source organism: Podospora anserina S mat+ (assembly GCF_000226545.1). NCBI lineage: Eukaryota > Fungi > Ascomycota > Sordariomycetes > Sordariales > Podosporaceae > Podospora > Podospora anserina. Next base: position 1,571,416 of record NW_001914858.1, read on the forward strand.
ATCTCAACCAAGTGGTAGTAATCACAAGCTCAACCTCGACTCGGCTGTCGATTTGGCAAAGAACCTCTGCCAAGAGGCTGGGATCACCAGGATGTTTGACAGTGCTCTTTCACAATCTCCATTATCTAGCTACGGGGCTGAGCTGGTTGACCAGAGCAATGCCCTCTTGAACCAAGTTTCCAACCAGTTCAATGATGTCTTGACCATGATTGATCGAGACCATTACTCGAGCCACGAAAAGGAGATTCTCGCTTGGCAGCCACAGCAACCACCTCAATCGCAGGAGCTTGTACGGGTTTCAGACTCCTCGCTGAGCGAGAAGAGCATGCACAAACCACCCAAAAGAAGTCACAAAAGGGATCACCCCAAGGGACAGACAACAGCGGCAGCAACAGTTGTCTCGGGAAGCATTTTCTCCAAGGTGGAACTGTATGCGAACTCGAGGCTGCCTATGAACCTGCAGCCTCTCAAGTTGTATGTCTCCTTTTTCGCTTTGGCCGTCAGATCCGCTATTAACACCACCGCAGATACATTCCCACCTACCCCTTACTATGCTTGGCAGCACAATACTCTGAACGTGTCTACGACAAGCCTGAGGGCGCCGAGAGCGATGCCCACGTCGATGCGGATTGGCGAGCTGGTACAAAAGCCATGGTCATCAAGTCAATGCCGATGGATTACATGAACACAATTGTCTTTTCCATTCGTGGTACGGCAACGTTTATGGATTGGACGGTCAATCTTAAGACCGATCCAGCGTCTCCATCTGGCTTTTTGGTACGCATCTGACTCGTCCTTTTGAGCAGTCTCGTAATTCTAACCTTTATCAGGATGACCCTCACAACCTTTGCCACTCCGGCTTCCTTTCGGTCGCTCGCAAGATGGTGATTCCTGTCGCCCGCCGCCTCCGGCAGCTGCTTGAGGAGGACCCAAACCGTGCTTCTTACTCGCTCTTGATCACGGGTCACAGCGCAGGAGGAGCTGTCGCTTCCCTCCTCTACATGCACATGTTGTCCACTTCCAAGGCGGCAGAGAGCGAGTTGAACATCGTCGCCGGGTTCTTCAAGCGCATTCACTGCATCACCTTTGGGACACCGCCGATCAGCCTTCGACCGCTCACCAAGCCCGAGGACTACGAGCGTCGCCCTCAGCTCAGAAAGAGCTTGTTTCTCAGCTTTGTCAACGAAGGTGACCCGGTGGCGAGAGCAGACACGGCCTATGTCAAGAGTTTATTGGAGCTTTTCGTTGCCCCTGCGCCGCCTGCCATCATCAGCTCGCGAGATGCTGCGAATAAGAAGGTCCGCACGAAAGAGAAGGCTCCCAGCAAGAGCTCGAAATCCTCTTCTGGTCCGATCTGGAAGGTGCCGCCCAACAGACTGAGCAGTGCCGGCCGAATTGTGGTGTTGAGGTCGGGGGATCCAAAAGCCAGGTCAAAGGGAAAGAAAAAGACGGTAGAGGAGCGCCTGAACGAGGGTGTGGTTGCTCAAATCACGTCTGATGAGCAACTACGGGGTGTAATCTGGGGTGATCCTGTCGCTCACGTCATGAGACTGTATGCTGGCAGGATCGAGACGCTTGCTGTCGGTGCTGTCACCGGGCGAGGATACTGATGATGAAAATATTCTGGATGGAGTTTTGGATTTGATTTCTCTGGGGATGATACCAAGGACGGGCGTTCCATTGGCTTTTTATTGCATGAGACATGAGACATGACAAGTACATACCAGAAAAAGGCACAAAACATCCCGATAACAGTTTGGGAAATGTTACGAGTATCTTTTTGTACTACAGACATCACTACACACTACTTGAAATATATCCCATACCATGTTACAACGTATTCTCGCTGTCACACACTCTGTACAATGATGGTCAGGGATATGTATGCCAACAATAAACCGGAGCCCCTGACAGTCATTGTGTGGGGGTGGGGCGGCACCGATGACGGCGCCGAGCGATGCGTGGCCCGATATGGAAACTCCGATAAGAATTTCTACCCCTCCGAGCCCCACCGTTAACACCGGCTCCGAGCCTCCGTTAGACTGGAATCATTTTATTTGTTGCCCGTAGAGGTACTCGCGATCTGGAGGAGAATCATCAAGGAAGGAGTAGCGACAGCCCTCATCTTATAGACAGTCAAGATGGATCTAGACCCAAAGATTCGTATGTTGATGCCAAATGGTTTCCTCAAACGACAACCCCCAAAGCTAATCACAGGTTACAGCGCAATACTCAACCGGCGACCCCAACTCCTTTGGTTGGCAAACCGGAAGAAGAAGATGGCCCATCATCATCGTCAGTAACCACCCCCTTTCTCTTCCAAAACATCCCCTCTGACTCCTCCCCGCCAGACCCAAGCCATAGACGACGCCTACCGCGCAGTAGCCCACTGCCCCGACCCCGAAAAGCAAACCGAAGGTAAGCGCATCGTCGAAGCGCTCACCAAACTTAAATACGAAGTCCAGCACGACCGCGCCCTCACCCCCCTCCCCGACGATGGCTATCCCGATATAGCCACCTACAACGCCGAGCTCGAACAGCTCAACTCCCCAACCTGGCTGAAATCCCCCTGGCTCTACACCGAATGCTACCTCTTCCGGCGCATTGCCACCTCCTTCGCCCTGTCCAGCCACTGGAAAAACTACGATGTATTCGCCCGCCAAAAAACCTCCACCTTCCGCTCCTCCCGCCCCGCCGTCCTCGAGCTCGCCGCCAGATACAAGGACTTGATGTCCCAGCTCCAAAACCACCCCGACCAGCCCCGCGAGGCGCAGGAGTTGCTCTTCGCCGAAATGGCCGAGATCTGCCTCTGGGGCAACGCCACTGACCTATCTCTGCTCACGTCCCTCACGTACGAAGACATCCAAGCCCTCCAAGGGAGCGAAGCCCGCAAGAAGGCAGAGGCCAACATCCTGGTCAACGACCTCCCGTCTTGCTTCGCCCACCTTCTCGAAGCGAAACAATCCGGCAAAAAAGAACGTCGGGTCGACATCGTCCTCGACAATGCTGGCTTTGAGCTGTTTGTTGATCTCGTCTTGGCTGGGTACCTCCTCTCTGCTGGATTGGCCACACATGTCGTCTTGCATCCAAAGTCAATCCCCTGGTTTGTCTCCGATGTTTTGCCGTCCGACTTTGCCGCTTTGTTAAACGCGCTGGCGGCGCCGAGGTGGTTTTACGAGACGCCCTCTGGGGAGGAGGAGCTACAGGGGAAGACGCCAGAGAAGTTATCTGACAAGGAGGTGGAGGAGTTGGGGTTCTTGTTCCAGGAGTGGAGCAGGTTCCATGCTGAGGGGCAGTTGGTCTTGAGGCCAAACAGAGTGTGGACCGGACCGGGTAGCTTCTGGAGACTGCCCAAGGAGGCGCCAGAGTTGGTGGAGGACTTGAAGGGGAGCGAGGTGGTGATTTTTAAGGGGGATTTGAACTATAGGAAGCTGGTTGGAGATGTGAGTTTCTCTTCATGTTTACTGTTTTCTTCTTTTGCGACCGATGCTAACAGAGACTGTGTAGGCTGCCTGGGATCCTACTACCCCTTTCACAGAAGCCATCGGTCCTCTTGGTCCTGGCTCTGGGCTCAACATCCTCGCTCTGAGAACGTGCAAGGCCGATGTCGTTGTTGGTCTTCCTCCCGGAAAAGACGAGGAGCTCAAGGCGCTCGAGGATGGCGGTGGTGACTCTGGAGCGCGCAAGTGGGCTTGGAACGGAAAGTGGGCTGTTGTCTCCTTCTCCAAGGGGTCATGAGCGGAGGATTTGTCACGGATCTGTCTGTTGATACAGGAAGCAAGGCACCGGTAGCATACTAGAAAGTCAAATTTTGGCAATAGATGAACTAGCTGGTTAACCAGATCGGTGTCCATACTGCGCTATGTATTTGGGGTGGGTGGTATGCTAATTAAGTAGCCGCTATACTTGACAATTTTATAGTATTCAGACGCTGGGACTGGAGCAACAATAATGATGTCGGCTCATGCCCGTCGGTGTTCCGTCCAATCATGCTGTGCTACCGACTCATGTTAGCGGCGGTGACACCCGACTACACTCGTTCCCAGCAACTCTTACCTAGTTCTTCCGTCCAAATTGTATTTTCCCTGAATAACCCGACATATTTGCAAATGCAACCTGGCGCTGATGCTGATGGGTACCATACCCGCACTTCCCAATGTTACCAGAACTCTTTAGCAGCAAAAAGAAAATAAATAAATAAATGCCCCATGTAACCCCGTACATATTAGTGTTTTCGTCATGGAAGGAGTCCGTACCCAAGCTCCGCACCGGGCCTCTATCCCGTTTCCAGTTGGTCTTCGACTGTACGTGACTTCGGAGACTTGGCCCTACTCGATGCTCCTGTCTGCTTCTCGCCCTCCTTGTCAACAGCATCGTCCTCTTGTTCCTCACAAGAGTCAAACTCCATCTCGGGGTCGGAAACTGTCGCCTGAGAGTCCACATATGTTTTCTCTTCTGACTCCGGTTCCATGTCTGCATCCTCTTCTGGTTCGTACCCTACAAGGCTTCTACCGTTGATGCCCCTCTGCGCCCTGATGACGCTGGCCCGGAGCTCGGCGTCTGTCGTTTCCTCTGGTTGTTTGTGTAGCCTCGGCGTCAACGTCCATCTCGTCCTCGCTGGAGCTGCCGTCTTTGTCCTCCCAACCGTCCTCGCTGTCATACAAGTCCAGATCAAACTCAGTATCGGTCATCAAATCCTCGGGGTACTCCTCCGGCAGAGTCTGGCTCGAACCGACATCAACGTCTTTAAGCCCCTCGCCAGAGCCATTCTTCCTCCAACACCCAGCCCCTTGATCATAAACCGGAATTGCTACCTATTTGTTAGCCTCTCCCATCGATCAGCAAACACCCCCACCCAAGTCAAACTTACTCCGCCCAAACCAAGTACACTTCGAACAAGGCAGATGCGCACAAGTCCTCCAATACATTGACACCGACCTTCTACTGCCCCTCTTTTCTTCCTTGCCCCTTTCCTCCGTCCCCCTCGGACCCAAACTCGGACCCAAACTCGCACCCCTCCTCCTAACTGACTCAAACCTCTGCCTCAGCACAACCTGCCTACAAAAAGTATCCCAATTCGGGCCCTTCTTACAAGAACAACACTTCCAGTACCTCCCCAACCTCTCATAATCCCTACATTCCTCCTTCGGACACTTCCAGTCCACATTCTGTATCTTCCCGCGTTTCTTGTACACCTTTTCCCCCTCCTTTGACTTGCGGCAGAATTTGCCCAGAGGTTTTTTGGTGGTCGGGTCGCGGGGGGCGAGAGGACAGAAAACTTTCAGCTTTCCGTGGTGGCCGCATTTTTTGTGGCGGTAGTAGACTTTGTGGCACATCTTGGGGGGTTTCTGGGCGGATACCTAGGCTCCGTGAGGTGTGGGAGAGTATTTGCATCTGTTGTTATGATTGTGTCGGTGTGGGGGTGGTCGTGAAAAAGCCGTTCTTCGTGGGGGGTTGGAAGGGTTGGCAGATGGGAAAAAGAAGAAAAAAGATGTGTTTGAATAAAGAACGAGGGAAGATAAGACACTGTCTTTGGCTTGTGTATCCTGCTTAGAAGAAACTGGGTAAGATTGCTGCTTCGGCCCAAGACAAAAATAGCACTGTATATGTTGAAATATCTACTATTCTTGGTGCAAGAGAAGATAGAGATACCTTTGAGAAATGTGATTGCAAAGAAGAAATTGAGTTCGCAGTTGGAAAGACAATCTCTGCTTTGGCACGCAAGTGAAACCCAATTCATTGCAGGAACCATCCTTCTGCTGCCCCAACAATGAGGGAAAGAGCGGCCCCGGATGAGGCACCCAGTATCCACCCTCATGGGCGCTAGGGAACGAAAAGTCGGGGTTGTCCCACGCCATTTCCATTCTACTATGGGGTGAATGGATGTTTGGGTCATTGACGCCATGGTCATAATACGTAGCCGCGGTCGAAGCCACCAACTGGTGGGGATAGGACGTTTTGCCTTGCTCACGTGGATGGATACGAGCGTTGGTTGTTTACTAGCATGGATACTGGTCACGAATTTAGCCCTTTTTCCCTTTTCTCAACGGTGGAGGCTGTTGCCACTTACATTTACAATTGTCTAGGCAAGAGAGAGAGATCATGGAACATGTCATGAGGGAGGAAGAACAGTTTGATGTCGACGACAAAACATGTCCAAGAGATACGATAATAAGATGAAAGAGAAAAGGAAAGGAAAGAAAAGAAAAGAATCATCTGAAAAACAAAGGGCCCTGGCCTGACACTGAAAAAGGGAGGCAACCAACTGGCCAGCATCTCCCTGGCCCAGGTCAAGCTTTGTTTGATCTTCCCGTCCTGCTCTTCCCCTTCACTCTCCAACCAGCTAAGCCATCAATGACATCAACATCATGAATCCAACCCCCGTCTCTCACAGACGGAATCTCGCCAAGCAGTGGCATACCTAGACCATGGTCTGATTTTCAAAAAGCCTCCTTCCTATCCTGATAAGATCCGCTTAAGCTTTCATGTCCGCCGCCGCAACACCAGGTGGGAGTCAAGGGAGTAGCGTGGTTGATAGTTCCTCCACCTCAACACCCCACCACGGGTCGCGTCCACATGTCTGTGTGAAGTGATGGCACAAAGCTGAGCCATGTTGTGCCACGGGACTTTTGGCAACCCCTCTTCTCCATACGGAATTCAACTGGCGCACGCCATCTGCCGCCTTCCCCGGCACATCAAAAAATCCATGGTAAATATCCCACCTGGAAGCCCACTGTCTCACAGGGATTGTGATATCCAGTCGGGTTTTTGCCTTCGGAGGAGGAGGTGGCTGGGTTGGGATTCGCTACACTTACGGAGTACTACTTTGTCGTTATCAATCAGTCACCCACAACATATGTTGTATGCAGTGTCGATCTCGATAGGGCCAGGGGTGCCCAGCAGCCGATCCCCCTTTAGTGCTGATCATGGATCTTGACGCGGGCTCTAGTCCCAAACCGGCAAAGTGTGAACCCCACAGAAGCACTGCTTCTGCATTTTCGAAGCACTGGCACTGGCAACCGGAGGTGGCTGTGTTGACTTGAAGCTTTATGCCTCCCCTCATCGTCAGCACCAACCCCAGCCTGCGAAGGAGCAATCGATGACGTTCATCAACATGATACTTTTTTCCCGCAAAGAGGCTCGAGACATTGACGCCTCACAGCCTCAGGAGCGCATGGTTTGGACCATGTCCCTGTCCCTGTCCAAATGGTCGCGACGAGACATCTTCTCCGCCTTTTGCCCGTCCATCGTACTTTGGTAAATAGTGGCGGTGCACAGCAGGCTCTGCTTCAAACAGGTCTGCACCTGAGCCTTTTTTGCTGCCGTCCCTGTGTCGCGTGTCGCATGTCGGATATCTTGCAGGTCTCAGTCGGGGGTTTGGGTTGGTAGGCATATCGAGATTTTTGGCATGCGGAGGCGGAGCTGTCTTGGAGCATGTGTCAACCCTAGTTCTCCTGAGCCTTGTGCGTGTGAGCAAAACAAGACGATAGAAACCAAATAATCGGATGCTCGGCGAAGTCCTCTTCAGCTGTGGGTAGCTTCGTGCGAGTATCGGGCCTGGGATTGTCGTTCAAAAATACCCGAGGCGGCGCAAGGTCCCGACCGTTCGGAGCTGTGTGCCGGAGCTGCGGAGCTATACCAGCTGCTTCTTGGAGCTATCGGGTCCGCGCCGAGACCAACTGCAACTCAACCCGGCGCCCTGATTGGAGCAACCCTTGTCTCAAGAGATCTCCCTCTGCCGATGACAAGCTTTTGTTCGCAAATCTGTAAATCGACGTTCCTGACAATACTTCACCCCGTGGACCAGCGCTTGTCTGTCTCAGCTTTGTGTCACGCTTGTCTCGAGCCCGCTTCCAGCACTGGCCACGTTTTCTGTACAACTCCGTCTACCACAATCCTCCATGAAGCCGGGACTCGTCTTTGCGCACGGGTGGCATAGGCGCCACGTGCGTTCACCGGCTGTAAGAAGCGTGCTGCTCGTGGTAGTTGATGACTTGGGGTTGAACAATGCCGTAGATGGCTGCCAATAATTGGGACCCAGACTGCTGACGCGACAGATTGGGCCCCTCATGGCGGCCATACTTCCTCGTTCTGTTTGGGGCATGTACACCGTCTTGACCTGTTGGTCACTTTCTGGGAATACTGTTCCACTTGTCAACTCCAATGGCGCGAGAGGTACTCAGCCTCACGGGGTAGGGCATCAAGACGGCAAACTCATGAGCAGTCAACGTCATCCTCACCTATCGATGCCTCCATCGAGAGTCCTATATAAGACGCAGGTCGTCCTCCCTGTCGAGGCCGATGTGATCTGCATCAGCATCACCAGCTTCCCAAGTCGCCTTTGTATCCTCACTCGCCTCCATCCGCATCGATCCTTCAAACAAACATCATCAACACATCCACCACGAGATCAACGGCGGCCCACCTAAAATTCCCACTTGGGGCTAGAACCAGTTCGACTCCGCTCATTACCAACCAACTCAGGGCTAGACTGAACTGTTGCCTTCTGAACCTCTCTTCTCTTTGAAGGCTTTGGTAAGATACTCTGTCAATAGAGATCTAGCGGCCGAGCTTTCTCCAAGTCGGTGGCGGACAACAAGAAACCATATTGACTGAGACCTTGTCTACAGCTTAGGCTCTTTTACTTCGAGTTCAACAAAACCCCCTGTGACAACGTGGATATTGACTGGCTGGGCCACCGGCTTCACTCAAGCCTTGAGACAATTGTGCAACCATCAACCACTTGGGTGCCAATTTAGCAACGAAGATCACAACTTCAGCGAAAACGCCATATCAAAACCGCCTCCGTATCCGCTGCACAGCAAACACAGTATCAGTTCGAATCTCCACACAATCTCGCCAACAGTCTCCGACTTGTCTCTCAATCCCACAAAGCCAACTTGGCTGACTGAAAGCTCCCTCTGGCGAACGCTGCTTTCCGAGACAATTGCCTGATATTCCCTTTCCCAGCAACAAGTCTCAACATTCTGAAACGGGTTTGAAAACGCACACCCGAGATCTCTGTCCAGTTAAACCACTCTCGGCTCCATTGACTTCAAAGGAAGTTCGGATACGAGATACCAAGTCAGCTCAGGACAGGCGCAGTAAAAACAGGCGCAATCCGTGTTTCGGCATCACCAAACGTGAAAAACCAGCAAACCACAAACAAGATGTGTACTTACTTCTATCTCCATCACCACCACATGCCACCCTGCACCCGCAACATCGACATGGTGGTACACTACAGCTTCTGCCCCAACTCCACCATCGACAGTGCAGGTGCTCAGCAGCCGTGCGACAGCCCGCATTTTGACAACACCCAGAGCGTCGACTACAACGATCCCTGCGCCTCCGGTGGATGTCTCGTTTCGGCCGACTGCACCTCGGGCGGCTGCCGTCTCGAGCAACTCAACGGCCGTTGGGTATGCTGCCAGTGCAACGGCCGCGGCAATGAGTATCGCTGGTGTCGCCACCGCATGCGCAGCAGCCCAGATACCTTTTGCTACCACGTTTGCTGTAGTGGGTGCAAGGCCGATAACAAGTCATCATCGTCGTCGAGTTCCAGCTCCAAACGCAAGGGTGCCAAGTAGGTCGGTGATAAAACTGAAGGACAGGGGCAAATTAGAACGTTGTCATGACGATATGAAAAGATGAAAAGATTTGGGTAGCCGAAGGATTTTGGAAGACTGGAAGGAGAGCAGAGGGGAAGCTCAGGTCAACCTTCACAACTCCGGATGAACCTCTGCGATAAACCCAAAGAGACCTCACCCGGCCCGACTTGACGGTGTCACCGCCGACACCTGTTTCTTCTTTCCGTCCCCTACCCGTTCTTGTTTCTGAAGACCGCTTGGGAGCGACAAATGGCGGCCGATGGAAATGTTGGGGCACGCGTGACGCGTGGAGGGCCCCGAACGAGGGGCCAATGTGAATGACCGATCATGAGATTTGGGCGCTAGGTTTTGACATGATTATTTTTCTTTTCTCTTGATGGATCTCGTATGAGCTGGCCGGCCAGTGTGGACTAACGGCAACTTGGCATCTGTAACCATCTCGGTGTTGTCGCGTGTTGATAGGCGAAGGTGCCCTAAACCCACCCACCCTTGAGACTTCAACCGGCCAGTGCTGTAGGGAACTTCTCAACACCCCTTCGGCAAGATTTGTGTATCTTTATCTTTCTTCGTGTAACAATAGCGGGCCGGATTTCCCCTTGAGGAAGGCCCAAGTTAGTGACTGCGATCAAGCGATGAGGCTTTTGGTGTTTCACAGATCCTGCTGGTATTCTCGCTCGCGTTGGTTGCCCGAACCGACAGGTGAAGCTGCTTGATTCGATGGAGAAGAGATAGATTGAAACCAGGAAAATTGCTTGGTCAGATCTGTTGACCCAACTGGTCAGTTCAATCCTCTAGTTCCATGCGGTATCCAAACGAGCTTCCGGTTTCTGCAGCCATGCTGCTGGCATCGAGGGTGGGTGGCCCGTTTGGAAGGCCACCCCCACCCTAATGACCACAGGTATTGACATCTTGCTTAAATATTGAATGATAATAGTGACTGATTAGTATGCCAAAAGGGCCGGCCGTCCTGGGTGACTTCTTTGCCATGGAGTCCTACACCCGGTCCAGAGGCATCAACACAACGCATAGACAAACGGGAGGCTACCAGAGAAGTCGTTCGGAATGAAAACCAGATTCAGTAACTTTGGAAGAAACGATACAATGACTAGTTTCGTTTCGAAGAACGCTATAAAGAAGATGGAGAGCGTCCACCGCTTGGTGGTTGAAATAACGAGGAGTATGGCGTGAGCGTCCTCTGATAAGCAAGCAGCAGCCCTGGTAAGAGAAGTTGACACCCCTGAAGCACTCTTTCGGTGCCTGGGATGCATTCTGTGGCCTCGAATATGGCACTAACGATCCAGGTCTCAAGCCGAATTCAAAAAGGAGCGATCCACAAGCCCCCTCCCCTCCCCAGCAGACACGACTCCAGACTCGACGACGTAGGGATCCGCGGCTGCGAAATGTGTCATCAGGTAGCCTATGCCTTGCCGTGTGAGCACGTCAAGACGCAGATAGTCTACTGTGCCAATGCAATCCTCGAAAATAGTGCCGATGAGGGTGAAGTCCAGGGCAGCTCTGCGGCCCGATCTTCCTCGTCATCCGCAAAGCCGAAACACAAGACAAAGCCAGTTTCTGAGCCCTCGAGGTCCGATAGGAAGAACCAAGGCTCGGGGTCGCCGAAAGCCATGTCGTACAAGCAACCCTGCGCCAACTTGACAATCCAGTCCTTGCCATACCCGATGCCGCCGTCTTTCGCAGAAAACCCCGACTTCTTCACGTCATCCCTGCCATCCCCCAACTGCCCACTGTCTGATTGCCCATTCGGAATGAAAGGTCGGTGTTGGACCTGTTGTTGGTGCGGGAAAGGCGAGAATAGAACTGGACGTTGTGGGTGCGTGATGCTTGTCGAGGGGAATATGTTGCGATGTGAACACTTGTGTTGTAACGAGTGTGAACCGACTAGCATAAGAGACAGTGTGTAGGACTGAGCAGGGAATCTGCATCAGGAAACCGGCGAGGCTTTCCTCATGTCTATGGATTCGTTGGATCGGGATAAAATGGTACGATGTGTGCATGGTAACGACAGCAGATTCCCTCCTTGCTTCCCAGCCGGCTTCTCATGAAATAGCAGGTGACCCATGTCTCTCGCGTCATGTATTCCAGTTCAGCCCGTTTTTTCCGAGGAGACGGGTATCGAGAGGGCGTCTTCCGACCTGGCCAGGGAAGGGTCTAGGGGATATTTGAAACAAACCCAACTGTTTGTAACGTTGCTTTCCTGCCAGATCCTTTCAGCCGTTGAAAAGCCTATGTGTTGAACATGTCAACGACTCAACCTTGACTTGACGCAATCGTGGTTCAAGCGTGACAGACATCCGGATTCCGATCGAACACCTTGCAGCTGATGGCTTCGTGAAAACTTGCAACCGGAAGATATTGCCCTCTCTGGCACAGATCAGATCAACGTGGCGCGCGGCCTCGGATCAGGCATGATGCACATGGACGATAGTCTCGTCTCATCACTTGCCCGCCATAAGCACTTCTCGAAGATCTAGGGACTTTGGTAAGCGTCTACGCTGCATGCGCGGAATCATGAAATCTCTCCGCTGCAAGACATGGCTGGTTGGGAGATGCCTCCCACGACGCTTCCCACCCACAATGTAACTGTGATGACGCTGCAGATAATGCCAGGCTGCCAATGACACAATCTAACAGGCTGACCGATGAGTTAAATTTCGATAAAGATCGGAAACAGGACGTGTGATGTTCACGCCTAGCTGCAACCATGCGCTATGCGTGTAATGTGCAGCTTGCACTATCCAGGGCATCCAGAAATTGGCCGGGGGGGGAGGGCAGTAACAGGCAGAGTGTGATCGATAACCCAGCTGGACCCCTATGAATTCTCGATGACCAAGGTTGTGCGAAAAATGAAGAACTGCGTTGAAATCTCGAAGAGATCGAACCTTTGACCCCATATTCGGAATGCAATGGCAAAGTGCCTGGCAACGTACAATCGATTACCGGGAGCCTGGTCGTTGGGTCAGATCGGGCAGCCGGGGGCAGGGGTTTCAGCAAACACTGTGCAACGGTAGACGTTGGTTGTTGTTCTGATTGGTTGGTAGCCCTGTACGAAGAAAGCAAGGCGAAGCGCCGCAACCTCACATCTCCGAAGACAGGCCCGAGACGAAATAGAACGCTACAGGCTGGACAGATCACGGATGATTGTCAGGCTCCCTGTGGGTGAATTCGTATCGGGAATGGGAGTTCTGAAGGTAATTCGAGGAGACAGCTGGCCACCACACAGTCTTCTTTTCTTTTTTCCAGAACAAGGAGGGTGTCATGCTCACGATCGCGACACCCTCATGAGGCGTCAGGACTTTCAAAGCCAGATCGTGGTGGCGGTCTCGCAGTGCAGAATCATTTGTATGACTGGAAGTCACAAGGAAGGCGGCCAATAGATGGGCCTTGTCGAGTATCCTGAAGAACTAAACAGTTTCGAGATGGTGTCCATGACAATCTGGGGGGTGCCGAAGGTCTTCGGGAAAGGGAAAGGTATAAGATGACGGATACCGACATCTCTTCCTCATGAGTGTAGGCGTACACAAACCGAGATTTGTATCCTGAGTGACCACCTGTCAGCCTAGACACAACATCTCGTGGGCACGGGACAGAGCGGCTCAGTCGAAGACACACCTTTCACACTCAACTCCCTCTCAAGCCCTCTCTTGATTTGGAATCTCAAAGCACCTCTCGTGCTCCCACGCCCAATATCCACCATGTGCCACGGACATCCGCATATCCACGGCTGTGGCCACCAATCCATGACTTGGCATTACTGCCCGTCAGCCCTGATCGACCTTGAGACGGGGTACGAGACAGCGTGCTCCAATGTCACCTTTGCTGCTCCCCAGCCATCCAATGCCGCCTGTGTGCTGATCAATTGCGATTACCGCAGTGGGGGCACAGGGTGGACGTGCTGCAACTGCGGAGGGCGTAACACGAGCGGGTGGTGCAAGAACATGTCGCCCAATCCCAAATGGGAGAAGAACACGATCACCAACGAATGGGAATGGATCGAGACCTGTGACCACGGGTGTTGTCGGAATTGTGCCAAAGACTGTACGTCCTGACCCCCTCCTGATAACCCCCCCGGATTCCACTGTTCCATGGCCAAGCCCCAGGTGTGGTTCCTGACACGCACCCAGCCTCGAGCAACTACGGCGAGCCCAGCCGCAAAGACGGGAAGAGAAGTAAAGATTCTCGAAAACACCGCCACCGAACACAAGGAGAAGCCGGGTCTTCTTCGGCAGCTGATCCCATGGCCTCGTACAACATCACGCTGGACTACAGCAGCAAAGAGTCGAGGGGATTGTCCCGGAAAGAGGGAAAGTCGTCCTCGGGGCACAAGAAGAAATAGGCGAAGATCCATGGCGAAAAGCGGAAGGCAAAAGGCGAAAGGCGAGTGTTGAATTCCTGTACCATGTGTTTATAAGAACATGTATATTTGTACCATAGCAACTTGGGCTCCCAACGGGCCCAAGCACGGCGGTGTTTTTTAGAGCATTTTCATGGCACATAGCTAGGCATGGGAAACAGGATAGGGACAGGAAGCAGAAAAAGATCAAGGGCTTACATGATGGAGCATGGAGTTTGGCGGTGACCTGCACAGAAACGAGGCGGGATTAGTGTGTTCGTTCTTGGCTTGCTGTTTTGGAGTTTTGAATTAATCGGGGGCCGGTTCCTTTGTGCGTTGGGGCGGCCGGCAAAGCCTGACGGAGGTCGAATCATCGATAAAAGGCTGAGGTGGAGATATAATGAACGAAGAGATGACTTGATTCTTGGTGACTCATGTGTTTGTTCCAATGGCTCGTGATTACTGTTGGTGACTCTGAAAACAGTTGGCTGGCTCATGCCAGTAAAAGATGGCCGGTCAGGTGTAGGTAAGATTTGAAGAAGGAGCGGTCTGCCATCTGTTGATATATGGGCAGGAGCGAGTGGTGGGTAATAAAAGACCGAGGGAAGGACCTCTGGAGGGTCTGGGTCCCGTCTGGATGAGCTTAGGTGGGCGGGCAGCTGAGAAGGCATTCCAAGATGGGTGGTATATAATGCGTACTATACAGCCGACGGTTTTCGGCATGTTGTGCTTCGTGTGCAACTGGAAATAGAACGGTGAACACCCACAATCTAGCTACCAAGATCGAACCAACCCTGTCTCGGGTCAGGCATCCCTGCATGGGCATGGGGCGACTTGTGGCACATTGCTCTGAGGTTGTGAATCGACGTCGCCGAAGAGATCGGTGTTGAGTACCGTCATTTCACTGTGATGCCATGGGAAATAAGCCGACTTTATGGACGAGCTTGTGGCGGGTGTGGTTAACGACTGGCCACGGAAGGGTCTAGATTTGCTCGGCCAGCTGCATACCTACCTGAGCCAACCAGCTTTAACGGGATTGGGTCCGATGTTCATGATAGGGAATGAAGCTGTCTCAAAACATGGCGCCACCGACAACATCGTATGTCTACATTTTTGATCAGATCGCAACCTAGCAGTGATGAGAGCTGGGCATTCAGATCAGGACCGTCAGGTGCCCTAGGCAAGCTCACTTTGTTCCAAGACACCTACCTGCCCGTCACCTATCACATCTTGATCTGTACCTATCTGTACAACCGGAACCATTCCGTTACACCACATTGCCGTCGGTGATTGAAGAAGATTCTTTGCATTTGCTTTGTTCGACTGCGTCAGGTCCATGGAACCGATGTTGAGTATGGCTGGCGGAGGTGGTCATGTGACGAACCATGTCCTTTCTGTATTGTCTGCATATATCTACTCCTTATAACACCAGTGTCGGGTGCCATAGTATAGCAGCCTAATGTCTCTCGTCAGTACCATCAGTCTCGATGTGGTGTGCTTGTCTTGGGACATGTGGAACAGGGTGACATGACAGACACCTAGTGACTGAGCTGCCTTGTCCTCCCTCTTGTGCCATGGAAAAGTGATGGCTAGTTTTGACCCCTGGTGAGCTATTTTGTGGTGTGAGGTTGCCGTCGGTCTCGGCGGAAGGTTGACTCTTTGTCTGTGTGACGGCGTACCAACGGGTAGCACCCAATGCCACGTGCCAACCATCGGTTGATTGCAGCCGATGACGGCAAGGCAATCGGAGAGCCGTTATCTCTCTGCCCTTTGTTCGGACGCGGACGCATGCGATTCAAACTGTCAGATTGGCATCTGGTGCTTTGACCCGAGCCCAACGACGGTTGTGTAAACCATGGTGCCACGCGGCGAAAGCCGCCAGGTCCTTCGGAGCAACTTGTCTGATATTAAAACGTCCGGCACTGGCCCCGTGTGGAGTCTTGACCCTGAGCAATACCTACTTACTGTGTACCACCATAAGGTATTGTGCAGTGCACTGTTGCGGCACAATTGCAGGCCTGTACAGATGATACGGAGTATTTAAATATCAGGTTTATATCGATACTGATATCTTGGACCTATTCGTACCATTGAGCAATTGTTTGGTCAAGCTGAGTACGGACTTGTGGGGACGGGCATTTGTGATTGGTGTCGCATGGGTGCCCCATCACCCAAAAGGCCTGGACCTCTGCTCTGAACAGAGGCGCTGATCATGCTTTGCACGTGTGGTGTCTTTGACGGCAGCCAGAACGGGCCACCTGGACCCGACAGGCAGGTTCCTTTGTCCGTTCTTCACCGTCTTGATCATCTCAAAGAGCTTCAGCACGTGGTTCTGAGGATGCCGTGGTTGAGATGATTCTTTCATGGCATGGGAAGAAGGAGTGGGTGGAAGTGAGGATCGGCCCCTGGCCCACAGCCCACCCCGACAAGGCAAGGGTGATGGTTGGAGGGCGCGGAGCGAAGCTGCAAGTGCGCGGGCCACCCACCTACGAGCCACATGGTTACCCGGCACTGTAGAAGTTCAGAGGTGCCTCCCGTTTCACCATTTCCTTCAAGTTCCCCTTTCCTGATTCTCTGCCCGGCCTGGCCCGTTTCTGCTTTTAGTGCCTCTCTGTCTCTGCCTCACTTAACCAAACCACTTTCCACCTCCATCATCCCAAGTGACAAAACCACCAACCAAACACCAGACTTTGCACCATCGACTCCCTCCACGTCCTTAGTGCCCGCCTTGGTCACTGTTGCAACACGCCGCCACTGAAATACCGATCGGCATTTCCCACCACCGCTCTTTGTCCTTTTTCGTCTTTGTCGGCGTTTCACCTTGCGACAAGGGCTCCAGCAAAAAAACAATTGCCCCGGGGTTCTATTTTCGCCTTATCGCCAGCATGTCCCTCGACTCGGCCAGTCGTCCCATCATGGCTCCATCGGTACGTCTGTAAACCTGTTTATGCCCGTCGGTCCGTTGACGTTGCATCCTCATCGCCTTCTCTCCCAAACCTTCCCGCAATTCACTAACACTATTCTTTCCCCCCTTATTACAGGAGAAGCGCTACAGCACCTACAGCATGACACCCTCCGACGCCCCCACCACCCTCAGCACCGACAGCATGACTGCCGAGATCAGGCCCATCGTCGACGGCCTTGAGCGCCTCAAGAACCCTCGCCTCGCCGACCAGCGCGTGTACCTCAATGAAGAAAAGACTACCAACCTCCAGAAGCTTGCCCTGAGCGCCAAGCTCGAGCGCGCGCTTGACCGGAGGATGAGCAGCCAAGATGCCGTCATGCGGCCGCGGAAACCATCAGTTGTCGTCACCGAGAAGGAGAAGGCTTGAATGAAGACATGCGCGACGACGACAGTCATTTGTTGAGATGGAGAATGGGAAGAAGGCCAAGACGATGGAGGCACGCATCAGCGGGTGCGATGTGGAGCAGCTATTGCAATGCCCGGTCCACGCCGTGTTTCCTCGCCAAATTCGATGCAGGAACCGCCTCGAAAACTACACCATCCTGGCAGTAGTCGAGCCATCAACTGGAGTCAACATCAGAAGAGAGGAGCAGTCATTTCATCATCAGCGCGCGTTCGGGGGCCAGCTTGGGAAACTTTTCATTGTTAATTTATTTTCGTTCGTGTTTTCAGTTTTGCGGCATTGGCATTGTCGATGTACTGTCAGGAAAGGGGTGCTGCTTCAGGATCGATGGGATGGTATGGGCAGCAATAGATATTGAGACGAGACGGGAGGTGATGTGGAATCTTGAAGGATTGTTGCAGGATTGTGGGCGTGGTATCATACTAGCCGTTCATCGGCTTTTGTCTGGGAAAGTGAGAGGTTATATCAGTGGGAAATGGACCAGGACTTATCGGCGGGCGTAATTGCAAATCCTCACAATTATATATCTCTTGTCAAAAAAAAAGAAAAGAAAAGCGATGCCTGGTATTATGTCCGTCTCATTCACTGCGCTCTCTGCTTGCCCTGAGTTCTTGTCGCCTGAACGCCTTGGTGAACTCCCGTGAAACGATGTAACGACAGCCAAGAAAATAAAACAGACCGACAGCCAGCACCACTATGCTGCTGTCTCTATCGCATCCCAGATAAGCTTCCAATGCCCTATCCTCTTGCCATGGCATCACCAATTCCCTCATACCACTTCTCCCGTCAAACCCTCTAGTTCCCCTCCTTCGCAATCCTCCCCTCAATCTCCTTCAACAACTCAGCCAACTCCTTCTCCTCCCCCTCAAACTCCAACGCCTTGGCTACCGCCCCCCTGGCCTCTTGCAACCTCCCCATTTCAAGCAGGCACTTCCCCCTCCTAAACCAAGCCTTCGCATTACCCTGGCTCTTGGCAGCCACGCTCGCCTCTGCATCCACCGCCGCCTCTGGCCAGTTCCCCAGTTGCATATGCGCCTGCGCCCTGTTGCTATACAGCGCGTGGACCTCCTCCCGCACCAGCTGCGACGGCTCCCACGGGGCCCGTGTAAGCGCCATTTGGAGACCGAGGGTGTAGAACTTGATTGCTTCGGCGTGGCGCCCCTTGCGGTATTCGTTGTTGCCCGACTCGCGAAGCTTGGAGACGTTGGCTGAGCGCTTTGGGTTGACGGGCATGGGGGGAGGGGGGACGATGTGGGGGGGCTCGATTTGGGTGAGGATGGTTCTGTGGAGATTGTTGAGGGCGGCGAGCTCGGCCTCAAGGGCTCGCGAGGAGGGGCCGAGGGAGGAGATGGATTTGGATTTGGGGTCGATGGTTAGGGGGAGGAGGTGGAAATGGTCTTGGTCAGACATTTTGGCTGCTTTGGTGGGGTTTTTTTCGAGGTTTAGGAGAGTTATTAGCGGCAGTTTGTTTAACGATGACGAGGATGGAGGTTTGGTGGGCAAGCAGAAGAGGAAAAAATAAGCTGCGAAAGTTGAGGTCGTGGTTCTAGTTGTGGGTTGAGGTGGTGGATTGGCTTGGACTGGTGAGAGCTGTCGAGAGGACACTTGTGCCAGTTGGGGTGACTTGGCCTTCAAAGTGAACCGTGGCGTTGGCAGGCGGCGCGTGGACGGACAGCTTTCCCCAGAAATTCCTTATCTCTTATCGGGGAGCCAACGTCGAATCCTGATTTACCTAGGGTAGTTGATAAGCCAAGTTAAGTTAAGCTGGCCCTCAGCTTGATTTGACTTGCCGCCTAGAGCTTAAATTTAATTTGAGATTATTACTAGCTTAATTTAGCTTATGAATATAAGCTTTCAGTTATATTATTAAATATTCAAGGATTATTAATGGATTTTGTTAGAATAGGTGTTTGTGACGAACCCCTGTACAGAACCTCTGAAAGGGATACTAGTTGAAGGTAACTTCTGACAATTGGTTCGGTGCAGCTAAACAGTGCACAACAAGATGTCTCGATGTAAACACAAGATGCCGTGAATACAACTGTGAATTGCATACTGCGGAACTGTCTATCTACACCAGCCAGTTCCTCCGTATATATAGACCTGTTTATCACTATTATCACCAGTGATAATGTCGATTATCACTCGTCGTTCACCGAAGGCTGGTGGTAATCGTGATTATCACCCTTGGCGCTAGTGATAATCTGACTTCCCCACTTTTCCGTTCCTAGTGGTTGGACGGGTCGCGCCCCGCGCTCCCCACTTATGTCAGGTCCGTGACAAATACCACTATAGTACTCCGTAGTGGAGTTCGCGCTTGACCTTTACCATATATTTCCTAGGGGCTTTACAGGACCTAGAAGTCGAAGATTTGGCTGCGTTTTGCAAAAAACGTGCTCACGCTTATACAAAACAGAGAGAAATCGGCCACCGGCCTACCGTAGGTGCGGGTAGCTGTGGGCCTACAGGGCCGCTATTTCCACAAGGCATTTATAGGGCCTTTAGTAGCCTAAATCCAGAATTTAGGCCATTTTAGGCCACCGTAGCGTCCGATGCAGGGCTTCGAAGTTGACTTTGTACTACGTGAATCTTTGAGGGTGGCGGGTAGGAATGTTGAGGCCGATCTTCGCCGTATCTACCAGTTCCTTCGGAACTAAACGCCTTGCAGTATTACAGCAGTAACCTACTGTAAAATAGGGCTTACAGGGCCCCGTTTTTAACATATACACTAGGCATAGCTTTTAAAATATAAATTAACACACATTAGGTAAAAGCTCTGGGTCTCCTCTTGCAGACCCAAAACCGGAGAACGTGTGACGAACCCCTGTACAGAACCTCTGAAAGGGATACTGGTTGAAGGTAACTTCTGACAATTGGTTCGGTGCAGCTAAACAGTGCACAACAAGATGTCTCAATGTAAACACTAGCTACCGTGAATACAAGCTTGAATTGTATACTGCGGAACTGTCTATCTACACCAGCCAGTTCCTCCGTATATATAGACCTTGGGGCCGTGAGGTGCTCGCCCTGCTATGGGCCCGATCACTCCTAGCACATTGCATCCTGCATTGTGCTCGTCGTGCTATACCTCTGATCACTCCTAGCACATTGCATCTGCATTGTGCTCGTCGTGCTATGCCTCTGATCATCCCTAGCATCTTGCATCCTGCAGACTGCTCGTGAGCCTTGGCGCCATAGCACTTTTGCCTAGCCCTGATCGGCTTGTTCCCTGACTTCCTGAATGATTGGCTAGGGGCGACCTGCGCCCCACATGTGGCGCGACGTGCCGTTGGGTTAACTGTGACAGAACGCCAAAACCCAAACATCATTTTGACCCTTTTGTTCTCCCCGCCCATGCCGTTGCATGGTTTTTGTCTCGCACGCAGATTCTCATCATGTCATGCCAACAATCAAAAACACAAATGTTACTCACTCCAAAGTCCTCCCAGATATTTCCCTCGGCCAGGCATAGCCAAATCAAATCACTCGTAAATCAGTAGTCATCCCTCTGTAAGAAACCCATTCGATATCATTGCTCGTTGCCCACACTCGGATTCACAGTCGAAAAGACAACGGGGGGCTTCCATGAGTTCGTCATGGACGGCTCTGAGACAAACATCAGAGATATCCAGTACAGTTCATGTTCCCAGCAGCCCTCTTGTGGCGTGCTCGGGATTGAAGTCGCTGGCAACTGTCAGTTGGCTGGCGTTGGTGTGTTTACCGGGCAAATGGGCTGACTTACTTTTGTCTTTGAGACAGTCGATCGTCCCCTTCAAAAATGCAAGCTGGCGAGTATCGAGATATTTGATGGCCGATTTTGAGACGCTCTCGGCATCCCACTCGAAATTCATCAGATCACAACGCTTGAAGTAGGTCCAGTACGCCAACATCACACCGGCACCATGCTGGACGTCTTCGACGAACGTTGTAAGCGGGTGGTCTCTTGGGCCGTAACGTGTCTCCTAGAGAAAAAGTCAGCAAGAAATGCGCGTTGAAGCAGAATAGCAAAGGTTAGGCTGTACCAGAGGCCGCCCTTTCGAGTTTTCCTTTGCATGACGGTACCGATCTTTGCAAATGCAGGCCACATTGTGGAGAAACAAGAACACAACCAGAAAGGCCGTAAACCATGCATCCTTCGAATCCTTCCAGAGTTCGGGACCCGAGCTGAGAATCTTTTCGAACATACTCAGAAATTGTGGCACCTGGCTCTTGAATACCGTGTGATACCGAATGCTGTCAAACTGTGCCACGATCATTCGGGGAATGTACCTCGTCTTCAGCTCCCTCGATTCCATCCCCAGTGACTCTTGACCGCAAATCCATGCCGAGCCGGTTTGGTGTCCTGGCCAACAGTCTGTTAGTGGTATTCATCAAATTGGCGCTGGAACATCATCAGGAATTACATACGAATCGCAAACCAAAGGCGAACAGCTTTTAGTAGAAACTCAGCCAGATCTACGCTTTTCTTGTCCCGATTTTCTTCTCGGTTTTGTTTGTGCCGCTGCAAGACAAGAGGTGGGTAATCAGCTTTCAGTCCAAATTCAAGTCAACTGAAACGTGGGGGTTCTCGTACCGATGACTGCCGAAGATGCTCCGCGATCATGGAATACATATCTTTGACGAGATCATCAGAGTCCTTGGCCGAATCTTCCAGTCCCTTGATAGCATTGGCCGCGATGTAGTGTTGAAAGGCTCGCCCGTGTTCCTTCACATTCACGAGACCGTACGCCGGAATTCTGATGCCATCCCTGCCAACAAAATTCCGGACGAGCTGATCACCCTCGACTGCCCTGAACGCCCGCACTTTAAGTGTCATTGGCGTTTCGCAGAGCCCTTGAGCCATTTCAATGACCTTGATGTGATTGTCTGCCCAATCGTTCGCCCTGATGTTGATCAACTGGGTATGATCAAATCGCTTCGTGTAGCCCAGCCCCCCATCTCGCTGCAACACCACCGAAGCCAGCTTGTAACGAAGACACGGGAGGTTATGGATAGTCTTTTTGGATTCCCTGCGCACCTTGAGACAGGTGACGCAAGGTGCCAAAGGGTCATTCGGGTTATCCACATTGGGAAGACACTAAACACACCAGAGATTAGATTGTCATGCTGTTGTTCGTCATTGCATTTTGTTTACTTACCCTCACTCTCTGGTTATGACATCGTATGCAGGCCCGCATGGTCCTGGTATCGGAGGTCTGTTTCCTCAAATTCTCTCTCTGCCGTTTCCGTCGCTGTTCTTCCGGTTCTTCCAGTTCGGGTTCTTCTTTGATCGCCAGCCCTTGATTGACAGCGGCCGCTGCGCCTTGCTGAGTGACGTCCAACATCAGTGCTTGCTCCACGGCGACCCAGCCGCCAACAAGAGCCGTTTCCATAGGTACAATGATCTGTTCATCAACATCCTGCACCTCTGATTTCTGAAGCTCATCCCAGGTGTGGCCATTTCCCTCTTTTGTGACATGCACATATGCACTGCAAATCGATGAGGCTTCGGTGTCTAGCAAGTTGCCAGGGCTAGCTCTCAAGGAACCACTGTCGACCCTCGGAAGACAATATGGAAAACGATGCTCTTGGGTGATATCGACACTGCTACCAAATACCCCATCAGGATATGCTGCCTGGGCGTGAAATTGCGATAAGTACGCATGTTGCCCCTGGGCATTTGTTGGGTCCCTCGAGGTCGAATGGGCCCCATTTAGGGAAGGCGGCGGCAGGCTATGCGTGGGTGTAGAGCCGGACTGAAAGGTGCGATGGAAGGCCTCCGGGAAACAATCTTCCTTCTGCGGTAGTGGCAATGCGACACTTTCCCAGCAATAGCGAGACTGACCAAGCCCGCCATTACCGGTATCGACTGGCGGCTGATGTAGCGGCTGAGGTGCTGGGCGGCCAGGCCGCGATTCCCAATCTTCGGTTGGATTCACGTATTGCGTAGAAGAAACAGGCTGGGTGGTGGCAAGTCCCATGGGCAGCTCTAAAGGAACCTCACCGACGTATGGGGGGACATCTCCGTCACCCATTGTGGAATTGTCCACTATCAGACTAAAGAAGGCTCCGTGTTGGTCTATGGAACACGTCAATCATCACTGTCCAACCGGACCTTGGATTGCAACGCCATCTCGTTCGTACCTTGCTTGTAGTCGTACGGAGACCATGTAGGAACTGCTGCGCCGTCCAACCAGTTCCCATACCCATGCAGGTTTGGGGCAAACGTGGGGTGGTGGTACAGGGAGCCACCATAGAGATCACTATCTTGTGACGGGATCAGGCTGAATGGATTGACCGGTAAAGTCGGTGTGATCTCGTCAAGTATGGCACCTAGCTGACGGCGTTTCTTTGGCTGGCGGGTATCTGCATCTATCGGACTGCGGCAGCGCGGCGGCTTCGACAACCCACCCTAAGGTTCAGTAAGCATCCAGAACTATTCTCGACAAGTTGCAAGTAGGACGGCACAGAAAGATCAAGAATAAAGTGAAAGGAAAAGGGAGTATTTACGGTCGGACGCAAAAGTGGACTCTCCATCCTGCTCCCCTCACCTACGTGCCCTCGCTCGCTGTTTTTTGCTTCCCCAGTTTGATTCGGGATACAAAGAACGGTTCTATCAGAATATTGGTTCGCCAAGTCAACCTGATCTCACACAATGGCCCAGGAAAGATCAGGAGCAAGATCTTGCCAAGGCTATGGGTGCCGTGGTCCGGAGCCTTTGATCCCAGAATTTGCTGCCACCACGAGAAGCCGGTTGCAAATGTGGTGTCAGACAGATCGGGCAACACGGGCAACAGTCTAGTAGACGCAAGAACAACCAACTGAGACCGGGCCGGATGGTGGAGGGACTGCGCTCGGAAAGGATTGGTCGGCACGAGAAATGCCACTGCAAGCGAGACCGGCGAGATGTCAAGAGGGCGAGACTTGGCCGGATTCAATTCGAACGCTGTGCAACACCGGCCCGCTTTCACAACCTGTTAAGCAAGACAGCAGCACAAGCCTGGCTTCTCGTCGAGTGCAACAAAACCCCTGGATGGGTTGCAGATGCGCCGTCAGCATGCATCCACACCCGTGGGAACTTTGAACTCGAAGACTGCGGCTGGTGGGTTGGCGGACTGCCTGGTGAGGGGGTGCCCAAAGGGTCGTGTCGTGAGACGCAAAATCGCACCAAGGAAATACCGACTTTCACCAGAATTCTGGTGTGACCTGCCCCGTGTCTAACCCAGTTGGTCAAACAGGACTGGGTTACGTGCTGTCCGCGGGGAGGGGAGGGGGGGCGAGACAGGGTACGACGATGTCGAGAGGTGGGATATCCTTGTGTTTCGAAACACCAAGTGGAGGCCGGGGAGAAAAGACCCTGGGGTGACAGTCCCCTGCGAGGCAGGTGCTGTGCTCCAGACCACAAAAGTGTGATGATACCTTAGACCGTCCTGCGAACAGGAAAGGCTCAGAGATGGAGATGAAGGCTTTGGGGCAATCTTGGATGAAACGGGGGAAAATGGCGAACAGGTGATAGTGATGAGGGCAGAGGGAAGAGGTGTTGCGGTCACGATCCACGGCCCAAAATCGATGTCGTCTCCCACCTCTGTCCAATCATCGGCAGTGAGATGTCTTGCAGCAGCCAACAGCTCGCCTACTGTGGAAAAGAGGGGTTAGCAAGTCTTGAGACAGAGAATTCCAGGCCTGGGCTCCCACGGCTCCTCCTCTTGTTGAGAGAGGCCACAGCAGCAACGACAGGGGGGTCTCCATTGGGAACACAGTGCATGTATCATGCAGGCAGCCATTGACAGGCCAGCCACATCTTGGTTTTGTTGCACTGGACTGGATGCAGTTGGAGATTTTCTCCCATCATCATCACCCATCACTCCTTGGCTCCTCCCTTTTCTCCCCACAATCTACGCCTTTGTTCGAATCGAGTCGCTCGTCCCGTCCCAGCGATACGGAAAATGGGATGTATCTCGCAGCAGCATCTGCGATCCCGCTCATTCTCCCAGAAACCCAGTACCGACCTCCGCTTCGTGTGACGTGAACTCTGCCGATGAAGCAAGGGAGAAACAGTCGCGTTCTCATTGGTGCGTCATAAATCACATTTCTGGCCACAGTGGTCAGCCAATCAACTTTTCTCGATCATTTCACACTCAGACCTGATCATCGTCACTTGCTCATCAAGAGCCTCATATTGACGGGTGCTACAGAAAACCCTTTCTATGAATCCCTGAGTCCCGTTTCCGGAATACTACCAAACGCTCGGACACGACTATGACAGCGGAACCATCCCGGGGCCCGGACGGTCCGTTCCTAGCCTGTTGTACTTTAGTCGAGAAATGTTTCCATCTATCACTAGTGAACTTGGTTTAGTCTGCTCTATCCGCCCGGAAATTGGAGGGGACCCCCCAATCTCGTCTAATTGGGCCGCCAGGTTCTTCTCTCCCGTGAGCGGGCCTAAGCTCCCCTGCGTACGCCCTATGAGACTCCAAACAGAATTTGTCGACAGATGTATGTGTCCCCAGGCCTTCGATGCCTTTTCCTTGAGGATGGGAGGTTAACGCCCGATGAGCGATATAATGCTAATGCTGCTAACATAATGACTTGATCCGAGGACAGCACGGCCTTGATGAGTATCATACAACATGGACAATTCCGGGTAGGCGGCTCTTTACCGTACGACCAACCTCACCAGGACCCCTTTTGCTTTCGTTCTATATCTCCGAACCGGTTTGCAGTTTTGTCCTTGGCGGAGCCCAAGTACATGCCACCTTTTAGGAAAATACCGCGCTTCTGGCGGGCCTATGTCTTCCCTTGAACGCCCTCCATGGTTGGCCATGATAGGCATTGGACATGACGAGCTGATCATGCTGATGCAAGGTCCGACAGCTCAACAGCACACACAACTTCGGCACACCACTCAACATCGCTGCCGCCAACCTGCCTGAGCGAAACACCTGTCCAATCGTCCCCCACTACCGACCCCATGAGCCGTTGTCCGAATATGGGCTGGATGTGGGTGACCAGCCCATGTCGTGGAAGAGCGATCGTCCACCCGGCGAGGTTGGGCTCGACTAGGTATAATAATGGCTCCTCTCCGTCCTCGGTGGAACCCAATGTCAGCCCTGGGCTTAGAACAGATTTATTCTCTCTCACTCTACTGGAAAAGCCAGGAATACAGCACATATTCTCTCAAACTACCAATGGATCAAGTTAGCAGCTTGTTTGGGCAATCTCGTGCAGGCCTGGGATGGTTGGAGCACCACGCCATGGCTTGGGTGCCTGAAGCCATTTCCTCGGACAGTTATGTTGTTGACCTTGGTCCTCGGGGTGTTCAAGAGGTGCAAGAGGGACTGCAAAGGTTCAAAGGTCAGTGATGTGCCCCCGTTCTGTGTTGGGTGATGCTTTCATTTGCTGACGAATAAGCAGAGCTTGAGCTTGATGGTCACGAAGTCAGTCGTCATAATTTCCACCTTCCAACCCTCGAGGCGCAACTGGAGCAAGCCTGCCACGAGGTTCATCGAGGCCGCGGATTTGTCATCCTCAGGGGCCTCGATCCCCAACAGTATTCAGTCGAGGACAACCTGATGATCTACCTCGGGATTGCTGCGTATATTGGGGATCAGAGAGGGTTTCAGGACAAGAAGGGGAACATGTTGAGTATGTTTTGGAATCAAAACAATGTGATGAACTGAACTGATACCTGCCTCGCCCACATAGCCCACATCACAGCCTCCAAAGACTGGAAGACACCCCCTGAGCTCCGTCATGGTATTCATACCACCAAAGGCCTAAGTTGGCACTGTGATATCGGAGTCGACATCCTCGCGCTTCACGTCCGCTCCCTCGCCGAGCATGGTGGGGACACATTTATAGCTTCATCGCTCACAATTGTAAAGGAGCTTGAGGCGCTATACCCACACGTCATCCAAGCCCTTCAAGAAGCTGCGTGGCCAATCCAAATGTCGGTTGGCACAATTTTGTCACATTTCACATGCGCACTGAGCCATCGCTAATTATATTTCCCGCTTATTAGCTCAGGCAATCCGATCCCCCGCTACATTCTGGCGCCACTCCTGCACATGGACCCTGAGAACAACCACATCATTCTGAGCGTTGACCCTGGGAGACTTGGTGTGCACCCATCTACGACAAGAACCGATGGCACTTCGCCAATTCCGCCCCTCACACCAACTCAGCTCGAGACCCTCCGCATCCTCAACCAAGTCGCCTCAAAGTATCGTCTTCGCCTAGACACAAAGGCTGGCGACATCGTCTTGCTCAACAACTTTGCCCATTTGCATGCTCGCGATGCCTACAGCGATCCCGGACAAGGCCAAGGACGACATCTGGTCAGATTGTACCTGCGTAATACAGCACTGGCGCACCCCGTTCCAGAGTCTATGCGTGTCCCCTGGGAGGCAGCATTTGGGCCCAGGAATGGGGAGGGCCGATATCCTGTTGCTCCAGCTTTAGAATACAAAGCACCTCGATACACGGCTGGTTCTGCTGCTTTTCCCCTGGACGACAACGATGATGTCAACGGAGACGGCACCGCATGATTCCTTCGTTGCCAGGACGCTCACTGCCACAATCTCCCTTTGCCAGCCTCAAGTTGGCTTTGATTTTGAGCAACTTCGAAGTTGAGCTGCTGCCAGCAACACTCTCGCAACCTTATCTTCAATCTAACCCGGACTATCTGCGTTGGCCTCTGGTTGTTTCACAAGCCAACGCCTTTGCACCCATTTTAGTGCAGGCCTATCATTATGTGGAATTTTTTTGGGTAGTGGTGGCCAGAAACTTTGTCTCAGAATGTGGGTATCTATGGAGGACAACGCAGTGGCCAAATATATGAGGTTACAATGAGCCAAAAGTCTAGCCTGATGGCGATTGCTAGTTTCATGAGCCTTAGGATGTCTCGTCGAGTACTTTTCGAATTAAAAATGGTCCCCTGTTCATCGCAGCTTTCCGTAATGTCTCGGCCATCACAGGCAGTCAAACATCCGTCATCAGGTAGGGATGCGAGCATGCCAACTGCATGCAAGCATAGCCTGATCACATCCACACAAAAGTTCAGAATCCGGAGGGGAAACGCCTCCTGTCAGAACGGGCCGAAGTCTCGGAAAGCAGCTGGTCAATTGTATGTGTCCAAGACATGGATGGGTACAAGACACCCCACGCTTCAGTGTCCGTAGCCCCTATTACTGGGTGATTGACACGATGGTGGATACTGTGATTGGGGAGCCGAACACGGGCAGGTACCAAAAGAGTCACCATAATCTGCAAGCACGGCGGCTGTCAACCATGAAATTCCGCCATAAAATGTAACAGTGGATGTCTTAACTGAAGACCTGGTGTCCACGAAGAGGTGGGTACCCTAGTACCAGGGCAAAGTGACAGACCAAGCATCTCGGACATGGCTCCGCTGACAACAGCATCACATTAGGCTCGAGCTTCTTCTTTCAGATATACTTGCATCAATGCGGGGGCCTCCATCCAGGTTAGGCAGATGGAACTGATGTCAGAACTTTGGGGCAGGAGGGCAGCCGCCCTCTTTCGCGAGTCTGGCAGCACTCACCCATCTTGACTTTGCTACTGATCACCCCCGGCCCATTTTCGGCCTGATTGGCATGACCATACAACTAGAGAATGTGTCGGAGGCTGTTTCAATACCTCGATGGTCGGTTTACCGAGCATACCAATGGTATGCCTCATCACAATCTCCTACGGGTGGTACCGGTTTATTTTTCATTGCCTCTCCCTTGATCATCTGTCGAATGCTGCCGCAGTCAGTTATCAGGAGAAACAGCATTTGTAACTCCTCTTGCCACGGGTCGTAGACCAGAATCAATCGACTGCTTCGGGTAGAAGGTATTCTGCCGCATATATCCGGGCATCACACCATGCTTCGACCATATCGAGTAGTGAACACTTCGACAGGCGCCCACGGGCTGATCTCCCAACCGGCGTCCTCTCAGCTAAGCAACAGTTCCGCGAACAATCGCTCACTGGATGTCACGAATATCGAACTAGTATCACTTAGTACCCGAACCATTGAAGACATTAGACCTGGAGAAGAGTGTGTATACGACTGTGTTGTCCGAGTCCGATTCGGTGCCGAGGTCCGTGGACACGTATCTGTTCAGCTCATCGCTGTCTTTTGCCTCCCCAAGGAAGCCCAAGACGGATGCGTGGACAAAGTCCGGCGGCAAACGGGTGTTAAGCACCAACACCATCAACTCCCATTCTCACTATACTTGATCAGGATTGTTCAGTAGATACGCATTCAAGTTTATACCAAGAAAATAGCTCATCGTGGATGTGTGGTACTGTCTGGGCAGTGCACTTGATGACGAACCGCTTGCCCTTTCCAAACCCGCATGCAACCAGACATCACGTATTGCGTGCCATCGCCGCCAAGATAAAGCTGGATAGGTACCTAATCTGTCACCGGTTCCATGGTAGCTGGGTGCCAAAGGCTGATCCCAAGTGACAGGACTGTAGAGAACATGTCGAGTGGGTGTCCGGCATCGAGTACGAGCATTGAAGGGCCACAGAGTACCCTACCTCCGCGGATCAAGAGGAGACTAGCTGTTCCAACCAAGGATAGTCGCGTTTGTCACGGTCAAGTCACAAAGTCCAGCCAGCCACCCCACATCACGCTGCCTGAGCGGTTTGAGATGGCGCACGTCGCACCCCCCCCCCCTTATTCTGATTCTGGACCACCTCAGTTCTTGAGTCCGGGGCATCTCCCCGTTGAATAGGATTACCTGACATGTCTGGCCTTCCACCGATTACCTACCCTGTCATTCGACTGTCACTTAGACAGTGGAGCCGAGCAGCGGCTGCGGTAAGTCTTCCTGTTGGATCGGATTTGGATCTTCACCCAAGCCTGAGCTACACTAGGTTAGCCCCCCACGATGCCCCAGTCATCCCCTGAGCCGGCCGGCAGCATTATTGGCAACGGTGTGTAGTGCAATTGCTTCGAGTAAGATGGAGGCGAGGTGGGCGAGCAACTCGGAGAGTACATGCTGTTCTTAGCTTTACTGGCCCTTGGTTCGACGCTGACAGGATATCCAGCCACGTCTCATGGGGATTTCCTGCGGTGAAGGTCACAACAGGCATGACGCCGGGTACCTGTAGGAAGCAAACTACTTGATGACTCGCGGTGCAGTTGACAACTTGCTCAAGACCGGCATGCCAATCCCTGAAGTCTTGGGACTCCCCAGGGCTCCATGTTGATAGTCCCCTTTCAATGCCTGTCTTGCTATATATCCATTTACGATGTGGAACAACACACTTGGTGGCTGGACACAAGCCGCAAACACTGTGCGGAGGATTTTCCGACGCACAGGCTGATACGGCATCCGTGGTATATCACCTACCTACCTCGTCAGCACCCCACCGCACCTGCAGAGCCTCCTCCCTCTGCTTTCTCTTCATCTTTCCGCCTGTCTCGACTCCTTTGCTACCTCGACCACCTCGACCACGAAAGGCACACGACAATGGTTATGTTTCGAGAATTACGGGCTCTAGTCGAGACATTGACGCCCGCATTCCATCATTGATGCCGCACGCTCTCATCCGTCTGTATCTAAATACGAAAAATTGCGGTAGCCGTCTGATGTCCACCTCCATCTCTTTTTCTTATCTTCTCGCCCATTCGACCGAAGCTTCTTCTCCACGATGGAAGCCCCCGCCGCGCACGATCGGAAGAAGTTGCCGAGGGTACCCATGTCTTTCTCTTTAGGCCTGGACGCTGGTCCCCATCTGATTTCGACACTACTACAACGAGTCAGCATCATCCCTGGTTGTGGAGCTCTCAGCAAGGAACCATAGTGACGCTTCATGTATTGGGTCTGAGGTATGGCGGGCATGTTGCAAGGAGAAATCAACCGTGTGTCAGGGAGCCATCGCTTCTGCGAACCAACCGGACTTTTGGAACGAAAATTTGCTCAGACTCTCGTCAACTACGGCTTTCGCGGTGAGCAACGAGTTTTCCTTGACTCGACGAACTCATTGACAGCTCCAGCCTCAGTATAGCTGTGTTGTCCATGCAATACAAGCAAACTCGTAAGCCTGCTGAAGAACTGGCTAATCGACTTGTCATGCACGACCATTCGCGCCCAAGAGTCGGCCATCAGGAACGAGCGACTCGAGTGCCCATAAGCAGACGTCCACCTGTCTCTTGCACACTGCCGGCTTTTCAAACGATCAAAACAACGTACCGAATCGACGAGAACGAATCCCACACACCCAGCTCGACAGTTATTGCAAACATTATCTCCTTGGCGATCTCCCATCCGTCCAGACTTTCGGATGAGTCGGGCGAGGCTCACGAGCCTTGCCAACGAGGCCCGACAGCTACTACTTTGGGGGTCTACGCTAAAAAGGAATGGCATTCAGTTCCTTTTAGAGCTGTCTCTATGGGATCGGCATGACTCGCAGCCTCGAACGTCCGAAACATTTCTAGTCGCCACTCGCCAAGCAACTGCGTTCTAGTTTCCGTCGGAAACTCCCACTCGATCGAGGGACAACAACAAGCGTTAGGCCAAGACGGGCGCCATCTTGACAGCCCGGAAACAGTCTAGATCGCGGGTTTACTAGGGGATGGCGCCGTGCCAGCGTTTGAGGCCTGTTGATGGGATTGATGTAGTGTTCGCTGCATCGCCCAAATAACTACACTGAATTGCTAACAGAGAAGGATTCGGCTTTAGGGAACAGACCTCCCCGGCTGCTTTGTCACCTAAGCGAACGCGGGCTGTCGGAGTGTTGGGGAAGATGGGATCAAAATCCAGCTAGAAAAACGAGGGCACAATTCAAGAGCAGGACGACAGAATAGGCAAAATATGGGCATGAAAGTGGATGGATCTCCCCAGCAGCCAGCTGCAAATCTCGAGGGCAATATAGATCGTGTTTACTACACCTGCCCAGAACCCCCTGGCACAGCTTGAGCAGCTCCTTGCTCCTTGACAACCCGCCTAAAGTTCTTTGGGAATCTCCTCGCCAACCTGAACTGCTCCGTTTCTTCTTCCACCGCGGCAGGAAGGTGCTCCCTCCAGGTGCCAGCCATGTCTGATCCGAATCCGAGTTTTCCACCCCACGACCAAGAGATGACGCGCTCTGCTCTTGCGCCTTCAGGGGCATGCAGGAGGCCGGGGGCGATGTCGACCATGTCTGGGCGGGAGTCGCAGGCGTAAAAGACCACGGCTGAGCAAGTGCTGCAGTGGTAGCGCTGGACGCCTTGGGAGCTGGGGTAGAGGGATAATGTGCCGAGTCTGGGGTCGGTTCCAATGGCGGATTGGAGGGCGGTGGTGTCGAGGGGAAGGGGGGAGGTGGGATCAGAGGCAAAGGTGATGTGTTTTAGCTCTGCAAAGGTCCAGGCAAAGATCTCGGTTCCGGAGACGAGGCGGCAGTCGGAGCAGCCGTCGAGTGAGCCGAGGAGTTTGTAACTCTCTGGATCGACGAACCAAGGCAGTTGCCCCCCCTTTGACTGGCGTTCTTTCAAGTCCCTTTGGGCATTGCCGGCTTTGAGGACGAAGTCGACGCCGCCGCAGTGGCATTTGAGGGGGATGTTGCCCTCTTTTTCGGGAAGGTGGAGGAGGTTGTCAGCATGGGAAAGGAGTATGTTTTTATCCTCGGGCCAGTATCCCTCCGAGGTGATTTCTTTAGACTTTTCTCTCCAGCCTAGCCAGCGTCGGGGTTTGGCGGCGGAGGGAGGGTTGAGACCGTTGAGCCAGGGGACTGCCCCGCCGTCGATGGTGTCGGCTAGGAACATGTGAGCGTCCCATTCTATGAGGTTTTGGCCTAGTGGCAGTGGGGAGGAAGGGGTGAGGACGCCGGTGAAGGCGAGGTAATTGGTGACGCCGGGGGTGGAGTTGTCTTCCCAGAAGAGGGTGGTGGAGCAGTGACTGCAAAAGTAGATGTTTAAGCGGGGGGAGAAGGCATATTGTTTGAGGTTGTCAGAGGGTTGGGGAGGGGGCCCGGGCCAGAGGATGTCGGTGGAGCCGCGCAGGGAGCCGGTGAGGTGCCGACAGGAGTTGCAGTGGCAGTTTGTTGCTTTGAGAGGGAGGGAGGTGGTGGGGATGGGTTTGGAGGTGAAGGTCAGGGCGCGGCAGTGGCATTGGGCTGTGAGGGTGATGGTATCGGTGTTGGACTCCATAGTGGTGCTGATGGGTTGGGTTGTTTGATGGTGGGACAGGATGGCGGTGACAGGTGCGGGGGCAGGTCAATATATAGCCCACTTAGGAGATAACGTGTTGGTTAAGAGATGCAGTTTGTATTACCTCCTAAAGTGTGGGTGATCTATCGTGAATACGCTTGATACGCCCGGCAGGCAAAGGCTGTCACCCGAAAGGCGTCGTGAGCTCCAATGGAAAGCGCGGTTGAGAACCAATCTGACGTCACTTAATTGGCTGTTCAATAATGGGCGATGCTCTCTCGGAATAGTTCCTCTTTGGGCACCGGCCGGTAACATGAGAACACATGGACAAAAGTAGTTCATCTCCGAGGAAATTCTGTAGTTTGTTTCCAACTACAACTAGAGGAAGAGTAATCCAACAACTCCTGAGTGGGAAAATCTCCGATCCAACCATGCTCCAGAAAAGACTTACACACCTTGTTGTATACCCACCCCCACAAACTCCAAAACAGCCAAATCCGATGTAAATGCTAATGATGCCCGTCCGTTTCTGCTTTTGTCTATGCCAACCGCTCATCGTTGCGCGCAATGGCACTTGGGCTTGCGAACCCATTCTGTTGGCTGCCTTCGTTCTTTAGTAGCTTCCTGCTTGCTGCTTTGTCGTCATCTTCGTCGTCTGTCATGAGACCATCAAGCTCAAACTCGCTGGCATCCTGCACCTGAGCCTCGTCACTACTGCGAGCGTGGCCGTTGAGGGAAATCATGGACGGGGGGTTGGCGGCACGGTCGTAGACGTTGGTGAACATCATGACGACCAAAAACACCAGGAAGGCCAAGCTGTACATGATCAAAATGTACGCCACGGCGTCCATTCCGGAACCGGCAATGAATGCCATTTGTTCTTCGGTAGCGCCCATAAACAGGAAGCCTGAGGCGTAGAGAAGCTGTATTTGTGTGTTAGCAACACATTGAAGTAGCCGGTTAGCAAAGACTTACAAAAACAGGAACGTATTGGAAGCTGTTGATCTGTGTCCCGTCCTCTGATACGCCTGCCTTGTCCCTGAGCACAAAAGAGATTTCGATGATGCGAGTGACACCAACGGCCATCAATGTATACCCAAATGCCGCGTGTGTCATCGCACTCGTCATCAGCTCCTGAGGATGCGCCGACATGGCCCATCCTGTAATGAAGATGACAAAGCCAGGGACGAAGTTGCGCTTGGGGGTGCCGTCTCGGCCCTTGCTCAGCCAAACTCCAGCAAGGCCGGCGCTCCACCAAATGATGCCCATGGTCGTGTGCTGCCAGTCATTCCTGACCCATTCGGTTCCCCATCTGTGCTCAGTAAAGGTGTTGACACAACCCCATGCAGCAATAACGGCGCTGTCGAAGAACTCTTGGCTGCGGCCAGTCCGACGGAGCCAAACCTGACCAACGAGCAGCACGATGGTAAGGAGGACGCCATATGCGATGAAGGCACTGCCCATGATGAAGTGAGCGGCACATTGTCCCAGGTGATCACCCTGGCAAAAGCCCAGTAGAGTGATACCTCCAAACAGCATCTGAACCCATGATAGCAGCGGGAATGCTTTTCCGTTGACGCTGTGAAGAATGCGAATGAAGGGACGGATACGGCCGTGGATGCCCCGCTCGAGATGTAGCTTCAAGTAGACGCCCAAGACAATCTGAGCAACCAGAAGAAAGAACAACGGTGTCGCGGCCTTTGCGTGGGCGTTTTCCGGGTTAAATTCGCGGCCCTTGTGGAGATGGCCGAGGACGTAGCCTAGCAATGCCAGTACGGTGCTGCCAACTTGTAGTGGGACGTGCCAACGGCTTTTGACGATCTGGGTGTGCGCGCCATTGTCAGCCCCTGCTCTTCGCTTCGAGATGTCGATGACAACCCCTGCTACGCCGTTGACTTACCCCAAGCACCATCCCCAAGGGAAACAGTATCCCAAAGGTAAACGTCTGTAAAAATATGTGTATCCATAGTGTTGTGTCCTGGTATGTTGTCAGCAAGACTCGATGCCCTGGATTCCAATGCTGCCCAGAACTCATGTCCAACATACGATTGGATCCAGCGATATGGTTGACCCTTCCGGGATGTTGTCCCCGCCGTGATTTCCATGCGATAGCGCCATTGGGAGAAGTGCGGCGGCTATTGTGATCCTGGCGATCGAAGGAGAGATTCGAGGGACATAACGCAACAGAGACGAGGAGCCAATGCTCCCCGCTTGGGTAGCAAAAGTCATGGCGAGGACTCGGCTTCGGCAGGACAAGCAGCTCCCTGGAAGACCGCTTCACTGTGGACGAACTTGCGCAACTTTGGCACGAATGCACGGATCACCGGTGTCGAAAAGATCAGATGAATGCGGGCGATGACGTTACTGTTATCGTGGGGTTCGTGGCGGGCGACGGACAATGAAGGTGCAACCGAGAACAGGAACAGGAACAGGAACAGGAACAGGAACAGGGCTTTCAGGTGCCAGCCGCGGTGGCCAGAAGTTTAACGTTATAAAGGGAGCATGAGAATTTGATCCTTCTTGGAAAAAAAGGGATGGGCTTTTCGATCCGGCCTCTTCGGCATCGGAATCTTGACCAAGTTGCTTGGATTTCCTTGGACAACTCGGCGCTCATATCGACCTGTAACTGCTTCACCCATGCAGTCGGGTACTCGCTCCTCGGCATTGGGATGCGTGATTGGCCAAGCAAGCAATTCTGTGGGTCTCAATCTAACTGCTTTTGGCCAAGCCTGGGCGCCGGGACATACTGGCTTGTCCAAGTGGGCATGTTCCTCATGTTTCCTCGAGTCGACATCTTGGGAGATGGAAAAACATCGCCAGTTGTTTCACACATTTTGCTCAAGATGTTGGTGTGAGTCGCACAGAGATTGCCATTCGGGGCTTACTGGTAACATTGCGCAGGTACCGTCAGCTTCGCCAAAGGTACTCTGCAGCGGCCGGGGGGGGGGGGGGGGGGCCACTGTTCATCTCTTGGCACCGTTACACAGCCATCCGGACAATCAGGGCACAACAGACAAGCTTTTGAGGCTTCATTAACTCAGGTTGGCAATTAATAATAACAGCGCAATTATTTTCCCTGGGCAGCGAGCTTCATGTCGGCCTCCCACTCCTTTTGCATCTCGTCTGCAAACACATCATCGGTCAAGACCTTCCACCCCACTAGAGCCATGCCTTTCCCGCACTCCACCGCTCTCGCAAACGCGTCCTCCGTTGCGGCGGCCCTCGTAAATCCCTTGGTGTGGTTCGGCGAGCCCTCCTCCGTGCCGATTCCGAAAACACCGTGGAACCCGGGGCACTCGTAGCAGACGTCGCCCATGTCGGTGCTACCAGCTAGAATATCCTTTGGCTCGTCATAAGAGACCGTTCCCTCCGGCATCGCCTCGACATATGCCTTGCACAGCGATGCGCTTGGTCGAACGTCGGCATACGAGTTGAG
Source organism: Podospora anserina S mat+ (assembly GCF_000226545.1). Lineage (NCBI taxonomy): Eukaryota > Fungi > Ascomycota > Sordariomycetes > Sordariales > Podosporaceae > Podospora > Podospora anserina. The sequence goes on from NW_001914858.1 coordinate 1,608,308, forward strand.
GGGCTCCGTGTGCATCTGGCAGCCGGTTGCGAGCGCAGCGCCCTCAAAACACTTCAGCACTCGCTGCCACAGCGCCTCCGCCTGCGCGCGTGTTTGGCTGCGGATGTAGTATTCGACACAGCAGTTCCCCGGTGTGACGTTGGGCCGGTCACCGGCCGATCTGAAGATACCGTGGATGCGATCGTACGGGCGAATTTGCTGGCGCAGCATGCTGATGGCATTGTACGAGAGGCACACAGCATCGAGTGCGTTGACTCCGTCCCAGGGCGCGATGGCCGCGTGCGACTCCTTGCCGGTGAAGTGGACACGGAACTTGACGTTGGCCAGCATGCGCACAAAAGAGACGCCCCGGATGTGGGACGGGAGGTTGTGGCCTGGCCCTGGATGGACCATCAACGCTGCCGAAGCTCCCTTGTAAGCGCCGGCTGCGATCAACTTCAATTTACCACCACCTCCTTCCTCGGCAGGAGTCCCCAGGAGACGAACACGACCTGGCAGGCCGGATGCCTTGAGAGCGGCCGCAACGCCAAGGAACGAGGCGAGCGATGCTGAGGCAATCAAGTTGTGTCCACAGGCGTGGCCGATGCCAGGAAGGGCGTCATACTCGGCATTGAAGACGACAAGACGGCCACCAGAGCCGAACTCGGCAGAGAATGATGTCTCGAGCCCAAAGGCATGGGGCGTCACCTTGAAGCCCAGTGAGGTCAGGATGGTGACGAAGGCTTCGTGTGCCTTGAACTCTTCATATGCCAGCTCGGGGTTGGAGTGTATTTGGTGGTTGATGGATGATATCTCGGCGTTTCTAGCCTGTATCTCATTTTCGATCACGGACGTCCACTGTTGAGCCATGTTGGTGAGGATGTTGATGAGGACTTTGAAAGGGATTGGTGATGGATGATGCCAGCCAGGAGAAGAACTCAAGTTGGGCAACCGTCTTATATCAGGTTTTGGACAGACCACAACGCCGAATATCCTCAAAACGGTCCGCCAAGGTCTCTGCGAACGGCTCAACTCTCAGCATCACAAAGATCGGTCCGGCTGATGATGGCATTGGATGATTTGCCCTTGGCGCTCCCCGCCACGACAACCCCACCGTTCTTTGATGGTTTTGGTCACTTCAACCAATGGTGCGAGAGTGTGTTCAATTTCATCGAGACGGCCCTTCGTTCAATTACCTACTCACGCTACTCTGCCGATACCTGAGAGCAAATGATCTCATTGGATATACCGAGACGAAGGAGCCAATCGTGAACTCGACGCCAGGTACGCAGTCACCTCCGCATCCCCCACATGCCGCCGAAACCAGCAACTGGTACGCCGAGACACGAGGCTTGAAAGATGTCACGAATCTTGGCCATTCCAACCCTTGACCCACCCTCTTGAAGCAGCAACACACAACGCATTGCTTGAACAAGACCTTCATCTTTGAGTTCCCCCAACGCCCAGATTCGCTTGAACGGATCTATCGTCTCGATCCCCGCCCAGAACAGCGGCCATTGCATGCGATCTGGCTGGTCTTCTCTGCCGGTGGCCAAGCTTTTCTGGATGAGGAGCAACAAAGAATCAACGACGTCGGCAATCTTGACAGTCTGGGGCTGGGGTGGAGAAAAGGCCAGATGTTCCTCAGTCAAACTGCATCGGAAGTGGTAGATACGGAGTGTATAAAAGTTCACTCCAGCCCAATCTGCGTTCAACATCACACGATCTCGGAGCGCAGCATTTGAAGCGGTTAGGCGTAGAACGCGAAGAGGACCTGGCTCACACTGCAAGGCCTGTATCTTGCTCAGGATTTCGTCGCTGGCCTTTGTATCCAGGGGCAGCTGTTCATCGGCAGCGTTATTGACCTCCTGCACGAGGACCCAGGTGTCGTGGATCATGTCAAGAGCGCTGGAGTTCTTCATGTCGTCCACAACCTCGTCATCGGGATACCTCTCGGCCCAGAACGATTCCAGAGTGGTTCTTGAAATCTTGTACAGATTTACCAAAGCTTGCCGAGAAGCTGACGAAGTTAGAAGCCTGGCAATCCTCCCACCTTCTCCTTGTGTGGCTGCTTGTGCATCAATCCAAAAAAGCCAAACCATAAGACGAGCCAACAGTGCCTTTTTCGACTCCGGCCAGGCCGGATTCTCCGCATCTGCAGAAGTCAACATTTGGTGGAGGTTGAAAGCCGTCAAGTACTCCTCCATCATCTTGCTGAGCTCACTCATCAGCATGCGGTTTCCTGCAGCATGGCGACGCTTCTGATGCAGGTAAAGGAACCAAAAACAGGACATGGCATTCAGGGGGTCGATTTCGCGACTTCGGATCTCTGCCTCCAGCTGCTGATGCCCGAGACGATAGTTTTCATCGGCGCGGGCAAACAGGGCGCCTTGGGATCCTGCTCGCCACGCCATTTCGTTCTGTGTTGCTGCCAGGAGGAGATGCAAGATAGCTTTGCTTTCGCGGGCCGTCTCCCACACAATAGCATGAGTAGACCAGTTGGGATTCTTCGCGCTCCCAAACCCAAACGTCGCGCTGCTACGGTACCATGCCAAAGCCTCGCGCTCCGCTTGGGACGGGGATACGCCCAAAGGCAGAGGGGCGAGAAGGGCATCGGAGCTGATGTGCATATCCAATGTTGGTTCGGGATACGGGACAGGAAACCATGGCATGAAGTCCGAGCAGCCTAGGCCCGTGAGAAAGCTGAAGCCTGGGATTATGGGCAGGTCGCTCATCGACAAGTCAACGTCCGGCGTCCAAGTGGATGCTTGAGCCTGAATGAGTTGGTCATGTGTGTCGTTGACGGCGGGAGCTAAACGTCTAAGAGACCGACTTTCAGCTTGCGGGATGTCTTGCCCTGGCTGGTGGGTCTGTAGTTCCGGAGGAGGAGGCCATTCACACCCGGCCTTTTGCTTGACACACTTCAAGCAATCAGGGTGTCGCTCATCGCATTTGACATGTCTAGCACGGCACGTCAAGCAGCCTTGCATTGATGCTCGGTCAGTCAAGTGGCTACCCAACCCCACGGGGGATGCTTACCGTTCTTGGATCTCGTCCCGGTTCTCGGTTCAGCGGAGGACATAGACATCTTCTTGGTCTTGCCGACGCGATGTAAGCGTGTACCCGAGTTGGAACTTCGGCGAGGGTGTTGGTAAGTGACAATGGCGTGATGGAAGTCGGGTCATCAGGTTACCTACAGATTCAAGAGGCGACCCATTTTTATCTTATCATCTTCTCTTCACATGTCGTCCCTTCTTCGTTGGCGAAGGTGTGCTTGCGGGGTTGGGGGTGTGACTATTCAGCCTCGTTCTCACAGAGCTGACCCCTCATGGTCCTGGTGGTTGAAGTGTCGGCTCGACAGACCAATCATCTTAGACCGTCGCGTGAACGCACCAATCGTCTTGTCTCTTCTGCGCGGTTTCTGCATGCACCGAGAGGACAGGGCTTGAAGGACAAATATTGGGTACGCTGCTGTCATCTACAGCTCAGACTGGCCCAGCCGCAAGCATTGACACGAGGACTCAAGCCATGGTGTAAAAGGGTAAACACTTTCCGTCTCTCTATCCTCATACGTAAGTATCTGCATACAGGTTTTCTTCTATTCGTCTGCTCTAACACCCATTACAAACCCAGGTGCGCCACTCGGCTAGCTGGCTTGCACCTTCCACAACTTCCAATTATTCCTGCAATGGTCTCTGGTATGTCCTATCAAGCCTTCTTGTTCTCGGTGCTTCCGAGTGCTTGCAGTTTCTTGGCGTGGAATTGCTGTCAAATGTCAGTCGTCACGATCAGGGAGATAAAGGGGGTCATTGGCTGAAGGAACCACTTACACCATCCACACCAGCCCCAACCAGCTTGAGCGGAATCTTTTGCAACAACCAAGGCACCGGAACATTGACACGGGTCACCTTGGCATCCTCATCTTTGACCTCTGGGTTCAAGAGGACATTCCTCGGAAGCAAAGGGTCGAAAATCGAGGGCCTTGCCAACCCAACCATATCGCAATCACCCCTCCTGAGCGCCTCCTCCATCCCAAGCCTGGTGGTGAAGCCGCCCGTAACCATCAATGGAATCCCGGCCAACTCCCGCTTAGCTACTCTGGCAAACTCGAGAAAGAACGCCTCTCTTTTCTTGGTGCTCTCGGCGAGCATCTCCCTCGGTTTGATATCCTCAAAACTGCCCCCGCTGATCTCGACAAAATCCAGCTCTGTCTTTGCCAGGAGTTGGAGCTGCTCGATGCTGTCTTCTTTGCCTTGCCTGTCGGTTTGCTGGTGATCCACGCTGTTTAGCTTGAGGCCTACGACGAACCCTTTGTATTCTTTGGTGGCTTCCCTCACGGCAGCGATGATCTCGAGGATGACGCGGGCTCGCTTGGCAGCTGTGCCACCGTAGGCATCGGTTCGCTTGTTGGAATGAGGGGAAAGGAACTGCGTGAGGAGGAAGCCGTGGGCGGCGTGGATCTGGACGCCGTTGAAGCCGGCTTTGGCGAGGATGAGGGCGGAGTGGGCGTGCTTGGTGATGAGGGATTGGATTTCGGGGATGGTCATTTCTCGGGGGTGGGCGAAGAGGAGGGTGCGGGCTATCTTTGGGAGGAGGCCGGGGCCTAGGTCGAGGGGAATGGGGGAGGGGGCCAAGGGGGGTTCGAACATGGAGCGGGCTTTGGAGGCGAAGCGGAGGAGTTGTTTGCCCGGGTGGATTAGTTGGACTATTACTGGGGATGGGGGGGTGTTGGAGGAGGCAGGGGGGCGGAAGGAAGCTGCCCAGGATTGGAGGGAGGAGAGGAGGGTTTCTTCGGGGAGGTTGGGTTGGTTGGCAAGAACGGCGTTGGTGGTGACTTGGAGGGGGTCGATGGCTACCGAGCCGGTGAGGATGAGGCCCCAGGAGCCGGTGGACCAGGAGGAGGAGATGGCTTTTAATTGGGGGGAGGGGAGGTTGGTGGTGGGATCGGCGCAGTCTTCGAACATGGAGGCTTTGGCGAGGCGATTGGGGATGGTGAGGTTGGAGACGGGGAGGGTTAGGGGTTGGGAGAGGAGGAGATTAGGTGATGGAGGCATTTTGGGTGTTGCTGAAGGGGCGGAAGGAGCTTTGGTGAGTATTGAAGATTCAAGGGGTCAAAGCGTGATATCAGGATACGGTGGTGTGGTCTGGAGTCAGCAACAGGTGCAGCTATGCAGTGGGCATGGTGGTGTTTATACTTGAGCATGGAGGCCTTGGTTTGTCTACTTTCGTTGCCCAAGCGGATCATGCCCGTTCCCATGTTTCCCTTTTGACTTCACTGCCTCACTTCCATAAGGCACGCGTGTCACATTGGGTCATACGGCGGGCCTCGGTGTTGACGCTGGACCTTCACCAAAGTGTCCGTTTAGCAGGGGTTTTCTTTCGAGATATTTGTCAAACGGACAAACTTTTCCTTCTTGTCTAAGAAGTCACTCATCGAGGCTCCATATCTCGGACACATATGATGGTCAGGGTGAGGCATCGGGTCTCGCTTTGCTTGTGTAAGCCATCGCGCGCGGGTTCCGTTTTGGGACTAGCGGCTGTGCAACCCCAACCCTTGACACAAAGTCACTACAGCCACTTGTTGATGCCAATGAGGACAATGTTGGGATGGTTACACCAGCGGCCTACAATTTCTAAGCCCAGTAATAAGTGCCGTTGGAGTGGGTCTTCTATTCGGTCAGTACTGAATGCTGATGTTTCATCATTGGTGGTCTTGTCTTGTGCGGAGACTTTTATGTTTGGATGGAGCAATCTTCGCCGCTGATGAAGAACACCGAGGTTTGAAAGCGAGGTTGCGGAGGTTTTCTTTTATCACACTTGAAGGTTTGTACTCCGTCAAAGCTTGGTGCAGACGAATAGGGACACGCCTATTTGATGGCAGAGTGTGGGGGGTGGAGGCTTGTAGGGAAGGAACGTTCTCTTGATTACACCCCTTCCAGGCACTGTTAGTCCCCCCCCTGGATTCTGCATACAAAAATTGTCTTCTCGACTACCCTCTCTAACAGATGGCTGAATGGGGGTGGGACTGCTGAGGCTCTTGCTGCTTCATGTTGGGGGGTTATAAGGTAACCTGGTAAGTGGTCATGTTGGGGGAGTGAAGGTGGGAAGTAGCGGGACCGGACGTGTGTCAATGCAAGTTCCAGTGAGGTGCGAAGGCAAGTTCAAGTGCTGTTAAGGGCAGTGGCGTGACTTCTGTTGATGTTGTGAAGGAAGGAGAGAATCTGTCTTACACAACAGCTGAGCTGAGTGCCTTCCTTTCAGTCTGGTGTTGGCGGCAGTTGCTCTCACTGCTGCCTGTCCCTTCCTGTCATTACTTTTGCTGGTAAGGCAGTTGCGTCAAGCCAATGGAATGGGTCCTTGGCACGGTTGCCGTTGCTGTTGCTGTTGCTGCTGGAGTACTTGCAGCAGAGCAATCTTGAATTACCAGCAGCGGGTTTTGACTCGACAGCAACTTTGATTTGACAGCAGTTTTTCTGACAGCATTTTGGTTACCAGCAACTCAACTGCTCTTGGCCCTGCCAGCAGAGAGCCATTGCAGCAAAGCATTAGCTTTGGTGTTGGCCTTCCTCCCTGCCACTGGTGTGGTGCCGACTGATATCCTTTCGAGGCAGTAGTTTGTTCAGAAAGCACATTCAGGGGATCGCTCCACCTTACCCCTTGCATTACTTGCCCGGCTTGTACAACGTCAGAAATGTTCCGGCTGTTTGATCCGACACAGTGGCTCTCCTCTCAGATTCATGGTGTTCCGGACCCTTGGCTAAATGACGCTTGATCACTTGAACCGGTACCCTTATTAACGGCTCATTGTCTACACGGCACCCCCACATACCCCCATCACCATAATATTCCTCGATTGGCCAAAGTCTGAAGCAAACCCAATTGATAGTTGGAGAGCATCTTTTGCTCGTTCCAGTGGACTTGGCTCTGCACCACACAGCAGACAACAAGCTTTCGCGCTATCACCATCGAACGTGGCCAAGCAAAAGTCATCACATCATGGAGTTTTACTAGCTGACGCCTTTTTACAACCCTGAGATCAAATTCTCCCTTCGCACAATGACTCTTTTCAACCCTCCCGTTATGAGATCTGTGATGATGCTCACCGGGTAATTTCACCCGCGCAATATAGGAATCGGATGAGGAATTATGCAGCCATCGACCATCCTGGCCCCACGCAGTAGAGATTTGTCCGCTTACATGTTGCATGTAGGACTCGGCAGGTGAAGGTCTCGAAGGCTTTTACACATCGGATATCTTGTCTGCGCACCCGCCATCAAGGCTTCGCCAAGGAATACCACAACGCAGAGGCAGAGCCGCCATCTACACAACCACATGGCAAGATCTGGGCCAGCCGCCGCTGCTACCCCACGAATGCCTGTTCCTTACCACCCAGTACCGCCCGACTGGTTATACGCACATGAACAAGTACGGACACGAACAAACGCCACAAACACCGCAGCTCCCTGGCGCAGCCCGCAACCGATATTGCTCCTCCCGAGGAGCCGTCAGCTTGAGGACTCGGGGTTTACTCGGTCGGTACCATCGTGGAAGATCGGCCGAGATCCCCTGCTGTTCCCCTGAAAGGCGCGTTTCCCACGTTCCCGTATATGGCACCAACAAATGACGCTGCATCTCGAGATTAATCTTCCGCAAATCTCCCCAGTTGCACACCACAGGATCGGCTCGCCCAGGACCACATACACTCTCGTTCCGGGCTCGTCTGTTGTTCCTCGCTCACAGCCTACGTTCCTTACCATCAGCCTTGACCATGTTAATCTATTGACAACCGGCAAAACGCTTGAGTGATCCGATCCCAGTGCTCACAAGATCACAATCTCAAAAGGCAAGAAAATCAGATTTAAACATGGGGAGACCGCCATACGATCTAGTGGGTAAAGTCGCACCACTCCCATTACCAGTCTTTACCACGGACTCACCAGCCACCGCCTGTGGAAGCGGCCGACGAGGGCAAGATATCGGCTCATCCCGTCGATGAGTATATTTCGGGCTGCATTTTCCCAGATTCTCAAGCCACTTCCCCAGGATCTTACCCCAGACGACAAGAAGCGAGTCCCGGAGATCTCCATCGACGTCTGTGTCTGCCCCTGATTACAAAAGGTTTTGTCATACAGCTCGCCTGCATCACGTTACAAGTCACAACATACGCCGCAGATCTCTCGCCTGATGTTAACTCTCGCCCCCTTTTGCGCCCTGTTGGGCTTGGCGGCAACCTCATATGCCAACCCATTCGACAAACAAGACGCACTTACCGACTGCCTGGTCGGATCAGGCGTTCCAATCAATGCACCTGGTTCGGCCGATTGGAAGCTTGATTCTGCCCCTTTCAACCTGCGGCTCAATTACACCCCCGTCGCTATTGCTGTCCCAACAACAGCCAAGCACGTTCAAGATGCCGTTGCTTGTGCTGCCGAGCTTGGGATCAAAGCCAATGCCAAATGCGGCGGGCACAGTTATGCATCATTCGGTCTCGGTGGCGAAGATGGCCATCTCACGATTGAGATGGACCGAATGAACAAGGTTGTCCTGGACAACAGCACCGGCATTGCAACGGTTGAAGGTGGCTCAAGGTTGGGTCACGTTGCCTGGGAGCTCTACCAGCAAGGTAGGAGGGGCTTCAGCCACGGCACATGTCCAGGGTGAGTTGTGATTTCCATTACATTGAATTCAGTTGACAGAATAGTGGGGCTAACCAGAAAGATAGGGTCGGAGTGGGAGGTCATGCACTTCACGGTGGGTATGGTATCAGCTCCCACACCAAGGGTTTAGCTCTTGACTGGATAGTTGGGGCCACCGTTGTCCTCGCCAATTCGACAATTGTCAACTGCTCCAAGACGGAGAATCCGGACTTGTTTTGGGCCATCCGTGGTGCAGGATCCTCCATGGGCGTTGTCACCGAGTTCAAATTCGACACCTTTGAGGTGCCTGAGAAGGTTACCTACTTCATTGCGCCAGTACAATGGCCAACAGAGGCCAGAGCTTTGGTTGGTGTCCGAGCCGTTCATGAGTTTGCCAAGACTATGCCAATGGAGTTGAACATGCGTTTGTTCATCGCCAAGCGCTTTATCAACCTGGAGGGTCTGTATTATGGAGACAAGGCAGGCCTGCAAGCTGTTCTCGCACCTTTGCAAAAGATAACCAACGCAACACTCGCGGTGGCCACAACAGGTGGCTGGCTGGATCAAATCAAACACTTTGGCAACGGAGTCAACATTGATCAGGGGCACAATCTCGCGCAACATGAGACTTTCTACTCGACCAGTCTTTACACCAAGGCTTTGAGCGAAGAGAAGCTCGAGCAGTTCGTCAGCTACTGGTTCAAGCAGGCCAAGTCCAATCCTAGGGACTGGTATGTGCACATTGACTTGCACGGCGGTGAGAACTCGGCAGTCAGCTCTCAGGATGACGATTCAAGTGCCTATGCGCACCGAGATTATCTTTTGATGTACCTTCTGTATGACCGCATAGACAAGGGCACATATCCCGCCGACGGCCATACCATCATGAGCAACTTTGCCCGCAACATCACCGAGGGCCTGCCCAAAGAGGACTGGGGAATGTACATCAACTACCCTGACTCCAGGGGTCTTATGGACCAGGAAACAGCGCAGGTCAATTACTGGGGCAAGAATCTACCGAGACTTCAGGCAATCAAGAAGGCCGTTGATCCGAACGATGTCTTTCATTACCCCCAGGGTGTCTTGCCAACTACTGATGCTAGAAGTCTTTGAGCGAGACCTGACATTGGTGGAAAGGACTAACGGTGTGAAGTCAGGGAGATACCCTTGTATATATGAGGAATGGGATAGACGAAAGATTCATTCAAATAAACTCGCAGTTTTCAATTCCAAGGATATCAAAGCATCTGCTCCAAGCGCCTTACAAACTAGCAATCTCACATCATGTTTAGAACCAGCCAAACACCGAAGCTAATGAATGCGACCTTCACCAAGCTTCCTTCTAACCTTTCACTGCCGCTAGTCACTTCAGTCAAAGGCCCTCTAGGGCTTGCGACGGTTCTCACTGTTGTCTCATTTCCACCCACAAACGCCCTAGTCACATTCATCCTAGCAACCCACCCCTCCAAAAACCTCTTCACAGCCCAATACGCCGGCTTCCTCTGATAATCCTCCGTCCAAAGACACGCACCGCCCTTCCCTGGAAACGTCCCCGGCACCCAGCTATACCGATCCGTAAACTGCCACACCGTCACCCCGACACACCTCTCTACCTCGAGACACGCCCTCACCGCAACAACATAATCACTTGCCTGCTGCTCCACCGCCAGCTCACTCGCAGTTTCCACATCCTCTTGCGCCACATCCAGCTCCGTCCAGGCGACATCCACCCCCAGATCAGCAAACCTTTGCAGAGTCGCTATCAAACTCTCCACGCTCGGCGTCTGGCCAACTGTGAAGTGAGCCTGGAGTCCCACGCCATCAATTTTAACACCTTTACTCTGAAGCGACTTGACCAGTTCAACAGCGGCGGTTTGCTTTTCTGGTGCGGTCTCAAGGTTGAAGTCGTTGTAGTAGAGCTTCGTCTCTGGGGGCGCTACCTCCCTTGCAACCTCAAAAGAATGAGCGATATACTCCTCCCCCAACACGTTGAAAAACACCGAGTTGCGAAATGTTCCGTTTTCGTTTAGCGCCTCATTGACGACATCCCAGGCGTAGCAGGCACTGCCAAAGTGGGAGATTACCGAGGTGATGTGTGTTGTGATCAACTGTCGTAACGTGTCTGGTGTCCATGATGTGGAGGAGACAAAGGGGGGGAGTTGGGAGTGCCAGGTCAGTGTGTGACAACGCAAGAGGTGGTTGTAGCTGTTGGCAAGGGAGGCGACTTGGTCAGAGGCGTTGAAGGAAAAGTCGCCTGGTTGGGGCTGGATGAGACCCCATTTTTGTGAGTTTTCTGGGGTGAGCTGGCCGAATTCGAGGGGGTTAGAGAGGATGTTTTGGTAGGTTGGGTCGGCGAAGTTATTGGTTTCGGTGGCAGTGCCAAAGTAGAGTTTTCCGGCGGAGAGGAAGAGGGAGTGTAGGCCGGTGGAGGGGGGTTCGCGGTTGGATTGGGCGATTGTTGTTGTTGCCAAGAGGGTGGTGGTCAGGAGGACGGATATTCTTGTCATGGTGATTATGGTGAGTGTTAATGACTCGCAAGCCGTTTGTGGCTTCTGTTTTCAAATGTCAAAATGACAGCTTCTCTGTATTTTCACCTGTTTTACACTATCGCTAACAGTGAACTGTCGTGGACAACTCGAGGGGTGAGCCCGGTTCTTGTATGTGTGCCGCTTTTGATGGGCAGAAGATCTGGGGTATTTTCATGCTTGATTCGGCCGATTTCCGGATTTTTTGATAAGTTTAATTCACCTTTTTGGTCACTCGTTTGATCTCCATCTAGGGCCGTGTTTACCTTGTCGGCGCCAAGTGAGCGCTCAGAACAATGCTCAGGCCATCGACGTTTCAGACGAAGAAGCAGCCTTTGGAGTCACGCATTTGGCAATTCAATGCTTTGAAAGCAATGCAACAGACCACAAAACTTCATATATCACTGTTCCAGCTCAGTAATCACCACCAACCCATTGTTTCACATGTGTGAGAGCTGTAGTTATGACCTCTGAAAGAAGAAGCAAAAGGGACTCTAACCCTCTATACTTTTTAGGGGCAAAATGGTTTCAGGTAACGAAGTCTCTTTCACTAGACTTTGCAGTACAGAAAAACATATTAATGCGTTGCGGCTGGTTTTTTTCTATTTTTTCTTTCCTTTTCGTTATTAATGCTCCATTTGATTATTGGCAGTTCCAGGTTTCCAGAGACTTTGCCATGATCTGATGATAACTGGTTACCCCTGAACCCCTTTTTACGCCTTATCAGCCCGCAGTCTGCAACCAAGGTACCATGGGCATCCATTGGCCAATGGACAATATCTTGCATCAACCACCACCAACTTCAGCTGCACTGTGTCGACTGTTAAAGATGTGCAGGTTCCCCGCTGCCAAGTTGGACTGTGCCACAGCTCGGTTCCATCCCCGTCCTTTCCACGGAAGTATCGCGCCATTCGATACTGGAAGAAAGGTGCGAGTAGCCGAGCGAACATGCATGCGGTTTGGGGGTCGGAGCTCAATCAGGACGATAAGGTGCTCTCAAATGTGGGCACCAGTTGGTTTGAGAAGCCGATTGGTGGGGGAGGGGATAGATTGCGTACGAGATGCATGTGCTGTCGCGCAATCCGGACCAACGCCCGGACGCCTTGTCTTAAACCGGTGTGCGGATGTAACGACGGCAGGGCTAGCGCCCGGTGGGATTCTCACAAGGTCAACCCCGTCACCTGCCACATGAGCGAGGGAGTTTTATTCTAGAACTGCTGTTCACCTTCTTTCCCGCACCACCTCGCCTGTCGATCATCAACAGCACAGCAACAATGACCGAGGAAAAGGCAGCATCTCCAGCCCCCGAGGCGGCCACCAAGGCCCAATCACCGCCACCTGCCGCTGCTTCGTCACCAACCCCAGAACCTGCCCAGCCAGAGCCTGCCCATATTCAAGCTGACGATGAGGTGCCTGATGACACTGATGTGGACTCGTCGTGGGGAGAGGTAGGATATCGGACCGCCTCTGGTCACATTCTATTCCTTTTGCTGACAAGCCACAGGACGCCGTCTCCTCGACTGCTAGCATCTCTAGTTCCATCTTGGACTACAGAAAAGAGAACGGGCGCACTTACCACGCCTATAGAGACGGAAGTTAGTGGCAGCCAAGTCTTGTGACAGGTGGAGAACACTAGTGGTGATAGTGATACTAACACAATGTAACAGAATACCTGATCCCCAATGATGAACAAGAAAACGAGCGTCTTGATTTTCAACACCATCTTTGGTATCTGACTCTCGATGGTCGGTTGGGATTCGCTCCTCCCGCTCATCCTGAAGCCAAATTTGCTGGCCGGGTTCTCGATGTTGGCACTGGTACAGGTATCTGGGCTATTGATTTTGGTGATGAGCATCCAGATGCCCATGTTATCGGCGTCGACCTCTCACCGATTCAACCGAGCTTGTAAGCGCCTCGGTTTCTTGCAATGGAGAAAGAATTATAGGCAACTGCTGACATTGAGTTTCCACTACAGCACACCTCCCAATGTCCACTTTCAAATCGACGATCTGGAGGACGAATGGACCTTCTCACAGCCATTTGACTACATTCACGTTCGCGCCATGTCCGGTTCAATCAAGAACTGGTCTGCGTTTCTTGAAAGATGCATCGAGTAATGAGCCCCACCCAAAATCTTTCTCAATTGCTTCTGACATGCGAAAATAGAAACTTGAAGCCTGGCGGTTGGCTCGAAGTTCAAGAACCGGGCAGACCCATTGCCGACGATGACACATTCCCCCCTGACTGTGCTCTCGCCAAAGCTACCGCTCTTTTTGCGGAAGGACTCGCAGCAGCAGGCTCGCCGCTTCTTGACGTCTTCACTCTCAAGGACTTGTTCAACGGAGCCGGCTTTGTCAGCTACGATGAAAAGCGGGCTTATTGGCCCAGCAACCCTTGGCCCAAAGACAAGAAGCTCAAGGAGATCGCCATGTGGTCCAACACAAACCTCTCCGCCGGCGTTGAGGGTTTCTTGATGGCGGTGGCGACACGCTTCTTGGGCTGGAGTCTGCCAGAAGTCACTGTTCTTTCTGCTCAAGCAAGAGCTGATCTCAACGACAGAAGAATCCATGCCTATTGGCCAGTGTAAGTTTGCCTGAGGGTGGCTGTTGATTTGGTTCAAAGCTAACAAGACTTTGCAGCATCTCTGCATTTGCGCAAAAGCCCGAGTGAAAAACACGAGGATGTAGCTTGCTTTTTGAATACCCATTATGTACCTAAATGCTACCATATATCTAACGTCTATTAAGCATTACCATCGTGTCATTAGTCGTCGTTCCCAATTTTGAGTCCCGCCCCCAGTGCCTATCTTCCAGCAATTGAAATACCATGCCAGCTTTTCCAACCTTTGTTGTCTCAACCTATACAGCAGATATATGGCTCATAGTCCGACCCAACGCGGCCTCCTCCCGCTGTCCTTCAGTCTTGAGTGCTGCGGAAAACTTGCTAGCAGCACGAATTTTATCACCATAAGCAACAAAACACAATGGAACGGCTGCCAAAGCTGCACTGATACCAGCAAGCAACGCACAAGACTTGGCAATACCCAAAGCTTTGAGCATATCTTCGATAGCGAGTGGGAGGAGAGCACCAGCAACACTACGCGTGGTGCCCAATGCCGCCAGGGCAGAGGCAGAGTAGATACCATACGCATCCGCAACGTACTAATCTTGATGAGTAAAAAGTCCAGGATGCTTGTGAAAGTGAGTACTCACGTTGATCATTGCTACCCACATGATATTGTAAGCAATTCCATAAGGCACAGTTGCGATAAAGGGGACCGCCCAATGCACATCGGACCGAGCAGACAGTCCAATCCACAGTATTGAGATGACGAAAAACGGGCCTCCAATGCAGGCCAGAGGGAGGCGGAAGTACTCTGCTCTCTTTGTAGGGTGTTTGGCGCTGAGCCGAAGAGTGACTGGGTCGCACCACCAGCAGATGAAGCAGCCGATGATAGTTCCAAGACCAACTTAAGAGATGATAAGCTTTGTGCTAGGTAGGTACTGAAAACAGTAGTTGGGAGGAGCACTTACTGATCATAAACAATAGCCCTGAAACACCAGGACTGAATCCGTACACGCCCACGAAAATTGCGTAATAGATCTGGACCATCCTGTGACCGGTTGTCAGTATAATTCAACGCATGAAGATCCAGCCGACGTACATGTAGAACACCGAGTAAATAAAACCGATGTAAAGAGATGTGAGAACCACCACCATCTCTCCACATAGCAACTCCAACGGGCGCAGCAAGGTTGTTTTCTACCCCTATTTGTCAGCCCCATTCCCCTTAATCCTCTCAGGGATACATGTCACAAACTCACCAAAGTGACAAAGACACTCTTCTGACTCAACTCCGCCGGCGCCACCCACCTCCTCCCATCCTCCCTCGGCTCCTCCTTATTCAACCTCTCCGCCTTCCTCTTCAAAATCTTGGCCGCCAACGTCTCAGGGATGGCCAACACTGAAGCCAGCGTGACTCCCGCAAAGATCAACGCGATCCTATTTCCTCGTCAGCCCCCCTCATCTCTTTTTACCCATAATTTCTGAAAATACTCACCAAAAAACCCACCTCCACCCCAAAATCCCTCCCACAAAACCCCCCAAAACTGGCGCCCCCAAAGGCCCCACAAACGTAGAAGCACTCCAAACCATCAACATCCTTCCCCGCTGTACCTCATCCCCAAAGCAATCAGCTATAACCCCTCCAAACACACTCAACGGTGGACTCCCAAAAGTCCCGCACAAGAACCTCATCAACAAAAAACTCCACCAACTCGGCGCAACAGACGCCCCCGCCGTGCTAGCCACAAACAATAAGAAACCCGTCACAAGAATGGGTTTCCTCCCGTAGGTTTCGGACAAGGGCGCAAAAATGATAGGCCCGAAGCAGAACCCCATCAGGTAGAGCGAGGCAGGGAGGACAGATTGGGGGCCGACGGGGACGTGAAATTCAGCAGATAGGAGGGGGAAGAGGTTGGCCGAGGCGATGGTGGAGCCCATTGTTGAATTGAGGCATGTGAGGGTAGCGCATAGGAGCAGGATGGATTTCTTTTTCTGTTTAGAGGGGAGGAGGTATGGTTAGAAGAGCAAAGGGGGAGAAGAGAAGGAGGAGGAAGGATGACGAACCATGGACCAGTTGTAGGGGTTCTCGGGGTCGTTAGGAGAGAACGACACAACAGCGTATTCTTGTTGGTCGGGTGGTGTTGGTGAGGAGGCGTTGTCGTCATGGTTGGATGCCAGCGAGATGGTATCATGAGTGCTGGAACCGCTAGAGGAACTACTGCTGTTCACCACCGGAAAAGGCGTAACCTTTTCCTCCACCTCTGCTTTCTCCATCGTTGAAGCTGGGGCGTTCCAATGTTAAAATAAAAACCAAAGCAAAGCAAGTTGAATTGCCCAAAAAAAAAACACCTCAAAAAAATAAAAAGAAGTTACGGTTGCATATATGTAACAAGACACAAGCACAACTTGTAAAACGAGAGCACGAAATTAATAAAAAGTCAAGACCAAGAGTCGTCAACTTGCCTGAGGAGTGGGTGAGTGTCTGGAAACAAAAAGGAGACACCAACCTGTCCCTATTTAAAGCCATAACACCATGCACTCCGCATTTTCATTCTCCAACCACCCGGGACGGAAGCTAAAAACCAAGGCCCATCAGTCTAGTCTCCTCGTTCTACAGAAACACAATACAGTGACTCAATTTTCCGGGACTCCCCCTGGCCTTCCTGTTCAAGCATGGAAGCAAAGCTGGTAAGCGGTCCCGGTTGCCCCTAGCCAGGAAGAAATTTCATTGCTATCACAGGACAATGTAGTATCGTAACGTCTGAGCACCGGAAACAAGCCGTCTCCTCTGCTGCTTGGTCCCGGTCCGATGACGGCTACACTCCCCGCCGGCCGGTGGTGCCCTTCCGCCGACCAGGGGCCATTAGCAGTCTGGGCGGTCGTGGGAGGTGGGGTCTTGAAGGAACCGCATCCCCGGAATCACCTAGCAGGAGGGAAGTTCCACAGGTTCAAGGTGAGATGGTTCGTGGAACATGGGATGGGAACAAGGACTCGGGCAGACAGGGTGCGGTACCCCCAGAGATCAAAGATCGAGTCCAGCCACGAAACTCGAGACGGGTCTCGAGTCACTCCAACGTGTGTTGGCATCGGCGTTCCTGAGCTTGTGTACTCGCATGTTACTACGCTGCTAGCGAATTAAAAAAATGTTCTACGAATACGAACGTAGCGGTCACAGAGTTGAAGGAAGCCGCGGCATATGGGTCAACTTATCCGGAATTAGTCCTGTTGCTTTCCGTTAGTCATGAAGATCATCCTGTGGGTTGGGTGACCATGGCCTCGAACTCGACCTTGGCGTTTTCTGGAACTCAATGCAAGTTTGGGACCTAGCGGCTGTTGAAACTGCCCAACCTCCAACGGTGATTGGCGTCTCGATCTGAGCCCACCAGGTGGATGATGTTCAAGGCTGAAATTGATAAACAGCCCGATTTGGAAGGTTTTCAGAGTGCACTTACACCAGAAAAGTGGGTATCTCTGGTCCGAAGTAAACCATCTGAGGTCCATTGGCAGCGCGAGCTTCATCAAAGGATGAAAAGGTCCTGTGTTTGATTGGTGTTGAGGTTGTAGGTAGACCCACGAGCCCTGGGTCTGTTGCGTCATCAGACCACAGGGGAGCTATCAGAGCCACAACGAATGAGCGGTGAAAGATGTATGGATGGGACGAATTTTGATGCTTGATGATGTCCTTCTTCAATCTTCTCAGGACCTTGAGGCTAGAACCCGTAGCAGAGTCGGCGGAGAGTTCACAGTGAGAAACGCACAATATTTCCCCAGTCATGTGCAGAACCAGCCAAGTTTGCCATATTGCAGATAAATCCCCGGCAGGCTGTTCCTCTTTGCGCTTCCGATTGGCCCCAAGTCTGCGCAAATGGTCACCTGCCATCCTGATATCACCCAATATTCGGCGTAAACCTGGCTGGCCGACCGGCATGCCATCGGAGGGGCACCAAGCGTGCTGCTCTCGAACTCCGATATCGTTCCGCTTCAGCGCTTTAGCCATCAGAGAACCTCTTCGATGTTCCGTATCTTCAAGGGCGTATCACTGGGTTCGACAGACCGCCAGTTGCGTGAGCGATGACATTACACCAATGCCTCGCCAAACTGTCTCGATCAATCCAGGCCACCCTTCCAGAACTCCAGTCCAAGGCTCCTGTGCAGCAAATGAATAGTCATGACTCATGGGAGGTGCCAAAAATGCAAGGTAAATAGAATCTGTATGTCTTGTTCCTAAACGGGTCAAATAATCCGACCACCAAACCGTCACCCTCCATCTCACTCAACTCCCTCAAACGCCAAACCCAGCCAGGTATCATATGCAAAAAGACCACGACACCGCTATTATATAGTTGCGATGCGTTCCCACGTTGCTGCCACAGCCATAAAACCCCAAAACGCAGTCATCTTCTGACTCCGTGATTGCACCTTTGTATATCGACCACAGCCAAGATAGAGGGGTGAAAAACACGGTTGAAAGGGGTATCTCATCAAAGTCGGAAACCATGCAGAGCTATGAAACAATAGAAAGAAGTCGGTTGTAGAGCCTCAAAACGAGGTTGATCAGTAGAGCGACAATGCCGACCACGGCATAAATCTGGAGGAACTCAAACTTGTAACGAGTGCGAACCTCGGTCTCGAGAAAGCCTTCCTGGTTCTTGTTGGCAGCGGTGGGCGGGCTCGCAGGGAAACGACCAGTAGAGATGTACTGCTCCATCAGAGCATCCTTCTCATACCACCGCTCCCGGAGCCACACATCGAACTGTTCGGCGCTGTCCAGGGGAATATCCGCAATACGGAATCGACGCCAGTAGAGGTTGACTGACTTTGGAGGTTGGCCGCGGAAGTAGGTACCTGAGAGAGTAAAAAGCTGCTCGCCGAACTTCCCACGACTATGACAAAGTGACCTGTCAGAGACACATCACACTCTCCACATAAGGGCAATGGAAACTTACGGTACACCTTCGTATGCCACAGTGCAATCGTATACATACTCCACAGTGCCCTTAAGTTCGTTCAGGCAAAAGAAACTACCAGTGCTTCTCGGGAGAAGCATGTGCTCCGGGTCCTTGACTCCAATCTTCTCGGCCCACCTCGCAGACTTGTTTCGTCCATTTTGCGATGCGTTTGTGCCTTCGGGGAAGAGCAGGAGCCACATTGGGTTTAGGTATTTCGTGCCATCGGGGGTCGTGTTGTATGTTTTGAGCTTGCCGAGACGGTGGGCCAGGCGTGGCTGGTCAACAGCCATCTTCCGGGACATAAAGATGAAGCCATAGAAAACCATGCCAAGTCCTGCGATAGGAATGTATTTGAGTGATTCCTTCAAGATGATGTAGACATAGCCATGCATCTGAGGGCTATTGGCGTACCCGATCCACCACAGATATAGCCAGTCAGTGTAGATCTGTGCGTTGCGGTTAGTCAGTCTGGCAACAGCGCAACAGGAAAAGACACTCTACCTGATGGTTGGCAATCATCACCATGCGCTCTGGAAACGAAAACTCAACCCTACCATCCTTCGTTTTCTTGATCTGATCTGCCACCGAGGCATCCCCACTTATGCGTATCGTGGTGGGGCCCCACCAGTTTGTGGAAGTTGTGATCAGCAGCCCAAAAGACTGTTTCGTCAAAGCCATATAGGAGTAGTAGATATCATGGTCGACGTAGTACAGCGGCGAGCCGATCAGTTGTGCAAGATGGATACTGCAAAGACCTTAGTTAACGACGAGCTGGAAGAAGGAGATGAAGTGACGAGACCTACGCAATACAGCCAGCCATAAAATAGACGAAGAATGAGAAGCCTCTCAAGAACTGGACCAATTTCCCGTGCTTTTCCTTTCCAGACGGATGGGCTGGAGCAACGGCCGAGGCCGCCGCTTTGGTATTAACCGTCATTGCTAGGTCCCGCGACGGCGGGCGAGTTACAACAATGTGTTGGACTTGTCGGCGGGTGCGGAGTGCGGAGAGGAGCTGGAATACGCTGAGATGGCAGTTTTCTCGAAGCTATTTTATGGGTGAGGCTTGTGCGAGGCAGCAACAGGTGCGAAGGTTTACGATCGTGGGAGGGTAATCGTAAAGGCAAGGTTGACGGCAAGGCGGGCAGTTGATAAGCGATACGAGGGAGCTGATGCGGGAGACGGTTAGGTCAGGCTGGCGAGCTGTCGAAGCCACCGTTGTTGTTGGGCTAATAAGGTGGTTAGTCGTAGCTCATGAGGCGCGGCCGGATGCAGTGCGTGCGGCGTGAAGGTTTCCCGAGACTCCGACCCCAACTGGCTGACATGGAAGTCTACCTGTCAAACAGCTTTTCGCACAGTTGGGCTTGAAGACATCGTCAAAGGGCCGAGGTGTTGAGATCGGAGCACACGGGATTCCCCGTCCTTGATGAAACATTGCAACTCCATTCAGGGTGCCTATCCGAGGCTGCCGTAGGTGTCGTCATGTGTGCACATGCGCATCCCACCTCGTTTGTGGCTCTGAATTCCGTCCAGGCTCCAACAGCTTGGATGCAGTCGCCCCGCCAGCCCACAACCAGCAACTTACACTAGGCGAGCTGGGCACCTGCCTGTGGGTGGAAGATCAGTAAATGCCGGCTCCGACCCGAGGAGACAGAAGCTTGGTTGGAGCTAGGACCAACGGCCAAGCCGCCAGCGGGGCCACCGGCAATTCTGACGTTTTCCATTGGTTGAAGACAGTGTGGTCCCGTAGTATCCTTATCGATACGGATAACGATGTCATCTCCCGGTCCAAGTGCTCCCCAAAGAACCGAAGTTCTTCATGGACCCTGAGTGCATGAACGAGTGCTCAAAGCCGCCGACATACACCCACTAGCTTTGGCCATTCCCTCTGTCGACTGTAAACTCGTCTTCGGGTAACAAGATTTCCCAAAGCCACAGCGCAGCTGGTTAGTCGGCCAGTCGAACATGTCACCATGTCGAGGTTGTGTTGCCCTGCTCAAGCCTTCGCCTTGCTGAACACAACCAGCAAGGTGACCAATATCACCCGATGCAGACTTAAACTTGCAGCCCAACCATGGCGGGACTTTTCCGTCTCAACAAACCGGAGGCAGATTCTTGACGTCTGAACCTTGAGTAATCGCATTGTCCCTCACTACCAGCAAAGCGAAGACGGCGTCGCTCCTCGCCTTGCACTGGCCGGAGCCACCAGCGCAACATCCTTGCTCACACGCAACATCGATTTTATCGTGCCCAAGTTGCACGCTCCTCACGTTACCGTCTCGGCCGTCGAATTCGCAAAGCACATCCACAACAATTACCCTGGGCTCAACCTCGTCTTTGAGAGCCATGTTGCTCACACCATACACAAAGACTTGCCATTCCCCATATATTCGGCCGCTCCTGCTGATGCTACAGCACTGTATGCCGACAAAATCGACCTGGTTACCACTATGGGTGGTGACGGCACCATCCTACGCGCCGCAAGTCTCTTTTCAAGCCACTTCAGTGTGCCACCAATCCTGGCTTTCAGTATGGGCACCCTTGGGTTTCTCGGCGAGTGGAAGTTTGACGAATACAAACGAGCTTTTCGAGAATGCTATATGAGCGGTTGCAGCGTCTCAACCGAGGATCTTGGGGATCCTCATACCCGAACAGCTACCACCAGGGCCATCGATGGTCTGCCAGACCCCGAGGGCTGGGATAGTGTACGGGGGAATGGAAAATGCATGGGCTTGAACCGTACCTCCAAGATCCTCCTCCGAAACCGACTACGAGTCGGCATCTACGACAGCGAAGGCCGCAATATCAACGAACACATACTACCTACATCCACAGCTGAACCATCCTTGGGTCTCGAGGGCGAACCAGTGTTTACTGCGCAGTCTTCCACGGCTGGTGCAGCAGGAGGTAGGGGCGGCAACTCACCATATTTGCACGCTATCAACGAAGTCTCGATCGATCGTGGATCGCATCCTCATCTCGCCATCATTGATATATTTGTCAACGGCCATTTCCTTACCGAAGCTGTAGCAGACGGTATCCTTATTAGCACCCCTACAGGATCGACAGCATACTCTCTCTCGGCCGGCGGCTCGATTGTTCATCCCCTTGTGAAATCCCTTCTTATCACACCTATTAGCCCGCGAAGCTTGAGTTTCCGCCCTTTGGTCTTGCCACTGCATACCAAAGTGGTGTTGAGACTCAGCAAGCGGAACCGAGGCAGAGAGTTGCCGGTCTCGATCGATGGGAAACGACGCCTAGGGGTGACGATTGGCATGGAGGTCCGAGTGGAAGGGGAGAAGCTGGAGAGAACCGAGGATGGGTGGAAGGGTGGTGTTCCTTGCGTGATTAGAGCATCGAACAAAAACGACTCGGAAGGGTTCGGAGAGGACGATGACTCGTGGGTTGGAGGGTTGAATGGGCTGTTGAAGTTCAATTATCCTTTCGGCTCAGGCTCCTAACCTTGTTGGAAGGAGCTTAACATTTCGAGGATTGTACGTGTGTATGTTGTACGACAAAAGCGAGCATGTCATTTGGGTAGGGATAGGGATGGCGAGCGGTATACGGGACCGGGTCGGCGCGCTTTGTATTGTCATTTCCTTTGCATTTATGGGCTTTGCATGGCATTTGATATGAACACTTTTGATACCCTTCAATGATAATATCTCTACTGTCTACACTCCTTTTTTCTCCTGCACTGGTGCCCATCATTTTCGACACATACCTAGCTCCTCAAAGAGAAGCTGATCACCCAAATTCCCCAAAAAAATATAAAGGACCAACAAAAGATATCGTCGCCTGCAGGATTCGAACCTACGCTCCCGAGGGAACGCCCTATGCAACTGTGTGGATAGAATCCATACTTAGCAGGGGCGCGCGTTAACCACTCCGCCAAAGCGACTTGTTTTCTTGTTGAATGATGAGTCAATCTCGGAATTCATGAAGGATGGTCCACAGCTGGGGTGGACACCGTCAACGTGGCTGCGTGTAAGTTGTGGTAATGGACAAACAGCCGAAGCGATTGGTAGGGACAATGTCACCAAATTGTTTGGCAGGCACCCCGCCCCGGCTTATCGCCATTTGGATCCGGAGACTCGCTCCAAGACGAAAAGGCGAGCTTAGTCCAAGTGCGAGGTCGTCAGGTTAGGCATACGGCACAGCGCCGAATGGTTGGCTTGCCGTTGCATTGGTCATCGCCGGGCGAATTTACCTCCGTCCATCTGTGGCCGGCCATGCCCGGCAGGGGTCCTAACTTATAAGCTGCATCTGCCGCGTTCACGAGATGATGCAAAATAGCACTTCAACTGACAGACAAAAACAAAGTTAAATTCTTTCTTCAAAATGGCACCCCCCATAACCCTCAACCGTAACTTCCCCCCCACCCCTAACCACGTCTGGTCCCCCTTCGTCAACAAACTCGAGCTCCGCCTCCGCCTCTCCTCCATCCCCTACACCATCGCCTCCGGCTCCCTACCCCAATCCCCCAACAGGAAAATACCCTACGTGTCCTACCAGCCCTCCCCAAACCACACCCCCGAACTCCTAGGCGACTCAACCCTTATCACTAAGCGGCTCATATCCGACCACCTCCTCCCCGACCTCAACTCTGCCCTTTCCCCGGCAGAAAAAGCCCTTGACCTGTCCATTAGAGCACTACTGGAAGATAAACTCCAGTTCTTCAACACCCGCGAGCAATGGGTCGACAACTACTACCCCATGAGAGAAGGAATTCTCGGTCAGGGAGGAGCGGGTCTGCCATGGGTGATGCAATGGCTTATAGGGGGGAAGATTTACAAGGATATCATCCGGACGCTCTATGGGCAGGGGACAGGGAGGTACTCTTCTGACGAGGTGAGGGTATTGAAGGAGGAGGTGTGGGAAGCTATAAATGCTTTTGTTGTGGAGGGGAGGAATAAAACTCTAGCCCGGAGGAGGGGGAATGGGGATAATGGTGACGATAAGCCGTTTTGGGTCTTGGGAGGGGAGGGGCCCACGGAAGCGGATTGCACTTTGTATGGCATGGTTGCGGGGAGGTTGATGTGTAGCAGGTGAGTTTCGCTCTGTGTCATTGAACTGGATGGATATGGCTGACGGCAATATGCAGCGCTGCTCCTGAGACGGGGAGGTTGGTGAGGGGTTATCCCGCGTTGGTGGAGTACGCGAGGAGGATTCATGATCGATACTTTGAGGAGTATGATCTTTGGGAGGAGGAAATCTAGGTTTGCCAGATACAATGAGGGTAAAAGGAGAATATATGGTAATGGAGTTGGAAAAAGAAGCAAAAGTGGATGCCCAATAACAGGATTGAACTGTTGACCTTCGCATTACTTGGTACTGTTTCCAGTATTAGTACGACGCTCTAACCAGCTGAGCTAATCGGGCTACTGATTTGAGATGTTTTCTTTGAGGAAAATAGCGCACATGAGCAATACTCGACACAGGAGCCGCATACAACGCATATAACACGTTTTCGTTAGGGTTGCCAACACACATGACCGTCTCATGTAACTTGGGATGCAAATAAACATACAGATTTTGTCTTGCAGTGACCCTCCTATAGGTCTGCATCAAGAGCAATAACGTTGGCCGAGACAAATCCCGTAACAAACAACCGCGCCTTGCTCTTGCCGAGAGAGATGAGGACAGCAGCACTTGCGCTCCTGATCCTGCTGCTGTCATCCTCAAAGATCACCCTTGTCTCCCACTGCTGCGCCTTCACACCTGCTGAAGGCTTGGTATAGAAGACTTTGACAGGATCCTTGCCAGCTGGGTCTCTGGAAGTCTCGGCGAGAGTGGCAGCCTTTGAGATGCCTGGCAACAAGAAACCACTGCGGTCATCCGAGGGGCCTGTGGCGAGAGGGTCCTTGAAGTAGCTGGGGTTGTCGACAACAGAGTCAACCTCGAGCGTGTCCAAAATGGTAATGTTGTAGTTTGAGCTACCCTTGGGTGGGAGCTGAGCAATGTGAAGGGTGCCACTAGCTGCTTGTGCGATCAAGATCTCGTCTTCGGTCCGGCCGTGGCCAAGACCGTTGTTGTTGTGAACTCCGGCGAGGGCTACACTGGCACTCAGACCAGCGTCTGATGTCTTGACTGGGCTCAAGGAATCGAGCTTGATATGCACAGTGTCTGTCCACTTGGCTCCGTAATAGACATCCTCCAACATGCGCATGATGCTATGGCCGGTGTAGTAATGATCGTTCGTGGCATAGACAGAAGTCGGGCTGGTGGCATAGACATCATTTGGCGTCCGGATCAGAGGGTGCCAAACAGATCGGATATGTCTGATCGTGTTGGTGCCGATCTTGTGGTGGAAGAGTTCGATTTGGGACCTTGCCTTTGCCTCTTCGCCTTCCGCGGTAGGGGTGGGGTCAGGAAGGTGGTTGATGGCAAAAATGTAGACGGCCTGACCAGTGGGCAATTCGGGGTCGTCGATTACATCAATGCCGTGGGTGATGAAAGCACCGTCGAAGTTTTCGAACTTGAGCCGTCGTGATTCAAGACCCTACATAAGGACGGTCAGTTGTGTTGTGACAAGTTGTTTGAGGTTGGAGCTCACCTTGGGATCAATCACATGGATGGAACCTCTACTCTCGGCGGCCAGCTTAGGATTATCCAAGTTTCCAAGCGGGGGAAACCACTGAAACCGCGTACTAGGATCATCTTCGCAGGCTGTGAAGAGGAGACCGCTCGGAACATGATGGTGAAGATCCTCGCAATGCGTTGTGTCAGGAATAGAGGTCACTTGCTGCGTGGTGCCTATGTCACCCGCAGGATAGCTTCGGAAAACGCCCAGAACAGTCACTGCACGTTGAATCAGAGGGCCTAGGGCGTAGAACTGGTAAGCGAGCAGAGCCGCAATGATAGAGTATACCGCCGACCTCATTGTGCCGGATTGTCAAGAAACATGAGGTTGAAGAAGAGAAAGAGACCTTTCTTCCAAGCGATTCTTGATGTTGGGCACGTCCAGTACTTCTGGCGTCATTCCACTGCCTCGGCATCATCCATGTCCACGCGGGGTAGGTCACCGAACATCTTTGTTGGCGACTCGCAGTTGTCGGGGAACCATTTCCGGATTTTGACGAATTAAGGTCGCCATTGTCCGTTTACTTCAACGAGGGACCCAAAAGTCAACAAACTGGAAAGCGAATCGTGGCACCTGGAAGCGAGACCCAGACTCCTCGATTGCGGGGTAGTGGAACAAGATGATGATGGCTTATGTAGAATGTTAGCGCACGGGTATGCAGTCAATATCTGTAGTGTACGGTTAGACTCCAACGACATGTGTGTGCCTCACAAAGGTCATACAATACAAGACTGGGTATCCAGAATCGTGATGATTAGGCAAATGCCTTCTTTTTTTGGTTCAATCCTTTGGAATACCACCAATACTCGGAGCTTATGGATCAGTCAGGGACAACATGTGGTGGCCTAAGGATCCCTGTACTCACCCCTCCACCCACCGAAGCTGCCCCACCTCAGAGGCTTGGTCTTGGCAGTCGCCCCGCGTTGGTTGCCTGACATTCATTCACCACCATATCAGTTCCTCTGTTGGTGCCTCGCAGGAAAACAAATGGAACATCTCTATCAGCATCGCCTCACGGATACGCCGCCAGTTCTCCTTCCTACTTGAGCTCGATCTTCACGCTACATGGCAGACAAAATTTCTGACACCGAGGCCCCCTCGGGGATAACAGCCTCGCGTCTTTTGGACCAACTCGAGTCGCCCCTGTTTGGCAAGCTACCTGCCGAGTTGCGAGCTGTCATCTATACCGAGATCTTTGGCGGTCAACGCATCCATCTAAATTTCACAACTCACCCCATTCGCGCTGACAGGGTAGGTCTCAGGAAGCGCTGGCGCCACGCCATCTGTGAGCAGCCAGTTGCTGGCCCCTTCAGCGAGGTTACATCACGCCAGCATCACTGCTTTCTTGCCAGTCGCCGACGAGTGCTGGATATCAACCTTCTCTTCACTTGCCAGCGAGTGTAAGTCTTTGCTGTACAAACTCTGGGTCAGGTAAGCTAAACTGCATGTAGATTTGAAGAAGGGATTCCCATACTGTATCAGTCCAATACCTTTCACATCGTCAACATTGGCACCGAGAGGCTTCCGTCAGATGATCTGCGGAGCCTTCAAGTAAAAATACCCAAGAATTGGGGGCTCATCAGATCCTTGGAGTTCAAATGGGAAGTCAACATTTTTGATCGGAACCACCCCAGGTTTGTTCCGCATCACTGGGGGCGTGATGGCTACGAAGCATTCTGGGACGGTCTCGCCGATATGCCGTTACTGTCTCAGCTGCGTATTTCCATCATCATGCCGCAAATCCTCATGCTCGCGTCGCCTGAGGAGCTTCGAAAGCTTTATTTTGAGCCTATAACGCGCCTCAAGCATTTACGGATATGTGAAGTGATCCTACCGAGATCGTACAGCTCGCATTTTGGCATGAGCCCGGAGGATCAGCGCCTTCCTATTGATGGAGATGGCGATTACCGCATCAGCTGGGCCACTGTTGATGATGGACGTCCACTGGCTGCTGCAGCTGCCAACCCTGCGTCCATTCAACTCCTGCGAACAGCTACTTCCCACACACTGTCAGCGCCTCCAGGCTGGTCATAAGGATTCATCTCTGGTTTATTTGAACGGAAACTGCCGAGACCACTTCAAGACTATATATGCACTGGGGTTCCCGGTGGACACTCCATAATCCAATCACCATCTGCTTGGGCAAACCATGATGCATCCATCATGGACTGATGTGCAAACTTCGGTGGCTCAGCCGCAACGACCCAGTCTTAGTGGAGGGTTGGAAGGAATGTGCCGCAAAAGCCACTCATCACCTTCTTTACACGGCCCAGCCTAGACATATCCCGAAGCCGACTCCCGAATCTGGT
This sequence comes from Podospora anserina S mat+, assembly GCF_000226545.1. Taxonomy (NCBI): domain Eukaryota; kingdom Fungi; phylum Ascomycota; class Sordariomycetes; order Sordariales; family Podosporaceae; genus Podospora; species Podospora anserina. The sequence goes on from NW_001914858.1 coordinate 1,635,851, forward strand.
CTGGAGGAGACTTATAGAGTACTAAGGAAATATCGAACCGATGCCAGAGAGCACAATGACACAAAATCCGGAAGTAATGCAGCTGTGATCTTACCCTGGTCCTACTCTGTCTTACAGGATGATACATAATACTCGTGTGGTTGCGATGCTGCTCAGCCTTATCGCCAGCCGATGTAACCTCAACACTCGGGCATGCTCTGAATAGGGCAAGCTCATTTACCGAACGCTTTTCTGCAGCTCCCCGGTCTCATTATGAGTGGCTGAAAATACGTCTGCATCCCGAGTCCCTGCAGAATGTGGACAACCCGGACCCAGCCTCATTGGCCTGGCACGTCTGGGCTGTGTCCAAGACAGCGGCAGCCCTGGTGCTGACTGCACAGTACGGTCTGGGCATGTTGAGGATGGTTAGCTGAGACAAAGCTAGAGTCTCTAGTAGGCATGTTTCTTCGTTCCATAAATACTGCGCCGTCACCATGGCTGGCCGGTCCATCATATCTCTTCACCCTCTACTCAACTACCAGTCAACATGTCACGAAACTTGGCAGAAAGCATCCCCTTAGTGAACAGGCTTTTTGCCTTGCTCGAGAGCTATTGGCAACAGCAACTGGACCCGGCTCTCCCCACACCACCAGCTGAGATCAAGGCCATCGTCCCAACCCAGCAATCGATTCTCAAACACCTCTCAGAGAGAGAATATCTGAAGCAGTTAGCACCGAAGTCTGTCAAGGATGCCTCGTTGTTGTCATTTGACCCAGGTGTTTTTGACAATGAACTCCTGAAGTTGAAGCTTTACTCTACTGTCGACCCTAAGGATCCCTCCCACGCCAAGGAGCCCGAAGGCGACATCGTAGAGGGCACTTACATGGGGACTCAGATTGCTCTAACCCAAGCATACGCCAAAATCGAACAAACGTGAGTCTCTCCTCAAACGAGAATGTCCGACAGATACTCACATCATGTCCTAGATTTTCTGCGCTGTTCGATGTTCTAGGCATTGAGCCAACACTGCCTCGGTATATCCCCCTCGAGGAGCAGAAGAAGCTCTACAACTACTCGGCGTACCCCAAGAATGCGGATGGAACGCCTGCGCAGTATCCTCCCCACCTTCAGACGATCCCTCCGGAGCACAGTTACACACCTTTTGGTATCTTCAACGCGATTGGGCTCATTGAGACTCAAGTCATTCTCAAGAAGATCACACCAACAGAGGATGGTCTGGTTGGCAAGACGAAAGAGTGGCTGCTTGAGAAGGCCAGGGCAGCAGCCTTTGGAGGCGATCCTGAGAAGGGGATCAAAATCCAGGACGTTGTTGACTACAACAAATACCACCGCAAATTCGGCACTGACATCAGCAACGGCGGAAATATCGGTCTTTTAGACGACTGGTACAGCGATCGTCGGTTTGCTGATCAGCAGTTCACTGGAGTCAACCCTACCACCATTACCAAAGCCTCGCCAGCATGGATTGCCGACTTCACCAAGGCGGCCAAGGATGGTGGGTACAACAAATGGCTAGACTTCTTCGCCAAGGTGGACAAGTCTTCCCTATTTGTGCAGGACGGCAGTTACTTTCGCAAGGCTTTTGGCATCTCAAATCCAGAACAGGTGCTCCATCATAAACAGCCTGGAAGCGATGACAACTGGTGTGTCGGGGCAGTGACCCTGTTCCAACTTCATGATGACGGCAAGCTGCACCCCATCGCCATCTGCCTTGACCATAAGGGTTCGATGGAGAAGTCCACCACCATCTTCAACAAACGCATGACACCATACGACTCAACCGCCGGTGAGAAGGAGGATTGGCCATGGCGATATGCCAAAACAGCCTCTCAGGTTACCGACTGGATGCGCCATGAGCTTGCCGTGCATCTTACGTTGTCTCATCTTGTCGAAGAGTCGATCATCGTCGCCATCAACCGAACCATTCCGATGGATCATCCCCTGTACCGTTTGTTATTGCCTCACTGGTACAAGACCCTCTCCCTCAATGCTGCTGCTCGTGCCAGTCTTGTACCCCAGGTAGTAGCGGACATCGTCGGCGTGACTCCAGACCAAGCCTACAGTTTCATCCGCGACGCCTACGACACATACGATTTCGTTGGCAGCTATGTTCCCAACGATCTCAACCGGCGTGGCTTTCCCAACACACAAGAGGGACTCAACCACACTCGCTACAAAAACTACCCCTATGCCAAGAACATGCTTGCTCTCTGGCACGTTCTGAGAAACTACGTCAACTCCATGCTCAGAATCTCGTTCCCCACGGATGAGAGCATCGCAAATGACAAGTACATCCAGGACTTTGTTAAAGAAGTCAAAACAGCCGGCTTCATGCCCTCTTTCCCGGAGCTCAAGACGCTCGATGCCCTTGTCGACGCTGTCACCATGTGCATTCATATCGCCTCCCCTTACCACAGCGCTGTCAACTACCTGCAGAACTTCTACCAGGTCTTTGTTGTCTCCAAGCCCCCATGCTTGTGTAAGGAGCCCCCGACCACAATTGGGGGCAGCTCCGCCAGTTCAACGAGTCGGACTTGGTGGCTTCACTTCCTATCAACAGACAACGACAGTGGCTTCTGGCTGCACAACTGCCTTGGCTGTTGAGCTTCAAGGTGGATGATGAGAGGAGCTTGCTCAATTATGCGGCCAGCCAGTGGAATGTGTACCGGTACAAAAAGGGGGCGAATGAGCTGAAAGTTAAGGAGGCGAGCCAGAGGCTGTATGAAGACTTGCAGGGACTGCAGAGGGTCTTTTTTCACAACAGCACGGGAATGGATAAGGGGAGTATTCCGTATATGGTATTGGATCCGGGGTTGACGGCTGTTTCTATTCTTATCTAGTGTCAAACTGTGGGTTGAGAGGGGGGATATTCCGCAGACTGTTGTAGGATGTTGGGTTATTTATGATGAGTGAAAGGAGCTACCAGGCACAAATAATACGATAATTATCTCTCGTTCATCTCAACCTTTCCATCAATGCAGTTCAACTTAACCCCACCAAGCCACCTGACCCTGACCCACCTGACCCTCCACACTTTGTTTGATCCCTGCATGAGCGATAAGATAAGCCCCATCTCTCTCCAAGGGTCCACCAAAAATTATTCCCATCGCAACCTTGACGGCCACCTTCACCCTCCACCCTCACAAATCCCATTCAACCCTCCCAACAGCAACCATGCCCTCCGTCAAAAACCCCAACAAGCCCTCCAAGAACAGGCTCGCCGCCAAGGCCGCCAAAGCCCGGAAAGAGGCGCAAAAGTCCTCCGCCGCTGGCCGCCTGTCCAAAATCGAGAAGACTGACGCAAACAGATTTGGCGCCCGCCCGGGGTTGATGCCTACGAGCGGCCCGAGAAAGCCGGTGAGCGCCAAGAAGCAGAGGAAGTTGGAGAAGAAGATGGGGTATGCGCTTAAGAGGAAGATGGAGAGGGAGGGGGAGGTGGAGATGAAGGGTATGTGACCTGGAGATATTGGGGGGGTACAGGGAGAGGGTTTGCTGACTGGAATATAGATGCGGTTGTGGTTGAGAAAAAGGCTGAGGGTGGTGAGAAGGAGGAGGTTGAGATGGATATCTCATGAGTGGGCTGAAAGGGGACGATTGGGGGACGAAACATTGATGATACCCTTTGGTGGAATTTACCGCTGAGCGACAAAATCATGGACCATTGACTGTGGTTGATGGGATATGTCTTGGGACGCCAACTTAAGAGAGCTGCATCGGGCCTTGGAATTCCGGTATGGGGAACTTGGTGGGAGATCTGGACCATGCCCGCTTTCCCAGGGACACGCTCACACGGGGAACCAGGTGAGAAATGTCTTTCTCATTGTTGGACTGGAATGGTCCTGGAAGACCTGTTCTGGCACTACTAAACAGTGCGTTGGTCATGTTTGCGGGTTTCACAAATGATTAGATACCAACAGTGAAGCAACGCGTCATGGTGGTCTAAAAAGAGAATCTCGATCGAGATCTTCGTCATTCGCAGATCAAAGTACTCAACATGGATTTCACGACTTGCCGTTTGTTCAATCCACCTCAGACAATCGTTAGGTCCTCCTTCTCTGTGAACCATCAGGCAGGCCCATCAAACATACTGCTGTCTGAACCTATGTTAGCTCCTCCGTTTTCCCGGCGATCAATGTATGCCGTCATGTCATCCACTGGGTATATCAAGCCAACCCGCTGCCACGCCGAATGCGTCGTCAGGCGCCTTGGTCTCAATACAAGAGCAATGACCAGGAAATTTTTGGGGTTCAGAGTGGCTACAGGTATATCATAGAGCGGTCCAGCATGCAACTTGATACGCTCGAGCAAACTCAGGCGTACCTCATCACCGTCTTTCATCGGCGCTACGGCCAGCGGAATGCCAGGCCAGAACTTCTGCCGTTTTGAAGTGGCCACGTGCTCTATCAACCACCGACCGTCTGTCTGCTCCGACACTCGACCTCGACTAGTCCATGAGCGCAGTTTAATATGTCCGCCGGTAACTCTCCCATATGGGTCTACTCCTTCAGGTACCGAGGAGCATTCTAGCAGCTCACAGGACGTCCTTCCTAGGTAACCTAGGTGGCTGTCAAAGAAGCGCCTGACCTTCAAAGGATCTCGGAATGTAATGGGCCCCTCGATAGATGCCCAGCTGAAGCTGGGGGCACGGTACAGTGCAGGCCGTGGCGCAAGATGAGAAGTGCCAACCCAATACAAGGCTTCTGGGATATGGGAGGACCAAATCCCCCCGCGATACGTGTTTGTGGAGCTTTCCGTCGACATCATAGACGTCGATCCTGCGGATGCAATTCCAGAAAGGGCGGGAAGTCGGTCCATCTCGTACGTCATTGCCAGACGGCTGAAGAACTCGAATATCATCCTCCAGGCCTCGTGAATGGTGTCGGGGTGATCGTCGGGTTTTGCCAGATCTCTGAGGCTACTAACGCTGGTAGTTGGGCCTTTTGACGTGTACGTTCCCGTCATGAGAGATATGAACCGCTTGCGCATCATCTCAAATGGATAGTCTTTTGGTATTGTCCTCTGACGCTGGTTGAAACCTGGAAGAGGATTTTCCTGGACCTCGACCGGCGCCGCCAGGTATGCTGGCAAGCCATTATCTTGTTTTTTGGGGTCATCTTCGAAGATGAAGACTTCTGTCCAGAATGCGCGCCGACACTCCCATGCCATCTGAGTTTTGCCGAAGTGAAGTACACGAGGGCTTACCAACCGCTCCTGGAACGCCCACACCCGCGTAAGCAATGGGTATCCTGTCAGAGTTTGGTCAGAGCTTGAGATGCCGTATGGCGAGATGCCGCGAATGTCATCTGGTGGGGTCAGGGCAAACCAACGACGAAACCCGGCAACCTCGACACTCACCGGCGCCCATAGCTTGTCATCCTTGACAGTTCGGCCGGACCAGTGGTAAGGAATCTCATGAAAGCCTGCGAAACAGCCGCAGTCACCATCAGCAGACCCAGTAGCCGCCAATGTGAGGAAGGAGTTCTGGTATATGCTTGCCATCTTGCTAGATTCACGTTCCCAGTCGCTCTTGTCATCCTGTATGATGCAAAGACTATCGATCCAGAGGTAGCCTACTCCAAGACGGCGGGTTATCATGGCTGCATCTCTGAATGTCCTTGGAAGCCTTCCAAGGGAAAAGCCCTGACGCCATCCTTTCACATTTTTCAACGTTGCTTCAGCCTGCTGGGTTGTTGTCCGACCCCAGCAATGACTTAGTGCCAGATAATCGGGAAGGGTGTGACTTTTGGACGACACAATGTCTTTGGCGTCAACTAATCGTATCATGTCCTCAGCCACACTTAGCAACCGAAATGGAAGCGTGATAGGGGCATCTGGAAAACAGCCCGATTCATGTAGGGCACGGCATTGAGAAATCCATTCAAGAATGGTCGAAGTACAATGGTCGACGTGGTGTTGGATTTCATCTTGTGAACAAGCTAGTGAGCAGAGGGCGTAAAAAGGTGTTGAGATTGAAGTGACCTACCCGGCGAGGCCAATGAGACTAGACGGATAGTCGACATGGCGACATTTTTGAAAGAGAAAAAAAAACATCAAAACTTCCGGCATTCTTCCCTCTTCCGTTTCTGGATATGTCGACCCATAGTTCTCTTCGGACATAAAGTCAAAAGGCTTCATGATTGGACCCATACATTCGATTGAGATGTTCTTTGGGTCGATGCCGCCCTCTGGGAGATGATACATGTGGGAGAAATGCAAAGCGCCCTTGGCTATGACAGAGCATTGATGACATGAGGAGGCCAACAATATCGCTACATCGCTGTGGTAGCTGTAGGTTGGTCGAGGGAGGACCACTGAAGGAGTCCAATCGCTGCGGCGGGGGTCTTGGGTAGCAACGATGCATCGCCGACATCGAGTGGTAGATCTGTCTGACGCCATGGTATGGCGTAGATGAGGACTGTAAGGTATTTGTTCAGAATGCGTCTTGGAAAGATTCACGCGATTTGATGTGTTGATTGCAGGCAACACTCAGGATTTGGGGGTGGCAGTGCGATCAGCTGCCTCGTCTTGATTGCAGTGGCAGTCATGATGATTCCAAGAATTCATTTGTGAAAGCCACCTACCCAAGGTAAGCAACATAGAACATCAAATCCTCTAAGCACCACGAGATGCAACCGATCCTTCAACCAAAACAACACCTCACAAAACCATTTCAGAGTGGCCATTAAGCCGCTCCACTGCCGCTATCATCACAACTCAACATTAGGTATCTCTCGGGCTTCCCAGATAAACTACCCTTCATAGTATGCCCGGATTTGCACTCGACCCGTCCACTCTCCTCGCCACCTTCTACGCTCTTCCCAACGTCCTACTTCTTAACCTCCACCACCTCCTCCTCCTCCACCACCACCACCACCTCCTCCTCCTTCCTCATTCTGAACACTGACCTCTCCTTTCTTCATATCCTTGTCGTTCCCTTAACCCGATCCGAATAGACTGCCGTCTAGCTGTTTCTCCTGTCTTTCTAGCACAGCCTGATCATATCTCAATCTCACAAATCACCCTACACATATCATGATTCACTAACCTCACCCAGGGTCTCCAAGAGCAAATAGCGTCTTTCTCGCTTCCCCATTGGCTCATCGCTCTGGGTGCGGTCGAACTCACTACACAACCTTTCATACGCCTCCTCAAGGTCCTTACGATCACATTGGCCCATCATGACACGACGGGGCATGTTCTCGAACCTGTTCTAATAAAGATTTTCCATTGTAAATGCTGGGTCGGTTATCAGTGTTGTGACGTGGTGGTTGTTGTTTGCTCCAGTTGTGTTTTGCGCAGGTGATCTGGGAAGGAAGGGCTGTAAATCGAAGATGTAGGGTAGCGAATGGGCTTCGGAACAATATCAACAGCGCATCGTCTCACTCTTATAGCTCCCTGCCACACCATCAGGCTTCCACGACGGGTTGCAGATGTCTTCTACTGACAACCAGACGGTCTCTAGCCGAGTCAAGGGACAACAAAGGCGAGTATGTGATTACTAGACAGTTCATCAACATCCTTTGACTCATCCACACAAACAAGCACATCTTGCAGAACAAGCACCTAGACAGATTCATCACAAACAATACGACCAATTCTTCGTGCTTCCACGTGTGATAGCCTTCGGCACCCAGGCCACAAGCAGCCTTTCACAAGAAAAAGTACCTTGCCACCAGACGGCCTCTCCTCTACACTACCAGTGCAACTCTGTCCTTCCTTCAACGCTATCAGCCCATAGTCAACACTACCGAAAACATCCTGCACAGCAATATCACATCCTAGAATCATCCATCCCAACCTTCTCACAATCCCCCGTCGCCTTTAGCCACCGCTTATTCCCCTCCTCCCCCTTCACCCTCTCGATCTCCACAACCCCCCTCAACCTCCCATGTTTTAAAGCTCCCATCACTACCCACCCTCATCAACCGCCCTCCTTCTCATCCCCCCTTCCTCGTGAAACACCCCCATCCCCAGTAGCTGTCCCATCTGAACCTCCTTTCCCATCTGAACCGCCCCCATCTGTCTCCCCTCTCCAATTCTCCCCCGTAGAAACCCACCCCCCGTTCTTCTGGTCCTCTCCGACTCCTTCTACTTTCTCTCCCACTCAGCCTCCTTCGCCGCCGTAAGTTCCGCGAGCGCGTCCACGATCCTCTGCCTGCTTTCGGAGTTGGTGGTGGTGGAATCGAGTTTCTCTGACATTGTGCTTGCTGATACAAAGTAGGTGGTGGTGGTCAAAATTGGGGTTTAGTTAGGGCCTGCCGACTTTGGATGATGGGCGTGGTTGGTATAAGGGATGTCTTGACAGGGGATGAACGGAGAGAACCCCCACACCCTTGTATTCCATCAGGCTTGGTGTTGTTTGACTTGTAGCAGTGTTCCTTGACTGACTCGAAAAGAGTCCTGAACAAAATCACTCCCATGACCAGACCAGACAACCATGTTGCAATCACCGTCTTTCTTGTCTATTCACAAACCACAAACATATCCTACCTGACCAACATCCGAAGAAAGAATTCGCTCAATTACATGTCAACAATACAAACCCGAAAGGTAATAACACTAACCACACACACACACACAAAAGCCCAATCTTCCCTCCCTTTTGTCCCTGTAAAATCCATCCCTTTCCCTGAGCGCTCAACAGCAAAATGACAACAACGCCCTATTTTTGGCCTTTCATAGGACCCGTCCTACAATGACACCACGACACCCAATCCCACCACCAACAATCCTCCCTCACAAAAGACAAAAGAGATCCCTTTCATATCCTCACTCTTTTCCTCTCACCTCTATCCTCTTCCTTACAAAAGCACCATACCAGCACCAACGCCCATAGCAACAACCACATACGCCCCGACAGCCAAGTCACCAATCGTAAACAGGTGCTTCATGGGGATAGGCACGGCAATATTCTTGCTCGTCTCTGACCCACCCTGGGTATTGCTAGCAGCCTCGCTGGCCTCAGCCAGGCTAGCCTTGCACCGGTCATCAGCCTCGGCCGCCTGGATGGTGGCCTGCCCCTTGAACTCGCAAGCGCCGCTGGCCTGGTTCTGGGAGTTATAGTACTCGTTGAGAATATACCCCAACTTCTGCTTATCTCCGCACATAGAGAAGGGTCCGTACACGCCCGAGGTGACATTGCCGTTGATGCCGTCGCACGCCTCGGGAGTCTGGTCGCAGACATAGTTGAAGATTTTGCCAAAGTCGGTGGTCTTGAGGTTGTCCGAAGGAACGCAGGTCAAGGACTTGTACATGCACTCGCAGAGGTCGTTGTTGGGGGTAGGGGGCAAGCGGTCGCCGCTGACGACCCACTTGGAGTTGACCGTGGGGCAGGCGGCGGGGGAATTGGTGGGATTGTAGGCGTCCATCTGGGTGGGCGAAGGGCGAACGGATGCCATGGCGGTCGAGAGAGTGTCAAAGTCCTTCAACTTGGAGGCGGTGCTGCCCTTGATTTGGACCAGACCTAAATGAAAAGTCAGCACAGGCATGTCACAAATAAGGGGTGCGCAGAAATACCGTAGTCATTCTCCTCCTGGTGGTACATGTAAACAATGCCGCCGCTAATAACGCCAGTCATTTTATCAGAGTAGAGGGCAGTAGTCTCCTCCCAGATACGACCCTCAGCACCGTGGGGAATGTTGCAGCCATATTCGGCAAAGAAGACAGGCACCGAGTACCCCTTGAAGAACTCGACCTGCTTATCATAGCCCGAATCCGTGAAAGAGCTCTCGCCGCACCACGAGTAGATGTTGTATCCCCAGTAATCGATGGCCTCGCTCTGGTTGCCGCAGTTGAAGTACTTGGCAATGTTTTCACGGATATCGGCGTCATCGTTGGCAGCATAGCCAACGCCCAACCAGCGCTTGGTGGTGGCCTTGATGTGGTTCTTGGTGTCGCGGACAGCGGCCTTGACGTAGGCAGAGGCATCAGTATTGGTGGCATTGTTGGTGACCTCGTTACCAGCGAAGAAGCCGATCACGTTGCTGTACCCGCTCAGGGCGTCGACGACATCAGTGTATCGCTTGAGCAACTCGACGTCCCACTTGGGGTCGTCGCGGTTGACCGACAAGCTTGGCTCGCTAAGATCGCTGATGACATAGATGCCGGCGTCGTCGAGAAGCTTCATGCACTCGTCGTGGTTCTTGGTTGGGTCAATGGCATAGGTACGGATGGTGTTGGTACGGAGTTGCTTGAGAAGGGGGACGTCGCGTCTGCAGCTGGCGGGATCGGCAAGAGGGTCGCTGTACTTGGAGCTGCCGGTGGACTGGCCGGAGGCGGCGCTGTCTTGCTGGTAAGCAACACCCTTCATGAAGAATTGGGTGCCATTTTCGTAGAAGAATTTGGACCCCTATGGAGGAAATGGTCAGTGAGAAGAGCCATTGGAGGCGGCGCAAAGGTGAGGTGCAGACTGTCGCGACTACACACCTTCATGACAATGGGAGGAAGTTCGGCGGCCGCCTGCCCTAGCAGTAGGGAGGCGGAAACGAGAGATGTTTTAGAGAATCGCATTTTGGTGATGTTCTGGTTGTGGTTGCGACAAGCGCGCAGTGTGAGCCTGTTGATGGATTGTCTGTTTTGATGTGGATGTAGTTGTCGGGCGGTTGGAATGACGTCTGAGACGGATTGATTCACTTGGCGCACGCTGTCTCTGCTGGCAAAAAAAATCCGGAAAAGTGAAGAAGATGTTGTGTTCAACGAAAGTCAGAATGAAGCAGAGGGGGGGGGCCGTAACGAGTGGCACTGAAACAAGCAACAAGAATGCAGTTCCCTCTGCGATATTAAACAATTTGCAACTGAAACGATGGTAAGAAATGTGCCAGAAGTTGACTGGAGGAAGGAAAGAGAGAGAAAGATTGACGGCAACACGGAGGACGAGTCGAGGGCAGGACAGTATCAAAAATGGGCAGCAGCGGCGGGCGGGAGCAAGGCACTGGGTCCAATCATGTCAATTTGGCCCCATCCCAACTCCACTGGCACTGACAGCGACCGATAATAGCTAGCGGCCGGGCTGTGTTCGGGTACACGGCGAAGATGGAGGGTGGGATATCGGGGTACTTGGAGACAGACCAGTCAATGCATAATCCCGACAAGTACACAGCTACCAAACCCAATGGTTCCATCATAATTTCGTTTCATCAGCTTGCGCTGTGACTGCTATCCAACGGCAGGGTTCTCCTTTTGCAGGCGCGCAGCTCGTGTTTCCCCTGTGCCGGGTGTTCCGCGTGGCAAGCAATGGCTGGAGAGCGATATTCACAAGAGCGTCGTCAGAGGTTTCGCGAAAAAACCCTTGTTTGCAGCATCTGGCGAGATCGTCGAGGGCTTTTCTTGGAAATGCTTGAGAGGTCTTGGAAAATGCTTGGTTGGTGAAACAAGACTTTCGCCTTCATCTTGGCTCCTGCTTGGCGGTCTGGGCAACATCCTGGGCACGGTGCTCCGCTCTGGCCTTTTGCAACGCCTTCGGTTGGCAGCTCATCTCCGGCTCCATGCCATGTGCCATGCCACCGCAGGAAAAAGGGGAGCAGAAGGCCGATGGCGCGTTGGTTCGATCGAGAGTCACAGCTGCATAAAAATCTATATGCAAACGAATGGGACGATCTGAGGAGATTGATTCTTCGTGGGGCCTTCAGAGGCACAGAGGCCGTTCGGATAACCCTTTGGGGTGTTCTGCTCACCAAGCTGTCTTGAACTTGATGAAAACCAGGTTGTCATCGACATGACATCCTCCTCTTTTCTGTGGCTTGCAGTTTTCTGCGCATCTTGGCGCCGAGCCGGCCCCGCGCTCTCAGCACTTGGCAGCCGCCTGGGCGTTGACGTCCTGACATCTCCCGTTTGTTGACGTTTCCGCTTGGATCCCAATTGCAGCAATATCATGTTCAACGCTCAGTGAGCTTGTTTATTTATTTGTTTGGTATCGCCACCTTCAATCTCCACCATCGGCATCATGTTGTCCAGAGACACGAGCCAGGGAACAGAGTTGCTGTCTTCTTCTACTCATCACATCAATAGTTCCTTTCTGGCCACGGGTAATCTGCTGCCATGAAGCCCCTGTCCGCCCTTCCATCTCTGACATCTGGCCTGGCCATATCCAATCCACAACCCACCATCAAATCCCACCGCCACAACCCCGACGTATGTCCAATGCCTTGTTCTGTTGGTCTGCCACTCCCTCCTCCGCTTGCCCGTTCGTTTTTCCTTGGGTTCGGTCGTCAAGATACCTGCACAAGAAAGACGAGATGTCAGCTTCATGCAATTGAAGAAAAGCTCAAAGAAAGCAGACGTGTATCAGGGTAAGCCCCACAGCCATCTTAATATTTTCTCTTCGGTTTACTTTGCAACATGTGAACCATGTCTTTTCCCAAATTTGGCATGGTTCTCCGGAAAGCAAGCTCGGTGCAGTTTCCTTTATAATCAATAAGATAGCCGTGAAACAATAAGCGCAAAGACAAAACGAGAAAATGCTCTTGCCTGGAAGGGTGTTGTGTTGCTGGTCCCCATGCCGAGTGGGTTGTCTTCAGGAGGGAATGTGAAAGGAAGACGCGGAATGGGAGGCTGTTAACCCGGAAGTCAAGGAAACTCTGCAGATGCAAGGAGCTCAAGTCAGCAAAACAACTCAAACCACCCAAGAACTGGATAGAGGAAGTGAAGGTAAGCAACATCAGAACACCGATGCAAAAGCGTCATCGGTACGCCAGGTTGGCGTGGCCTTAATCTCTTGAGAAGTATCATCATAGAACCCGAAGGATGGAGGGTGTTGAGACCGGGGGGTGTCCTACCTGCTTGTGGTGTTTCTAGCGTGTGGGAAGCTCGTCGGGATCTGTCAGAGACCCGAAAGGTTAACAAAGCCGTCAAGCAAACCAGCTTGAAGGTGCAGCCAGAAAAGAGGGCTCCATCAGAGCGACAAGTGTTGTTTCATGATCACCGCTGTGTGGTGTGATGCTCAAATGGAATGAGTACACGTATATGAGTGTGTCATCATGAATGTCGGAGGCATGGCGGTGAGGGAAGGGGGTGGTGTTCTCACCTTTGAAGGGAGTTCTGTCTCGTAGGTAGACACGTGGGCATCGATCTCGGCTTCATCTGCTTTGGCAACAGACACCAGAGGTTAGTAAAGTAATCTTCTCAAATTGTGCTGGGTGTGCAATCAGGAGAGACAGCTCAGTCAAGATAAACTGTGCTTATAAATGAACATCATGTGCACGCCAGTGAAGGGGTGGTTGTTCAGTTTTCTCATCATGAGAGCCTTGGTGAGTGAAGGAGAGAAGTGAGGACTTACTCGGTCGGTTTCTTGCCTGGGGCTCGTCTATGTATGCTGCTCAAGATCCACCAAGTTGTTAGCATGGCTCTCTTGGGGTTGGGAGGGGCCGGGAGAAGATACTTGCCTTGCTGCTGAACTCACCTCAATCTACTGAAGCACCAATGACCAAGGTAGGTAGTCAGTGCTGAAACACCAAAAGTTAGCAAGGCTCCAAAGCCAAGAGTGAAAAGAGGCGGGTGAAGATGACTCTGTCAGATCTACTGCGAATGGTAATCATGGCATGCCCACCAGCAACGGGCGTGATGCTCAGAGAGCGATTCGTGTCATCATAGGAGCCGGGGTTGGATATGTGCTTGGCAGTGGTCTCGGTAGTGTCATGACACTTACTTGTTGAGGGAGCACGAGGTCAAGAGGGGTTGGTCTGTCAAAACACCAGATGTCAGCAGGATCGTCAAAGTCAAACGTCATAAAAGACGGGAAGAGATAGCTCTGTCAGATCAAATTCCTTGTAATCATGTTGTTACCACCGAGAATGGGTGGTATGTTCAGTACAACACTGTTTGGTCATCACACGAGCCGGGGTTGGGAGTGAGCCGGGGTTGGGAGTAAGCCGGGGTTGGGAGTGTGCCGGGGTTGGGAGTGTGCCGGGAGGAGTGCCAGGGGCATGACACTTACTCGGTGAGAGAGACTGGTGGGAGAGACTGGTGGGAGAGACCGGTGGGAGAGACTGATGGGAGAGACTGATGGGAGAGACTGATGGGAGAGACTGATGGGAGAGACTGCTGAGAGAACTTAATGTCATGAGGATGTTCGTCTGTCCAAGAAATACAGGTTAGCAAGATCTCCGTCAAGAATAGCTGGGGGGGGGAAAGAGAAAGGCGTTCAGTCAGATGAAAACTATATATTTTGGGAGTCCATCCTCTCCACACCAATGCTGGGGGTGAGTTGACAAAGTTTTTATCATCATGGTCACTGTGAAATGATCACAACGAGAAAGAAGTCAACGCATTCGCTGCTCACATTTTTGGTATGATGATGTGGATGGGAGGTTGGGATGTTTGGGTGCCTGGCATGTTGCAAATTAGCTCTGTACCAAAGCCAGGAAGGTCAAGAACAATGAAGAGGAAGTGTAGTTGACTGTGTCAGAGAGAAACGAATAGAAGTGTCAATCATATGGGTTGGAACCACCCAGAGCTCTCAGTGTTCAATGTGTTTTAATCATCATGGTGTTGGTGTCAAATGATGCTGCGAAGGAAGACTTACCGGCTTCTGGCCATGATAGCCGTAGTGTCTGAACTCCGAGTATCTGTGATGTTCCATGGCCGGCTGTGTCATCGAGTAGATGTGATCAGGTAAAGAGGCTATGATGTCAAGAGATCATTCAGATGAAAAAAGTACGACTCGTCGAGAACATCATGGTGTGATGGTCAGAACAAAATGTCATCATTCAAGCTGGGGTGTTGAGGGGCATTGAAACCAAGGGAGTGGATCCTACTTCTTGCTGTGATCGTCATCATCGTCGTCTTCGGCTATGTTTGGACCACGGCAGTCAGCTCTCTGACCAAAGGAATCATGTCAACAGGAATAAGGGGGGGGCGACCTCCTCAGAGCAAGCAAGTAGAAATCAACTCATGCCCGTGTCGGGGCAGTGATCATGAAGCGAGTGTTGTCATCATGATGGCCGCTAGAAGTGTGTAGGTGAGAATAGTGAAGTGAGATACTGACCTGATGAGCATGGCAGCAGGGTTGGAAATCCAGAGCTATCATTTCCTTGTTGATTCGGAGGCATCGCTGGCATCAGGTGGAGGCTCGAAGTGTAGAGGCGTGGTACCCTAGGGTTTGTCTCGAATCTGAATAGAAATATGTCAGCGTATGAACCCAACAGCAAACGAGCTACGATAGACATTGTAGAAGGAAGAGGGCTGTCAGATTGTTTGTTGATCTCAGGTGGCCTCAAAGAAGGTATGAGACCCATTGAATACAGAGAAGATAAGTAAACTCATCATGAAGCTGTGGAATAGAGACAAATCTCGGACTGGGATCACTTGCCTGCTCGGGTTTGTCTTGCCTCTTCATGTGCCAAATGACCATGACCGACATCGTCGGGAATTGACCTGTGCTTCGATCTGCTTGGGAAGGGAAGCAGTGAGTCGTGACCGAAACAGTACTTGTCAGTAATCCACGCGAGGTGAGGATGGTGTCGACTGTCTCCCTGGAGGGAGTCGAAGGATCATGTGGTTGGAAAACAATTGGTAGACTGTCACGAGAAAAAGTTAGCAGGTCAGATATCTCAAGAATCAATGGCTAATAGAAGAGGAGTGACGAAAGGCTTGTCAGATCATGCTTGTGTGCTTCAAAGTCGGGAGACTCAGTCCCAAATCCCATTTCGGTCATCATGTTGGCTGCAATGTCTTGTAGTGCTGCGATAGGTTTTCTCTTGACATACCGACTAAGGACATGGGAATAATGCCATCGAGGCATATGGGAAAACTTATGATGATCAGATCGAGTCCTGATCAATGTGACGATGATCAGCCCATGGGTCTATTGGAAAGGCAAAGAGAAGATGGATAGACATACCAATGGCGATGATGATTAGGCGAGTACCTAAGACGATGGAGTTGCTCAGAGCGATCCAAATTGGTTGCTCGAGTACCGTAGTCCTGGTCTGACGAAATAAGAAAGAAGTTGCCCACGCCTACAAGGTCAAAGAAGATGATGGGGTGGACAAGCGAGGGGTCAAGAAATGGGGAGCCAGAGGCATGGGCCGGGGGGTCTCGGCGAGGGGACAAGCTGCCGCATCCTTCCGGCTTTACAAGAAATCTCGATGCGGGTTCTCTTCAAATAGAAGACAGCGGAAAGCAACAGAGAATATGCTGATACATAGGCCTTCTCCCAATGTGGAAGACGAGTTTTACGGCCATCTACAAGGAGAAAATCAGTAGGAATGAAAGGGGATAGGGAGTCGACGATCACGAAGGGCATGAAAAAGTATCATTGAACATAGAAATGCCTGATATGCGGATCATACTGAAATAGGGATCTCAGAGCCATTGAGTGACATCTTACGTAGAGTTACGAACCGAAATACCAAGGATTGATTACCTTATGGAAAACGAACAGATTGATCGCGTCCAGCACCACTAGTTTGCAGCAGTTTCACCGGAATTGTCAACACAGGTATGTCGAAAGACCCCAGCTCCAATAACCTAGGATAGCGCTCAGATTCATGCAGAGAGAATCCGGTGTTAGCGAGGGCATTCCCTTCAAATACCCAGGCGGCTTTGCCATTTGCGAACAGCCCGAAAAAGAGGACGGCACTGTGGCAGTTGTTATGCTGTTGATAGAAAAACTAAATCCACACGCCCTCCTATCAGGAAATATAAATGCTGTTCAGATAAGGCTAGTTAACTAGATCACTCATACATTAAGGACTTGGGCCTACGATGCGTGCCAAAGGGGGGTAGCCCAGTTGCAACTTGTGAAGACCCGCTTTGGTGGGCATTGAAGCTGCGTTCGATCATTTCAGACACATTAAAAACAACGTTAAACGACTATCGCAGCACATAGCCCCAGATCAAATTACATGCCCGTACAGTTGCAACCATACGCAGCCAACCAAGCCCCTTTTTTGGCGCTCGGGCCATGTGAAGTAAACAAAGGAGCACTCAGGGGCTACGGCATGCTCGGGTTTGTCTACAGCTCCCAGTTCTAAAAATCGGCATATGCCGAGAAAGTGAAGCCAAAAGTAAGTCTCAGTGATAATGTAGCCGCGTTTGCATTTCTTTTCTCTTTGTTAGTGCACCATCTCATCCCTCTCAACAGTCAGGTTCCATTTCTGCTCTGGTTAGTTCAAATCGAATGGTACGTTTATGTCTGCACTTTATGTAATTTGAGTATTCAACAGCCTCATGTGAAGGCCGTTGAAACCGGCAGAGCGGGGGCTGATGCTTTGAAGCTTGGTACTTGCATTGGGGGCTTCCAACATTATCAATCTCTCTCCTTCAGCTTCATCCCATGTGGTGATGGCCGCAGTTGGACATGAGATGACATCTGCCTGCAGCTGGCTGACAACTGAAGAGGCTATGTATGCACCATGACTAAACTGGATCCTTGGCCGCCTCTGTGTGACGTCAATTGCCAACAGGTTGTGAAGAAAGGGGCAAAAAGAGCAGTGACCTGACTCGAAGGGTAAAGTCAACTAGTATATAGTGAACTGGTAGCAGTGGCAGTATAAGAATGGGATACAAAGACTCTGGAGGCGGCAGGTGTCGGTCAAAAATATCAATGACAGGGCCTTTTTGTGTCGCTGACAACAATTGACGGCAACTTCTGATTGTGCCCATTGGTTGGTGGTCTGTGCCACATCACAGTTTGTTGCCTTGGCGCCTGAACAACTAAGCCAAGCGACGAGCGGTCAGGTTGTTATCGGTTATCAGAATTTTTTTGAAAATCTAAGCCCCACCAAAGAAGTGCGGCTTCCCCTCCCCCACCTTCCCACTGATTCAAACCTACCACAGGGCAAAGGCGCAGCAAACCAACCCTGAACTAAACTCTCTTGTTGCCTCCTGGTACTAGTTGGCTTGCCTGCGAAGGAACAAAGGACGTCGCATATTTTTTTTCTGCCCGTTCTTTCGTTTTGGATTTTTGATCCATCAAACCCATCTATCTTCCAGCATCCACAGCACAACATGGCTCCCTCGTCGTCCAAGGAAAAGCGTCTGGCGAAGCGTGCCGCTGAGGGCAAGGAGAAGAAGACTGTTGCCTCGCGCTCCAAGGCCAACTCAAAGACTGCCAGCGCTGCCGCTTCCGTCAACGGCGATGAGCCTGAACTCGACGCCCATGGAAACCCCATCGTGTCGGACGAGCCAGCCACCTCGGCCGACAAGATGGACGAAGTAAAGCGCCTTGCCGACCAGATGGACAAGCATGGTCTTTCCGACCGTGTCACCACCGGTGTTCTGGCCTCTACCGCCGCCAGCAAGGACGTCAAGATCACCAGTACCAGTTTGGTGTTCCATGGCCGTGTGCTCATTCAGGATGGCACTCTGGAATTGACCATGGGCCGCCGGTACGGTCTGTTGGGTGAGAACGGTTGCGGCAAAAGTACCCTCCTCAAGGCTATCGCTGCTCGCGAGTATCCCATTCCAGAACACGTTGATATCTACCTTCTGAACGAGGGCGCTCCCCCATCAGAGCTGGGTGCTTTGGAGTGGGTCGTCAAGGAGGCCGAGAACGAGATGGACCGTCTCGATAAGTTGGCCGAGAAGCTCCTCGAGGAGGAGGGCCCCGAGTCTCCTGTCCTGATGGATCTTTATGAGGTACGAACACCTCCCTCACCGCGCCTCTCGGCTATACATAAGCTAACCTCATTGATAGCACATGGACAAGATGGATCCCTCCACCTTCGCTACCCGCGCTGCCCTCATTCTTACCGGTCTGGGCTTCAACAAGGTCACCATCCACAAGAAGACCAAGGACATGTCCGGTGGGTGGAGGATGCGTGTCGCCCTTGGCAAGGCTCTTTTCGTGAGACCGTCCCTTCTCCTTCTCGACGACCCCACGGCCCATTTGGATCTCGAGGCCTGCGTGTGGCTGGAGGAATACCTCAAGAAGTGGGACCGCACTCTTGTCTTGGTTTCCCACTCCATGGATTTCCTCAACGGTGTGTGCACAACCATGATCGACATGAGGGATAAGAAGCTGCTCTACTATGGCGGTAACTACGACTCGTACATCAAGACCCGCTCCGAACAGGAGACCAACCAGGCGAAGGCATACCAGAAGCAGCAAGACGAAATCGCACACATCAAGAAGTTCATTGCCAGCGCTGGTACCTACGCCAACTTGGTCAGACAAGCAAAGTCTCGTCAAAAGATCTTGGACAAGATGGAGGCCGATGGTTTCATCCAGCCCGTCCACCAGGACAGAGTCTTCACCTTCCGTTTCGCCGATGTCGAGAAGCTGCCTCCCCCAGTTCTGTCTTTCGACGATGTCAGCTTCTCCTACTCGGGCGATGCCAAGGATGATTTGTACAAGCACATCGACCTCGGTTTCGACATGGACTCCCGTACTGCCTTGGTCGGGCCCAACGGTGTTGGCAAGTCTACTCTTCTCCGGCTGATGACTGGCAAGCTTTCTCCTAGAGAAGGTGTGGTGTCGCGTCACACTCACTTGAAGCTGGGTCTGTACTCGCAGCACTCGGCGGAGCAGCTTGATCTCACAAAGTCTGCTTTGGACTTTGTGCGTGACAAGTACTCGGATAGATCCCAAGACTACCAGTACTGGAGACAACAGCTGGGCAAGTATGGTCTTTCGGGCGAGTCTCAGACTTCTCTGATCGGTACCCTGTCTGACGGACAACGGTCCCGTATCGTGTTCGCTCTGTTGGCCATTGAAAGCCCCAACATGTTGTTGCTGGACGAGCCTACCAACGGTCTTGATATTCCCACTATTGACAGTTTGGCGGATGCCATCAACGCTTACAGCGGAGGTGTCATTGTCGTCAGTCACGATTTCAGGTGCGTCGAAACTCTGATGGCTAATTTGTAGGATTTAATTGCTGACATGTCTCCAGACTACTCGACAAGATTGCCAAGCAGATTCTCGTGTGCGAGAACAAGACCATTAAACAATGGGATGGTTCGATCGGCGACTACAAGAACTATCTTCGCAAGAAGATGGTGGCTTCGGGCGCTGTCTGAGTTGGCTAGATTTTGTTTTTGCCTCTTTTTACATGAGAATGACATGGGCGAGGTTGCGCTGCAGCTGAGACGGCCTCAGGTAAGCCTCTTCTCACACCAATCACGCGGCTGCCAGAGGGGAATTCTGGAGTATATGGGATGGGAGTTGACCGGGAAAGTGTCAACTCTCCTGCAAGCATAAACGGTGGTGGCTGGGTTGGGTTGGTTTGATGACAGCGATGAGGTTTCTTTCTGGGCCGGATAGACTTTTGTTTTCACGTTTCGCGATTCTCCAGCCGTTCATTAGATGCATTCGCGCTCAGATAGCGAGTAATGACGGAAAAGTTATGATCGATTCGGTTCGTCAGGTAGTTGTGTGTGTCAGTTTTCATATATGTGTGATTGGTGAAGTGGTGGGTGTCCGGGACAATATGAGGGCATTCGCAACATGATGTCTGAGGGCTGTGCCGAGGCGGTGGGTTGAAGATGATCACTGAGAAGGAAACAATTGATTGTAGTTTTGGGCATCAACAGGCGGATCTTGGGATGCCGGTTCGGATTCTTTTGGTGTCTGGTGAGACTTTTCCCACTGCCGCTGTGGTGTGTGTTGCATGGCTGGGGCAACTGCAGCAGCGGCAGGCGGATACCTCGCGCCGGGGCTGAAATGGGTACTTCCTTGCCAGCACCCCTGACTGGGCATGGGGGAGGGGGTGGCTGTAGCGTTGTTATCTGATAAAAGGGGGCTGGCTGTTGGACCTACACTAACATGGAAGGGGGTGTCAGATTAGTGGAGCCCTGCTGACGTCTTTCAGCGCGTGGGACCAGCTTGTCTCGATCTGGCTGGACGCCTGGGGGGCCTGTTTTTCCGGGGGGACGGGGGGGACTACTGATGGATGGATCACCTTCGCGAGAGCTGCGAGGAAGCGGGTTGTCAAAGGGGATTTTGGGGGGGAGAAGACTCTGCTGCACACACCAACGCAGCAAAAGCCCAGATGTGGCCAAATCGAGAATGAGCAATCGGGTCTGGCAACACCGCTGCTGGCTCATGGATCCATTCATCTCCAACCCAACACCATTCCTTCCCCTTCGTCCATTCCCATTCCCATCACCATCACCACCGCCATCATAACCACCATCGTCCTCCACCATCGTCCTCCACCACATCATACCCTTGTCGCTGTCGCCGTCCAGCTGCCATCGGCGCCCAGCTTTTTGTTGATTGCCCTGTATTTTTCTCCCCTTTGGTGATTGCTTCCACCCATCACCCTCTTTTTCTCACCAACCCCGAGCCCACCCGGTGTTCCATCCGATCTCGTTGCGATACCCTCATCATCCACGCGCCCGCATCCGCGCCAACACTGCCGCTGACCTCCTGTTCCCCCCCTAGCGATCTCGGAGCCGTCTTTCTAGAGCAGATTGTCAGAAGCCAGAAGTGTGCAGGTCACCCTTTTCTTTAGTTTAAACAGACTTGCCGATAGCTTCGTAATTCCTCGACGGGACGCGTGCTAGGTGGGCAAAAAGTGTCGATGAATGCACATGAATTGTAAAAACTACACAGTAACAGAAGCACCATGGACGGGCGGGACCACTTCTCGACCGTGCTGCAACGGCCGCCTCACTTTGACGAGGACTGCAGTAATGGCAATGGCGGCGGCAGTGCAAACGAAGATCGCGGACCGCGTGGAGGGCTGCGCGACATCTTGAATCCAGTGAGCTCTGCCTCGCAGCCAGCGTCAGCTCTTGGGCCGCCAGGAACCCCCGGAGCACCCGCGCCTCCACGGCCGCACTCGTCCTTCAGTCTAAGATCACCAACACAAGGTGACTTTCACACCCCGAACCCCTACTCTACCTCGCCTGGCAGCCATCCCTCGGGCTCTCGTTCCATCCTCAGCAATCCCGTGGCAGGAGCCTCGATTTCGGCAGCCTCCTTCCCACCACCACCACCGCCGCCTCCACCACTGTCGGCATCGCTGCAGGCACCGCCGGCCATTGCATCGCCATTGACGACACAACAACACCCGTCGCCCGTATCGCCGCTGCACGCGCCGCACGTGTACTACTCGTCCGAGATTCGAGATCGTGATCGAGACAGAGGCAGAGACAGAGACAATCGCGACCCGGTTCTCGAAAAGTCGGCGGGCAGCAGCTTCTACGACCCGACGGCGGATTCAACAAAGAAAGAGCGCGAGCGCAGGGTTTCGGACACGGGCTCCTCCTCCTGGCGCAACGCGACGCAGAGCTCGACACCAAAGGTAAGTAAGCTTTGGGCCCCCTCCCCAAAATACCAAAACCATTCCATTCCTAGACACGGCCAAGCATCATCGAAGAGCAAAGTGCAATTTGCCCGCCCTGTTGCCTTTTTGCTCTCCCTAATATTATATCATCGCGTCTCCCCCCCAATCGCTGCATCAACACTTGACAATTTTTCCCGCCCTGGCCGGCGACTCCCTCTTCACCTCAGCATTCACCACCCAACCAAGCCCTATCAGCCCGCGCCTGCTTGATTGACGTCGACTAATTTTTTTACACCACGCCACTCCAGGCTCGCGACTCGTACAATTATTCCCAATCATCCGACTATTACACCGCGAACAACATCGCCACATCCTCCGCCAGCAACCACCAGGGCGGCATCATCAACGGCGCCAGCTACGCATCCCATGCGACTTCATCCCTCTCACGAAGTCCCGTCTCTCAGTACCATCCTGCTCCCACTGCAGGATCCATCAGTCCATCAGCACCTGCATCGGCTCGACTTGGTGCCATTTCATCGCCCAGTCTGAGGCACAGCCAGATGCCCCCTTCCACCATCAACGGGACCACTCCAACTGCGTTGCCTGTCCTCGCACGGAGCGGGTCCCCAACCCCATCATCATCTAAGGGCCAGGGCGTCTCAGGTGTAGGTTGGGACCGTTTGCTCCATCAAATAAGATTCAGCCTCAGGCTAACAATTTACCCACCGCCAATACAGACTCCAAGTCGTGCCGCAGGTGTCATGTCCTTTTCCAACATCCTCTCCGAACCTGTCTCGCGACCCAGAGCGACCTCGCCATCTACAACCGACGATACCCCCATCCGAGTGGAAAGAGCCGGAACCGTCGACAAGGCTGACCGCGAGAAAAAGCCAAGAAAGACCATCAAGTCGCGTGTTTCCGAAATGAAGGGTGTCGAGTCGACGCCCAAGGCGTCCAGAAAGACCGCCTCCAAACCCGAGACCCCGGCTTCCGGTCCACGACTTCCAGCGAAACGATCGGCCAACGGGCTTACGAAGCAAAAGTCCTTCTCTGCCGACAAAGAAAGGAAGATTCAAGAGGAAATGCAGCAGCTCGACTCTTGGGACCCACCAGAACACAAATGGGAAGATGAATTTGAAGAGTATCAACGACGGAGCAAGCGCCGCCGACTGGAGCTGGCCCAGTTGGACCTCAGCCACAAGCAGGCGCGCAGAGATGACTTGGCCCAGTCACAAGGTTTCAAGCTCAAGTTGCATGCCGATCTTGGGAAACGGCGATTCGATGACCTTCACTACGACGAAGCATTGCAAGAGGTGCGACAGCGAGAAGTCCAGTTGGAGAAGGAGCGGAAGAAGGACATGCAGCGAAAGAGGCGTCGGGAGAAGTCCATGGCTCTTACCCTCGAGCTCAAGAATTCTGCTCTCAAGCGGGCCACCATTGCCCAGAGCGAGGCAGAGCGCCTGCGGTACATGAAGGAAGCGGAACGAGCCGAGAAGAAAGTTCAGCAGACCAAATACATCTTGCAGAATGGCCTCAAAGGTCCTCCCCGCAGTTCGAGCGCTCTCGAGCCCAATCTCGAGGGCGGTACCATGGCGACTTTCCAGGCCGAAAACATGGAACCTGGCAAGGCCAAGGGCAAGGGTCGCGCCGGTGGTCGACTCAAGAAGTCCAAGGAGCAGAAGCAGGCAGAGAAGGACAGTGCCGAAGCTGCCCAGGCCGCTCTCGATGCCGGGAAGGAGCTTCCCACCAAGGAGGAGACGAGCAAGATTCGACTCAAGATCACCAAACAGCCCGCCACCGATTCCGAGAAGGACAAGGAAACCAAGGAGCCCAAGGACTCCAAGAAGGAAAAGGTGGTCGAGGAGCCAAAGGATCTGTTGGAGATGCGGTTCCAGTCCAAGGGCTTTAACCAGATCTACGACCAGATCTGGCGTGACCTTGCCCGGAAGGATGTCAACAAGGTCTACAGGCTCGCCACCGACTCATATTCCACCAAGGCATCCAACCTCAAGAAGACCGCCATTTTGGCGTCCAAGGAAGCAAAGCGATGGCAGCTCCGCACCAACAAGGGTACCAAAGACCTTCAAGCTCGTGCCAAGCGTGTCATGAGAGACATGATGGGCTTCTGGAAACGGAACGAACGCGAGGAGCGCGACCTCCGCAAGGCCGCCGAGAAACAGGAGCTCGAGAACGCGAAGAAGGAGGAAGCCGACCGTGAAGCGGCTCGTCAAAAGAGGAAGCTCAACTTCCTGATCTCGCAGACCGAAATCTACTCTCACTTCATTGGCAAGAAGATCAAGACAAACGAGGTGGAGCGCAGCACGGACCGACCCGAGATTGCTGATGCGGACCAAAACCAAATCCCCGAAACGTCTCTTGATATCGAGGAGCCTACTGGTCCGGTTGGCTCCAAGGTTACCAACTTTGAAAATCTTGATTTCGACGAGGCCGATGAATCGACCCTCAAGGCTGCGGCCATGGCCAATGCGCAGAACGCCATTGAGGAAGCGCAAAAGAAGGCGCGGGACTTCAACAAGGACGCCAACCTGGACGAGGATGGAGAGATGAACTTCCAGAACCCCACTGGTATGGGCGATGTGGAGATTGACCAGCCGAAGCTGCTCAACTGCCAGCTGAAGGAATATCAGCTCAAGGGTCTCAATTGGCTCGTCAATCTGTACGAGCAAGGCATCAACGGCATCCTCGCCGACGAAATGGGTCTGGGCAAGACTGTACAGTCCATCTCTGTCATGGCCTACCTCGCCGAGAAGTACGACATTTGGGGTCCGTTCCTTGTCGTTGCGCCGGCTTCTACCCTGCACAACTGGCAACAGGAAATCACCAAGTTCGTCCCAGAGTTCAAGGTGCTGCCATATTGGGGCACCGCTGCCGACCGCAAGGTGCTCCGAAAGTTCTGGGACCGAAAGCACACCACCTACAAGAAGGACGCTGCTTTCCACGTCATGATCACGTCGTACCAGCTTGTCGTGTCCGATGTCGCCTATTTCCAAAAGATGAAGTGGCAGTATATGATCCTCGACGAGGCCCAAGCCATCAAGAGCTCTTCGAGCTCCCGTTGGAAGTGCTTGCTGAGTTTCCACTGCCGCAACCGACTTCTGTTGACCGGTACTCCTATTCAGAACAACATGCAGGAACTTTGGGCCCTCTTGCATTTCATCATGCCGTCCTTGTTTGACTCCCACGACGAGTTCAGCGAATGGTTCTCAAAGGACATCGAATCGCATGCGCAGAGCAACACCAAGCTCAACCAGGACCAGCTGAAGCGTTTGCACATGATTCTCAAGCCATTCATGCTTCGTCGTGTCAAGAAGCATGTCCAAAAGGAATTGGGCGACAAGATTGAACTCGACGTCTTTTGCGATCTGACCTACCGCCAGCGTGCCTTGTATTCGAGCCTTCGCAACCAGATCAGCATTCTTGACCTCATTGAGAAGGCGACCATGGGCGACGACGATTCTTCTAGTTTGATGAATCTCGTCATGCAGTTCCGAAAGGTCTGCAACCATCCCGATCTTTTCGAGAGGGCCGATACCAAGTCGCCATTCTCTTGCGGCTACTTTGCCGAGACGGCCTCTTTTGTCAGAGAGGGCACAAACGTATCAGTTGGTTACTCTGTTCGCAGTTTGATCGACTACGACTTGCCCCGCTTGGTGTGGCAAGAGGGCGGGCGCCTGGACAAGCCCGGGCCTGATAACGCGGTTGCTGGTTTCCGGAGAAAGTACACTGGCGAGCTGTTGAACATTTGGACACCGGAGAACATTCGTGATAGCGTCTCGAATGCCGATCACTTTTCATGGCTGCGATTTGCGGACGCTAGCCCGCAAGAAGCCTACCAGGCTAGTCATCGAGGACTGTTCGAGCGAGCTGTGACGCTTTCAACATCGAAGAACCGACTCGGGAACATGAACGTCCTCTATCGCGATACGGAAGACGAGAACTGGACTCCGATCCATGCTCTGTTCCAGATTCAGCAACGTACTGACCGCAAGCCTCTTGCTGATATCACTGAGCAAGGTGTCCTTCGCGACCTCATGAATGTGGCGCGCGCTAACTACGCTGATATCGGACTGGGACGACTTGAGCAAGCCGGCCGGCCCCGCGCATCTGCACCGCCCATCGAGGTTTCATGCACCGGCCGCGGCTCGGTTGCGGAGCGTGAGAACATCCTCTTCAACCCTCAGGTACGCAAGGCATTGTACGGACCCACCCCCGTCGAAGAGAAGGCGCTCGTCACCGAAAAGATCCCAATCGAGCGATACCCGCCTCCTGCACTCCTGCCGGCGCCAGATAAGGAGAAGACCCGGTTTACCAACATTGCGGTCCCCTCGATGCGCCGCTTCATTACGGATTCGGGCAAGCTTGCCAAGCTCGACGAGCTCCTGCGGCAGCTGAAGGAGGGCGGTCATCGTGTGCTGCTGTACTTCCAGATGACGCGCATGATCGATCTGATGGAAGAGTATTTGACCTACTGCAACTACAGGTACTGCCGCCTCGATGGTTCAACCAAGCTGGAAGACAGAAGAGATACCGTGTCGGACTTCCAAACCCGGCCCGAGATCTTCATCTTCTTGCTCTCTACCCGTGCTGGTGGTCTTGGTATCAATCTAACCACGGCTGATACTGTCATCTTCTACGACTCTGACTGGAACCCGACCATTGATTCTACAGGCCATGGATCGTGCTCATCGTCTTGGTCAGACGAAGCAGGTCACCGTCTATCGTCTCATCACGCGCGGCACCATCGAGGAGCGCATCCGCAAGCGTGCCATGCAGAAGGAAGAGGTGCAGCGCGTCGTCATCACGGGCGGCTCGTCGGCGGGTGGCGCCGGTGTCGACTTCTCTGGACGTAGGGCGCCCGAGAACCGGAACCGCGACATTGCCATGTGGCTTGCGGATGATGAACAGGCCGAGATGATTGAACGCCGCGAGAAGGAATTGCTCGAGAGCGGGGAGTACGACAAGATTCAGAAGAAGCGTGGTGGCAAGCGGAAGCGGGCGGATGCTCCAACCAGCCTGGATGAGATGTATCACGAAGGTGAGTCCATGTTCTTTTTTGCCGTTTCTACAGGCTCATGAACTGACCAATATCTACTCTACAGGCGAGGGCCATTTTGATGACAACAAGGGTTCCGGCACAGCCACACCAAACGCCGCCGGAGCCGACGCCGCCGATGTCCGCCCTGGAAAACGCACCAAGCGTGCTCCCACCGGCAAGAAAGCCAAGACAACAAAGCAACGGTTGGCGATTGCTGACGGCGAGATCGATATTTGATCACCTACTCTTTCACCTGCAGGACAATATGGTAGCAATAAGCCTGTACCAATACCCAGCCGCCGTCTACCACCCCGCCGGTATAGATTTTCTTCTTTTCTTTTTCTTCTTTTGCACACAGCATACGTGGTTGTTCGGTGTATGTAGCCCAGTTCATTAAAGAGCACCGGTAGACACAAAAACGGGAATGGTACTTGAGGCTGGGGAGAGGAGTTCAGGTCAGCTCAAGGGGCAGCAAGCGGATAACAAATGAGGAATGGGTGGAAGGGTCAACTAAAGATGTTCTTGTTGTATTTCTGTAGAATAATTACTTTTGTTTCATGTTGTGTCTTGTTCTTGTGGATGTCGCTGTGGTGGTTTTGTGTAGGATGAGAGGTTGTGCCTGATGAAGGGAATTGTGTGTGGGCAATGGAACAAAAGTGGAGAGATGGGGGAGTTGGGGATTTAGTTTATCGGCTTGTTGGGGTGGTAGATGGTGAGAGGTGGTCATATTTGAGAAGAGAGACTTCAAGACAACGATGAAGATGAAGTTGATATTTCCGATCTTTTTCCCTCTATGCTGTGACTATGACTCCCACCCTCTACCGTTTGTCTTGACATCTATCAGCCCTCGGCACCGTTCCTCCTCTAGCACCCCATTCAGTCAGTCCATGACCCGGTAATCTCTCGGATCCAAACCCCGGCCTTTTCCGCTACGGTCTCGCTGTGATCTGGTTTTATCCCTCTGTCAGCGTACGCACCCCCCCCCCCCCTCTTCTTCCCCATCCGTTTTCGCAACTTACGTATACAAAAAGCATGCGGCACTCCCTCTTCACAAATCGTTGCCTTCGTTCTCCCGTTCTGGTCCTTTTCCCTCCGCTCAATGAACGCGTCCCTCACCTCGTCGGCGACCCAGTGGTCTTTTTTTGCAAAATAGAAATAAAATTTCTCTCCGTTGTGCTCTGTGTCGTCGGCCAAGTGCCAAAGGTCGGAAGACCACTTCTCTTCGGTGATGGTGGACATCTCGTCTTTGCCCATGTGGATCGCCTGCCATATCCCGTCTTGGCTCTGCAGGAAGCTGAGGGTGGTGGATAAAGCGTGGGGGGGCTGTTTCATTATTTTGGAGAGGATGAGGGAAACAATGGGGGTGGGGAGACAGTTGATGATGGATTTGGCAAGGATGTGGGTGTAGGAGTTCAAGAGGGGTTGGGAGGCGATGAAGGAGAGTTTTTGGCCGGAGGGGGAGCGGGCGATGTGGGTTAGGGTTGGGAAGAGGAGGATCGCCGAAGTCAGGTTGAGGAGGGCGGATAAGGGGGTGAGGTGGTGGCGGTGGAAGATTTCGGTTGCTATGTAGGCTCCTACTGAGTGGCCTATTAGGATGCAGGAGGTGAAGGGGGTGGGGGTGTTGAGGGAAACAAGGGTGGAGGTTAAGGAGATAATTTGGTCTTCGAGGGTGAAGGGTTGGGTTGGGAGGTTGGATGGGGGGAGGGTGTTTCCAAAGGGGGGGGAGTGGTCGTGGTCGGAGAAGCCGAGGAGGTTGCGGGTGTAGATGTGGTAGGCGGCCTTGTTGGACGACTCAAGCGTGTCGAGGAGGTGGCGGAGGTGGGTGAGGAAGGGCGTGTAGTAGCTTGCTAGGCCTGGGTTGCCGGTTATGAAGAAAACCAAGCATTGTTTCCGGGAGGGGTTGTTCCGGTTTGGGGAGGGGAATTCCAGGTAGGGAATTGCATCTTCTTTTATTGTTGTGGTGGTTGACATGGTGGGTGATGGTTGTTGTGTGTTGTGCTTTTCGGGGTTGGGGTTGGTGATGACGATGTTGATGTGGTGCTGGTGTTCTGCCGAGGTTTTGTTGGTGGGGGTAGGTGAGTGGGGGTCAACAGCCCTTTAGTTTGTGAAACCCTAACCCGAGCTTGTTAAAGTGCACTACGGAGTACAACATCAAGAACGCCGGACATTCTGTTGAAAGCCACCTGTTGAATGTGTATTGCTGAATTTAAAGAATTAAAAGCGCTAGCTATGTACAGGAAGAAGATGCCACGGACCCTGCCCGGCTCTGGGCACACTGGTTCAACCAGACTGGTGGAACCCTCACCCTTGGCTTGGGATACCCATGATACATGTCGATATGCCTCAGTAGTCCGTAGTCTTATATCCTGAAAGTCTATCATGTCCCAGTCCAGCACAACCTTTCTCCTAAATACCATCCTTTTCCCATGCCATTTTTGACTTTTCCATATCTTCTTGTGCTCACAGGATGCGATTGCATTCCTCCTGAGTCTTCAAGTGGCAGTAAGGGCTGAAGGTCTGGTTGCTGTTGGGCATCTGGGGAGGGGAGAAGAAAGGAGGCCAAAAATAGTTGGGAGGAAGTATGTCATTGATAGCCTGTCTGGCTGCCACGGTAGTTGGTGTGACAGACTTGACGAGAGTGGCGAGGGTCTTTTCGATGATTTCGACAGCCTGTGGAATATCAGAACCTGTTGGTGTAAGAGTGGAAATGGGATTTCCTTACCAGCTCTTCGTCAATCTTCACCTGCTGAGTAACAGCAGCCTGAGGTAGTGCATTGTGAACAATGAGTGGGACCGGAGCCTAGTGTAACGGTTAGTGATGAATTGTGGATGAAACATGGTTTAGCGCCTGAAATAAGGACTTACTGCGGCTGGAGCAGGCTTGGGGATAGCAGCACCAAAGACAGCAGCAGACTGGCTGAGGAGAGCGACGGTTGGGATGAGGGAGTGCATGGCCGGTGGTGATGTGCTTTTGAGGCGATCTTGCGGCGGTGATAGAGTCTTGGAGAGAGACTTGAGTAGTGTTCTTTGTTGATGTGAGATGACTGAAGAGACTGTTTGATGCCGATGCTAATCGTCTTGGATTTGGGGCATGGATTCATGATCTTTTGTAGGCATTGCCACCCCATCAAGTCGGTACAGTCCCCGTAGGGCTGACCACGATACAGGGCTGCCATGACTCAGCTCAGGTGTCCAGAGCCCGCTGGGTCTTCACCGACACCGGCTAACGGTCAGCTAGACGTTAGACCCATAGCCATGGGTTGAGCAAGCAAGTGAAAGCAAACGGCGTCTTGTTTTCTTGCTCTAGTGCCGGTCGATCGTCGATCTGGCTTACCTCTGAAACGTTCTTGCTTGCATAATCAGTCTAAAACCGATCGAAAGCTTTCATTGTGTCAATACAGCTGGGAAAAAGTACCATAACTTGAATGGTGCTATTGGCAGGTGGCCTGTCGATGTGAGTTGGTTGTCAAGATATTTTCGAGAGCAAATTCTGTCAAATTAAGTACCTATTTTTATTCATCTATCTCAATACAATCATTTCCAGCCGGCGTCTTCTGCTCTCCCTTCACCGGGTATTCTAGGGGCAGCATTTGCAGCCGCCCCCTTCCGGCTTTCTCACCCTTGATATTGCGTGTGGACGCGCGTTGTCGTCTCACATCCGATCTCTGGTTTCAGCGCGCGGGGGCGCTTCCACGCGACCTCGGAGGCGTCCACACCCAAGCTCATCCACGAGCTGTCCCAATCCGCCTGCCCGCGTTCAGTCCTCGGCCCAAAAGGAACTTCCACGCTCGCAAGCCTGTCCCTCCAAGCTCTTTCGGAACGCTTTGGAAACACTGTCCTCCACAAATTACAAACCCATCCCCAGAGTCGCCTGATGCCCGAGCCGCTGTGGGTTTGGGGTTCACCCTCGATAAACACCATATTTCCGAAAGCTCTTCCATGTGGTGTGCGAAGAGAGCTTGCCATGAATCCAAATGTTTCCAGCCCTGTGTCTTGAGTGGGTGGTTTCTGACCAGAGAAGACAATGGATTTCCGAGTGAGAGAGTACAGGAGTACGTCTAGTAATCCTGCTGAAGCCAGCAAAGAGCCTGCCACGCTGTAGAAGAGGACCGGGGCCTCATGTTTGACCATGGATCCGATTCTAGCTGTAGCGATTGGCACGGTACAGAGAAGGTAGATTAACGGGTATGCCAGAAAGCTGCTTATCTCGCGAAGCTTCTGCTCTTGTGTGGCATACTGGGTACCGGGCGATGTTTGTTGGCAGCTTGAAGCGATGGGCTTGCGGTGAGTCAAGAGATAAATGACGATGGCGAGATATATCACGCTTGTGGCCACAAGACAGATAAAGATCCATAGGTAATGGAGGTACAAACGAAGCTCTTGATAATTGGAGGTGATCCAGCACTGATTTGGCGTTAGCAGCATGAAGTGCCAGAAAAGAAGGCGAAGCCACATACCCATTCGCCCGCCCGGCCATAGAAATCTGACGAACCACCAGATATCGCAATGCCCAAGAGAGCCATTCCGTATACAGACGACCAGAGTGCCGCGAGGACTGGGTAGAAGACGCGAGAGGGCGGTCGGAAATTCCTGACGATACTAAGGTAGCCGTGAGCCGCAATTGCCGTCACAAAGACGCTTGAAGCGAGATTCCCAGTTGACAGGAACCAGGCCTGTGCTTTGCAAACTAGGTGTCTGTCGTAAATTCCATCCAATGCTAGCCATCGAGCACTCATGAAGTAGGCCGTGGCCTGCATGAGATCTGCAAAAAGAAGGTTGTAGATGAGAACGAGAAACTGATTCGGGGGGTTGGCTCTGATCCGATTCCAGAAGCCAGTTTGCGGTCGTGATGGCATCCCATTATCGGCTTCAGTGGGCTGTGATTCCGCCGAAACAGTAAAATTCCGCGACATCGCCAGCATCTCGTGCAAGTTGTCCTCATCAACCTGGAGATTTGAAGCTGGTAGGCTTGAAGCCTCTTGCGAGGGTTGCCTGATATGCCACTTGACGAATCTCCAGCTGAGGTACACCAAAAGGGCGAAAACGAAAATGAAGCTCAGGAAAGCTAGAGTTGCAACAGCATGCAGGCCGTGTCGAACGGCGGCCGGCAGGGGTGCGAGGGTGTAGGCCTCATCTTCGCTGAGCTTGAGATAATCCATTGTAGCGATCTAGCTTTCGAGCTGGAGGAGGTGTCTATATTTTTTGGTAAGAGGCAAGTTGCTGTGTGAGAACGAGAACTGAGGAGAAATGCATTGGAGTGGTCAAAATGTTGATGAACTTGGTGTGTTGCCAAAACAATGAGTGGCAGGCGATCTGTGGGTAACTCTGCCAACCGATTGGAAAAGAACAGGTCAAAGTGATGTCTGAGAACAGATTCCGGGGTGATCTCACTTCTGAAAGGGGGAAGTGAGTACAATAGGCCTGGAACGAATATTCAGGGTTACGAGAGAATAATACGGGGTTGTCGAGAACCGCGACGTGAAGCAGGGCACTGACGTCGAACTCCGCTCTTTGGCCTTGTAAACCAGTTCAGATGACCCGCCAGACTGAGTAACTAGGTACCTAAGACATGACCCGGAAGCAGGCTTCTTAAAACTCCATGGAACCTATTTAATGAGATGGTCTACCTTATGTCTGCCAACGATCAAATGGTGACATGGTTCCAGTCTCCTGTAAGACTACCTGACGTCTGTGAAGCCTAAGGTGCCTACCTAAGCGCTCAAAAGGTCACACTCTTTCGAAAACAAGATAGCGAAATTAGAAACATTTCAGTTTTACTTGTAACCAGTGTTGGTTAGAAGGGGGTTGACCATGAGACTTTATTGATGAGTGTTGAGGTACCCAAATAAAAATAGTGAATTTTGGCGTGTACAAGAGGACTGAAATTTCCAAGTCCTCTCGCACTTGCTCAATCTGACCTTTGTCAGTAGCCATTACTCCTGGCACTTATGCATACAGTTTCATGTTCCGAGACGGTTATGAAGCTTCTGGTGGCATGTTATGCTATTAGTTCGATTGTCATCTAACTTTGGACTGTTCTCCTCGGCTACCTTGATGAATATGAAATCTGAGGAGTCGATATTTTCGGTACAAAAATCCCTAAACCGAAACATTCATGAACATCTTCTCTGAACCATGCATTATCAACGCCCTTATAATTTATATGCACTCGAGTATAGATTTTCTTGGAGTGAACTGACACAGTATTCTTGATGACAAAAGTTGTATGAAGGCAGAAAGCATGACTACCTTAGACGTCATGTCGTTGCGTGGTAGCCAGTTGCTCTTAAGCCATCATTGATCTCGGATCCCCTAATAGCGAGTGTCGCTCTACTTGTCCAAGATAAAACAAACAAACACCACCCTGGAAAGAGTATGAAGGTTTTGATCGTCCGAGCTTTTCACATCAGCTTTTTGTTTTGATTGCTTGGAATACAGAGCAACACAAGAGTGCTTTTATCGTATGGAGCAAGAAACAGCAAAGGGCTCGCATACTAAGCCAGATCGGAAACGTGATGCTTCCTTAAAGAGCCGCCGCTTTAAACCAAGACAGAGCGATGACTTCATGACCAGGAATCTCCAGCATGGTGTCGATTTTGAGTTCCGCCACCCTCCACAACCTCCGCCAGCTCGAGCTTGAATGTTGCCGCCCCCTCTCCCCAGTATCCACACACCTTCGGCATCCATCCATCGTCGTACTGAACGAATAATGTGCACATACTACATGAACACCCGCTGGCTGTGCCACAAAACCAAAGGCTGCAAAGCTGAAGGACGACCCTGCAGGATCAAACCATCGTTCCACAAACCCCCACAACAGCGCATCTGCTGCAACTATGTCGACCGCTTCAGTGGCATCTGTTACGGAGTAACTTGTCAAGGTGGCGGGAGGAAGCCCAACCACTTCATCGACAGCGAAACAGTCTTCTACAAGGGCCTCGAATGTCCCTGGCATCCTCACAAGAAGATGCTGTCACTGGAGAGGCTGTGGGAAGAGGAGTGGACTGAGCAGATAATCAAGGCGCACTTGACCAAGAGATACCGCGAGGCTGCCGAGCGACGAAAGCACGATGAGACGGCCAATAGAGCGAGGCTGATTCAGGAATTGTTCGAGGACGTAAAAAAAGGAAGATCTGTTGTCCTGTTTTACAAGAGCGTGATGAAATGGCAAACCATAGCAATTGAAAGATGCCGCAAGGAGCTGGTAAAATTCAGTGGGTGTAATGCCGATCTGGCTTTGGCTGATGATGTTGTGGTCAGCCGGCAGAGGCGGGTCTTTCGTCGGTATCTAAAACCATAGCCCGAGTACGCCAGGGGCTTCTGTTGAGACAAGCTGGCATTTACTCCTTTCTGGTCTTCGACTGATCGAAGGACTAGGCTTGCGGGGTGACCTCGCTCCCAGTCTTCGCACTCTCTCGTACTGCCTCGATTATTCGCAGAACCTGCGCCGCCTGTGACGCAGGCACAGGTACACCTTCCTCCTTTCCGCTTGCAACAGCCTTCGCAAACAGGTGATAGAACCTGACATATGTCTCCGGCTCTACAGTAGGGCAAACCTGGTCTTCCACCTTCCCGTCACCGCCGACGATACACAACCTCCCGAATCTGTCCTCCGATTCCTTGCCGAAGTCGGTGTCAGTCGCCTTGCCACCGGCTCGGAGATGATCCTCCTGAGGATCCAACCCGCTCTTGTGATAACTGCCTTTGGTACCCCGGACCCAGAACCGCATCTGTCTGGTCTCGACACAGGCGACGCCGGCACGAACAAAGACCAACAGCCCCTTGTTCTTATAGCTCAGGATAGCAGTCACACTATCCGGCTCCTGCTCATCGGTCCCATCCCCAGTGACAAGCCTCCCTTCTCTCTGGTTGACGAATCTCCCTGTCACGCCATCAGGCATACCAAACAACACAAACACCTGATCCAACAAGTGGGAGCCAAGATCATACAACACCCCTCCCGCCTCGTCCATCTTGAGCCCCGCCTTCCACGTCGAACCCTTCGCCAGAGCCGTCAATCGCAATCTGTCAAAGTGCGTCTCGAACTCGACAATTCTTCCCAGCTTGTCCTCCTTGAGGAGATTCTGAACAGTAAGGAAGTCCGAATCCCATCGCCGGTTCTGATAGACGCAAAGCACCCGCTGTTGCTGTCTCGCCAAAGCAGTCAACTCATCCGCCTCGCTTGAGGTGGGAACAAACGGCTTCTCGACAAGGACATGCTTGTTGTTGAGCAGTGCTGAGCGGGTCAGGGGGTAGTGGGTGTTTGGTGGGGTGCAGAGGACCACCACGTCGACGTCTGGGTCGGCGATGAGATCCTCGGGAGCGGTGTAGTGCTTGAGGTCAGGGTAGTCTTCTGGGGCGGAGTTGCCTGGCTTGGGAGTGCGCTGGACGATAGAGTGAAGCTTGAGGGAGGGGGTGAGTTGGATGAAAGGGATGTGGAAGACTTTGGCGGAGAGGCTGGAGGGGGTGGTTAGCCGCTGGGTTAGGGTTGGGTATGGAGATTAGGAGAAGAGACGAACCCATAGCCGACGATGCCAACGTTGAATTGCTTTTCGGTCATTGTGAGATTAGTGTTTAATACTGATGGAAAGTTTGGTTCTTTCGGAATACCTTTCAGATGGGATTTCTTTCAGAATTAAAGGCCCCTTTTTGAGCATTGAAGTCGTCGTTGTCTGCGGGGTAGCTGTGGTGCTGAGTCAAGAATCCACCCCCGCGGTGGACTCGTATCAAGACCCCACCACCCGGGATGACGTCGAGCTCATGGAGAGAACACCATCTCAAGATGTCGACCAGTTTCGGCAGTTTTTTCTTTATATCTTGATGAAAAAGCCAGATCTTTTTATTGTCATTACATATTTTGTTCAACACAACATTCTAGCCTCTCGGCTTCATGCCATTACGGTATGAAGTGTCGTCAAAAGAAGGCGGAACTAGCCGCCCCCCCTTGCACCTTAACGGACCGACTCTGCTATCCCCATGGGGCTCCACGCACTCGATGACACATCAAATGATGGAACTGTTAATATCCGGGACTTTGATTGTGGAGGTCGTTCAGTCGAGTGGAAAGCCGAACAAGCCCTCAGCTCGCGAGCCAGGATAAGAAAGGAGGCTGCTCCTTGTCTCCGCGAAGAACAACTTATTTTACCTTGCATCATATGTTTGGTGAAGGTCTATAGGTACTTCTTACATGGCTAGGCTGACACTTTGCAGTGAGCTGACCTTTTGAAATCCGGAATGATGATATTTGAAATCTGGGATGGAGAAGGTTTGTATTAGAACATCCCAGCAAGTTGTGGACTTTAGCTTGCCAGCTGGGTATCTAACTAGGTCTCAGCTTCCCTTCCCAACCCGAGCGTTCTACCTCATGCTACGTTGGTATTCCTCTGTCGACTTCCATGCCAACTTAGTATCCCATCATGACGGGAGGGCACTCGGCATCCAGGAAAGCCGCGGCAATCTCCTTGAAGTCATCACTCTCATAAGTACCCAGTTCAAGAGGATTATCCTCATATATTTTGTCGTCAAAGATCACGCAAAGATTCCTTCGAAACTGAGTCTTGGCTTTACGCCATTCCAAAAAGCCAGCATCCCCAGGGAGGAGGCGAAGGGCCTTTCGGCATTCCCACTCGGCGACGGCTTTACAGCGCATCGGACCGGCTGGGAACAGAAACTGAATGGCGCTCAGCTTCGTTCGCTCACGAAGAAGATCGTCCGAGCTTCTGGGTGAATCGCGCGCTGAAGCGAGTATTTTGCGAACGGCCACCAGGAAGCCAGTGAGAAGGTCCTAGATAAGTACAACAGAACAGCCATTAGCGGGGTGATAGGGACTGAAGGTATTAAGAATTGACATACTTTGACAATTGGACCGCACTTGAGACGAAAGTTAGAGTGTCGGAACTTGTATGAATCGCAATAGTGGGCAAATTTGACAAGTGCGTGAAGGTCCAAAGCGTCTCCACGCATGACAAGAGGGATCTGTGAGCAAAGGATGAGTTAGCGATGACATAACACAGTTGTATTTCGCTTTGAAGTAGTGGAAGCATACCTGGTAGGCAGCGATGTTGTGACTGTTGCAGATGTTCATGCCGTCAGGGTCATGCACCATAACGGAACTGGGGGTTCGAAAAGACATCTGGTTCGATTTCTTTGCAGAAAAGCTTCTCAACACAATAGAAATTGATCAACTTGACCAAGTCCTTCCGCTTCAAATAGTTCTCGAGGTATTGGATACAAGTATCCGGCCCCGGTGCAAAAGCACACTCGTGGTTGTCGAAGGTCATAGTTGTTGACTTGATGATTCCCAATGGAGGTGGAAGAGGATGTGAGTTTGTAAAGTTGGTAAGGGATGGATCGAAGGGGAGAATAGGCGACAAGAAGAAACGTGAAACTCGCAGGGCCACAATAAATAATCAGTCCAAACAAGGCAAACGCGGACTGATGGTGAATTCCTTCGGCCTCATTGTTTACTTCTCATTGCCACTACATCAGATGCTTTCCAGGCAGGTGTTTGGTCGTACTTGTTACTTGTTTGCAAGCAATGCACAACCTATGCTCTCTGATCAAACATTCAACAAAGTGAAAACAATACTTTGCATTAAAGAAGTCAGCTATGGCTCCCGGCTCGCTGCATAACAGTGGAAGGTTCAAAACGTATCCAGCACAAATCCAAATCCTGCACTCCAAAAAAACCATATTTGCCCCCCCTCCCCCCAAAAAACCCCGGGTCCTCGGCAAGCAGACGGGATTCGCACTGCTTTTCCCACGTTTTCAGGCTTTTCCTCCATTCTATCTTGTCATAGTATTCTGACCCGAGGTGGGAACCGGGTATTTCGTAGCGGCGAGAATTCGACGGCAGTGGATCTGCTCTGCAGTAACAGCGGAGGCTTTATTCATCAAGCCACGTTTTGTGCTGGCCACCGCCTTGATGAATTCGCCAACAAGAGCCTAGGGCAACAAGAGATGGAATCAGTCCTTGAATATCTTCCACAAACCATGAACGGCTTCTAGGCGGATACATACCGCTGCAAGAGCAATGAGCTGCCTCTCCACGATCAAGAGGGACTCTTCAGGTTTGGCATCCCCAGGACAACGGGCCAACCTATCCTCGATCTCCGCAACCAAGAATGTGATCAAGTCCCTGGAGACCGAAAGCATCCCCTCACATAAGGACAGGTATCTAACACAACGAGTGATTAGCAGAAAGGTGTCCAACGCGGATCATCACCCACTTCCTCCAATGGGTTTGAGCACGCCAAGACCTACAAAATCAGAACCGATCACCTCTGGACGAATGCCAATACAGACTAGCGTGGTGCCTTTGGCAGCATCCGTCGAAAGGTTTGCTTGCTCCGGCTTGGGATACTGACAGATGCAGATTTGGTTCTCTGCTGAAAGCAACTTCCTGATGGAAGGGGGTTTTCCCTCTCCGTCTTGGTAGACGAAAAAAGTCGCTTTTTCCATTGCATCTCGGCAGGCAGTGAGGCATGGAATGCAGGTATCAGGGCCCGGTGCATAGACCAAGTTTTCAGAAAATGACGACATCTTGAGCGATGTCGAGGGCAACGACGGTTGAACTTTGTGAAAATGAAATGGAGAAGCCGGGAGAGCCAGAGTCTTGGGGAAGAGGCAGCTAAAGTACCCACTACGTCCTATTATACCTCTTAAATCCTCCAGACTTTCCCTACAAAGCGTGTGAAATATCCACCAGAATTGTCCGAACTTCTCCTCGTATCCAATTTAACTTCCCGCCTCCCACATCAATGTAAAAATAACCCTAACCCGGATATCATCCCATAACAACAGGCCCTGCAAGTCCGTGTGTTTCAAACGCTTCAAGTGATCAGTTGTTCACTTCACAAGTTCGGAAGGAAGTTGCGGATATGGCAGCTCAAACTCTGGAGTTGATGGGAATTGCCACTTATTAAACCAGGAAGCATTGTATAAATAATTCTACAGCATTATCCATTTCACATTTCAATAGCCAGGAAGTGTTGTGTCATAATATGGCGTGAAAGATGCCTCCATCTTGATGTTCATTTACCTATCCCTCATCCCAACATCCATCAATTATGCTCCAAGAAATCCTCGCTTGGCTCCATGGGGGAGTGGAGGACAACACATGAGAGCTCTGCTAGCAGAGGAGAAAGACTGAGCGGGATGTAGGGCTATGCAGAACTTGGCTCCTTTCATCTTTAAAACTTACTGTGTGCTTTTCACTCTCGCAGAGAAACTCGCAGTCGCATAAGTTCGTAGTCTCATGTCATGGCATAAGACAGGAATGATAGAGAACATCGCTCTGTATTGGGGGGCGATCTTGATTTGACCTTCTGGTCTAACCACAAGCCAGAAGTTCGAGACTGCCATTTCTTATTGTCCCCGGATCCATGATCTCCAGCGACTCCCGATGTCTTCCTCTGTGCCGCTGACATTCCTTGCGAGTCAACGGTACCTTGGTGTCCTGGATCACTGGTTGAACGGGCAACATGTGTCGAGGAATCCATTCGCCATGTCCTCATATTCGGAATCCCCAATCAAGTCATACTCTTCAAGACGTTCTTGTCCAAGCTCTTGGACTGTAGGGTCGCAAAGAAATTGGCGAACATTTGCGCGGAATAAGGCCTTCGCCGTGCGCCAGTGACTGAACCCATCATCCCCGGGGAGAAGACGCAGCTCGCTGCGCTTTTGCCAATCTAGAAGGTCCTCCTGGTCGCAATCCCCTTTCTTCGGAAATAGATGCCGAGCAGCAGCGAGCATCTGAAGATGACGGATATGATTGCGAAGGTCGTCCGCAGTGCGATTCTTGACGGACAACTCGGCAATATCGACAGCCTTGACGAATTCTTCAATGAGATTCTGGTCCGAGAGAATATGACATGTTAGAATGACCTAATTTTAAGCTGGAAAGGTCGTAGGTTTATACGTACGGCCACAATACGAATGAGCGACTTCTTCAAAGTGGCAATCGAGTTGTTGGGCTTCTCCACGTCGGGATAAAGCACGATGCACTCAATTGAAGTAACAGTGAACTTGATGAGATCCTGGAGATCGTAGGCATCGCCGCGCATTATGACCGGAATCTAAGACGAAGTATTAGAAATAGGCAGTACAAAGAGACTCTATGAGTACGTTTGGTTTGGAAAACTTACCCGTCGACAGTGGTTGGACAGATCAACGCAATTGGTGCAAGCACCAGAGCTCGAGATGTTCACCTGGTCCTTCTGAGGGTATTGGATGCTACAGCCAGGGCGAGAACCCGAGAACAAATTCTGAATGCAATCGACGTTCCCGTAGTCCTGAAAAGCTTCGAGACGACACACAGGTATCGGGACCCGGTGCTTGGTCACACCTGAGAGTGGACAGCGGCATCGTGGATGGTGGTAAGACTGAGGTTGTGGGTTTGGCGAGGTGGTGTGGCAAAAAAAGAGGAAAGGTGAAGGTTTTAAAGTCGAGAGAAAATTAAATAGCCGGCCAGAGGATTGAGCGGCGGAGGCAAGAGCCACCCGTACCTTCCAATGATGGCTACCGGGTACTATTGTCCATTATTTCCACTTAGGGCCTAGAATTCAGTGGAAGATACGACTGAGCAATGTTAGGTAGGTATACTGCATTTCATGGGCAGAGTACAAAAAAAAGACAGAAGAAAAAAAGACAGAAGAAAAAAAGACAGAAGAAAAAAAGACAGAAGAAAAAAAGACAGAAGAAAAAAAGACAGAAGAAAAAAAGACAGAAGAAAAAAAGACAGAAGAAAAAAAGACAGAAGAAAAAAAGACAGAAGAAAAAAAGACAGAAAAAAAAGATAGAAAAAAAAGACAGAAAAAAAAGACAGAAAAAAAGACAGAAAAAAAAGACAGAAAAAACAAACAGAAAAAAAGACAGAAAAAAAACAGGAAAGAAGGGGAAGCAACCAGGTCCACACCTCGGAAGCTTTTTCCTCTACCACTTACATCATGCCGGCCCAAACCTCCTACAGCGGAAAGTACTCCTCGCGGAATGCCTTCACATCCTCTTCGTGGGCCTCTCCAGAGCGGATTGGCTCGTCGACAAGAACATCAAATCCAGGCTCGAGCTCTGGGCGGCAGAGAAACTTGCGGATGCCTTCAAAGAAGGCTCGCTTGGCAATTTGCCAGCCGCTGAACCCCAGATCCTTGGGCAGCAAACGCAGCTCTTGCCGTTTCCTCACGGCACGCACGACCTCGCAGTCGGCGTTCTCCTCGGAAGGGAGGGGGTTTCTTGTGGCCGCAAGCATGCGGCGGCGGTGGACTTCGTCGGCAGGCGCGCCACCCTGCCCTTCCGACTCAATTGTGAGCCGGGTGGTGACTAAAAATTCCGCGAGGAGTTTCTGTTAAGCAGGTTAGCTCCCGGTTTCGTCCCAGCTTTGATAGCACACACCTACAGCAACGAGACCGACGAGGTTTTTCTCCAGCTCAGGGACCACAGTTTCATCGTCTGGCTCAGTCTTTGGGCACAGAACGATCTACTCGACGGCGCAAACAGCAAACCGGATGAGGTCTTGAAGGTCGAGGGCGTCGCCTCGCATGGTGATGGGAATCTGAAATTCAGACCGAAGAGTTAGAAATGCCATTTCCACCAAATCATTCAAGAAATCTTAGGAGTCCACTCACGGGGATACAGCCTTCTTTCGACTCAAGACATGCTTTCGTCACGCAATCCGACGCAAAGAGATTGACACCCGAAGGGTGTGGATGCTCGCGCCGGCACACCTTCTCGGCATCCGCAAACAAGTCCTCAATGCACCTCGCCTCGTCCTGCCCGCGGCGGAACGACTCCAGACACGGGTGACACGTGTTTGGGCCTGGCGCGCGCGAGCAGGAGAGGGTCGACGGTGACTTCGTCATGGTGGCTGCTGGTGGAACTTGATGAAGTCGGGTGGGTGGGAGATCGGATGGTGTTGGCGGCGTGATGAATCTAAGTGGGATGGAAGAAAGAGAAAAGAGAAAAAGACCGGCCGGCGCGGGCGGGCGACCGGGGGCTGGGGTGCCAGACATCGACGGATGGCCGGGCCCAGCCCGGGGGCAGCGAGGCCGGGGGTACACATCCGGGACCGGGATGTCATACCGGGTGAGGTACCGGCCGCGTAACAAGAGTCGCTTGCAGTGATGCTGTTAAAGCTGCCAGACTTCCGCCGCGTTCCCCTCGGGGTGATAGTCTAGAAGACTATGGAAACCCACAAGTCGGTCGCCGATTGTTCATAACAACACGGCCTTATGTCTCTGTTTTTTTGTAGCTTGGTATCTTAAGAACTGGTATCTCCAGAAACCGTTCTCTTAAGCTGGGACGAATTTTGTTCAGTCCTCTCTCAAGTTAAGCACCTGGGTGTTAAGGTTGAAGAAGGATTGGAACGGTCATACAAAAGGTTGCTATATAAATTCGCGATACCTAGTTAGACCTTTGGGAAATGTGGCAATGTGTGCTGTTTACAGGAATAATAGACTGCCCAAGTCAATATGGCGCCTTAAGGTAACGAAGGTAATCGATGAACTAGACTGACCGAGCTGTATAAGCAGGAACATCACAAAATTCGATAATCAAAACAGCATTGAACAGAAAAGACAGAAAGAGCAAGCTCTCTGGGACCAATCCTCACCAAAAAGGCAGAGAGAGAAAGAGAGAGAGAGAGCAACCTACCATTTGACACAATCACAATAACAGAACAGAAAAAGATCAGACGAAAGAACAACAGATCAAACAAAACACCACCCCCCACCCCCCATCACAAACCCACAATGATGAGCCAAAACAAACAGCCGCAACCTTCAACTGTTAATCAACCATCAGAACAAGAACAAAGTAAATTCCAATCTGTAAAATATCTCCAAAGAATAGTAATCTAAAATCTCAAACTCTCTCTTTACCGCCCCAATAATTACCCATTTTCCCTCCTTACTACTTCCCTCCCCAATCTCACTCTACCATCAACCTGCTCACAAGCTTGCTCTCTCTCCCCGTGACTGTGCTAATGTCCAGGATGACCCTTCCCCTTCCCCTCAACAGCAGCCTTCACCCTCCCCCACCTCGCCGCTCCATACCGATTCCAGTACCCATAGCCATAACCCCCTCCATATCCATACCCAGGCTCAGGCGTCTCAGTCGGGGTGCTGGTTGTTTCGTCAGAGGTAGCAGTGGTGGTAGTTGCGGTCAGAGTCGAGAAGGTGGTTGGTTGGGCGGCACTGGACTCTGTGGTTACACCGGTTGGGTCGACAGAGGCGGTTTCAGTAGCGGGTGTGGTTGTGTTGGAGTATTGATGGGATGACGTAGATGGGAGAAGTGTGGGCTCTGTTGTGCCAGTTTCTGAGAAAGGAATGCTGGAAGTGGAAGTTGTGAAGACTGGGTCGACGGATCCCGTTTCTGAGATGGGGGCTGAGGAGGTGTAGGACGCTGTGGGGTCGATGACCGATGCCGAGGTGGTGGAGGTGTAAGTGTAAGAAGCTGTTGGGTCGACAACTGCTGTTTCGGACAAGGGAGATGAAGAGGTGGCG
The DNA here is from genome assembly GCF_000226545.1 of Podospora anserina S mat+. Taxonomy (NCBI): domain Eukaryota; kingdom Fungi; phylum Ascomycota; class Sordariomycetes; order Sordariales; family Podosporaceae; genus Podospora; species Podospora anserina. The sequence goes on from NW_001914858.1 coordinate 1,679,575, forward strand.
TAAGAGGAGGTAGAGGCTCCAGTGGGGTCGACGCTTGCAGTCTCACTTAAGGGGAAGGAGCTGGTGTACGAGGCTGTTGGGTCAACAATCGCAGTCTCTGACAAAGAGGCTGAAGTGGTGGTGTATGAAGACGAAGTTACTCCAGTGGGATCAACGCTTCCAGTGGTGAAAGTAGGGTCGACACTGGCCGTGCCAGACGAGACAGTGGAAGAGCGGTTCAAGCTAGAAGGGAAAGAGAAGGTGTAGCTGCCGTAAACAGGCCTGCTGGTGGTGCTCGAAGTGGGAATGGAAGTCTCAGCTCTGGTCGTTGTAGTGTTGACGAAAACAGGCCGAGATGTGGCACCGGAAGTGAGGGTGGAAGTGAAAGAGAGGATAGGGTCAGCGGTGCCTGTTGTAAAGATGGTCGGCTCCGACGATGTTGGCTCGATATATGTTCTCGTAGTCGGTATAGTAGAGCCATTGATCGACGTGTTGTCGGTGGAGAGAGCAGAAGAGGAGGACAGCACAGGGTCGTTGGTTCCGGTCGTAGCTACAGAGCCTTCAGATGAGGGGGCAACTGTGGGCAACGAGGAGTTGGGTAGACCAGTAATCGATGTCGAAGGACTGCCCGGCTCGGTCTCGGAGATCGGATCATAGGTGCTTGTTTCGGCACCAGAAGAGCTGGGAAGGGTGCTCACGCTCCACGACGTGGGAGCCGTGAAGCCGCGAGATGACGAAATAGGAGTGACAATCACCTCGCTGACTGTGGTTGAGGATATGTATGTTGGCTCGTAAGTGTCGGTGTCTGAACCTGTTCGAACTACCAATGAGTTAGCTACTGATGTTGACACAGAAGTCATTGTGCAACACGTACCTGACGATGTCGTCTGATACGTCACGCTCGGCTGGTACGAGTACGGGGCGCCAGAGGTATGGTTGCTCCAGATACCAGTCCCGCTCGGGTGAGGGAAGGGATATCCAGTACCACCAGTGCCTGTTGGCCAAGGAATCCAGCGAGAAGTGGAGGGCGCCGTGACTGTGGCGAAGACGGACGACGTCAAGGTCAAAGTCACAAAGCTAGTCGAGTCGACTTCAGAGGTCACCGGCAGCTCGGTGGCCACAGAAGAAGTGGTCCCAACTGGATCGACGCCTTCTGTGCTGGAACCAGTGGGAATCGAGGAGACACTGGCAGCAACAGTCGACGTCAGGTCATCCGTGATGGAAGGGAATGTCTCCATAGGTGCTGTGCTGACTCCAGTTGGCACCACAGGAGCAGTGGTATTCCAGCGACCTGTTGGTGTAGCAGATGCAAGTGAGTCGCTGGGTCCAGTGCCCCAGGGAGCAGTACCCCAGGGAGCAGTACCACTGCTAGGAAGACTGGTGCGGCTACTCCAGACATAGGTCGAGTTTGCGTATGATGGAAGCAAGGTTGTGCCTCCTGTCGGGGCTGTCCCACCAGTCGGGCCAACGATGCCGGTGGTGGAAAGGGATGCTGAAGTGTGGTTGAACCATGCAGATGAGGATAGCGAGGAGCTTCCTGGAAAGTTGGAGACCGTGTGTCCAAGTGTGCAGGAAGTCGTAGTGGGAGCAGCACGGGATGAAGAGCAACCGCCATAGACTGTGACCGTGGTCGTAGCATAGGTAGGGGTGCAAGAGCCGATGCGAACTGTCACTGTTTCTGTAACGGTCTCTGTGGATTCGGCATGGACAACATGTCCGCGGTCAACAGGAATGTGCGCTAAAGCAACGGCATGGCTATTAAAGATCAGTTACTGTGTCATGCGAGTTGAAGAAGTCAACATACCCAAGACTCAACAGAGCCAACGAGTGAATACCTCCCAACATGGCGGCGGTAGAGCCTTATCGTATGCTAAAAGAACGTAGCGGCACCTCTGAATGGACGGAGGAAAGCGACCTGCTGGCTGAAGAAGAAGAGAACCATCGCAAAAAGCATCCTCATGACCTTCTTATATCATTCCACAACCAGCAACATGTTTCGTTTCCCATCCTCCTGTTTGGTCAGAGCTGTGCCCCCGTCAACGGCCGAGTTTGCCCTTCATCATAGGAACAACCCCGGTCCAAGCAAGATGTCACCAACCTCATGTTTGCACTCATTTGGGAAAGGAGCCAGACCGATGTGGCTTGAAATGTATTGATCCGCCGGTATGAAAGGACGCACCTGGGGTGTGTCGTGAGTGTTTCCACGGTGCGCCACCTTCGACCGTTGCCAAAGGCAAACCGATCTCGCCAAGGAAAGGACGTTTTGGAGACGGCCTTGTGTGACATTAAAACAGCCTCGAAAGGGAAAAGACTAAACAGAGACCCGGGGAATCCTGGTGAGTCCTCTGCAAGCGAGCCATTCAGCTGTTGCTGAATCCCGTTTGCATGCAGCTGCACCGTCCCGATGCTTTTCACGGCCGCATATACTACCGGTGGCGTGCGCACTGCACCGGGAGGGAATGCGAGATAGCCGAAAGGACTTTTCAACGTTATATGATGGCTGTTACATGACGAGTAGGGTTGCTAGTTGGTTGTACCATGCGCGGCTCGACGCTCGGTATTGGTAAGAAACGGGGGCTGGAAACGATTTTGGTTGCTCGTTGGTCTCAGAGTAGATGTCACAGACTCTAGAAAAGAAGTCTGGGATCTAAACAAGCAGTTCGTCGTTGCCAGCGGAATGTCTTGATACAGGGTTGGCTTGTCTTTTGCAGGGGTAGCTGCTAGGTGTCAGGGACAGCCACAGTCGACGCGCATGAGAGGACATGTGGTGTCAAGATTGGCTGTGGTCTGCCGACGCATACCCAACTTTGCCATTTATCGAGATATATCACGGAACAATCCATCTCTGTTCACCTAGCGTCGACAATAGTAACTGCGAAGAATGTTAGCAAAAAGTCAAGATACACCGACCTCCACGTGGAAAGGAATACACCCGCATGTCTGCCACGAGCGATGGAAAAATAGCATGGTGGGCACAGCGATGAATGCACGGTATTAGTTGAGTCAAACAGAGACAGCTCCAGCTGTGGAAAGGCACTCGTATTGTTCATGACTCTGATTCTCCTCGTTCCTGCAGCGGCTGACCTGCGGCTGGCCGATGGCAAGGCGACACGAAAGCCGTGCTTCCCCATCACAGACGGGCGATGCGGCTGCCATAGCTAACGCCCAGGGAGTACAACCGAATAGGCGGGCTTTTTCACCAAAGAAATTGGCGGACCGACCTGCGGAAACGGCCTTGGAAAGGGGCCCACCAGATCTTGCATGTTGACGACGTCTGCTGTGCGCGTTACCTGTCATGCCTGAAGATCGGTGATCCGGGACCCGGGGTGGCTGGCGGCGTGTTTCCAAGCAAATGAGATGCACGTCAGATAAATGAGGATGCTGTCGTGGACGGAGTCGTGCATTAAAGTATTGAAGCGGTGACCAGGAGGCAAGAAACCTGGAGACTCGGGATCGGAAGCCTCAGTGACGGAAGCCGGGCCTGTCCATCAACCATCCCGACCGGAGAATACGGGGATAGTGGTCAGACTCGCCAGTTCCGAGAACAACCTGACCTGCTATTTTGGTAAGTAATAGAAGTTTCTGGCGTCTGTTTTGTGTTCTCCGGTGCGGAACATCGAGGGTTCAAGGGACACTGGGGCTCGACAGATGGCTCGAGAACTCGAGGTCTCGGTGAGAAAGCTGCTGAAAGAAATCGAGTTCTGAAACCTGTGACTGGGAGTGAGGGGATGATCCTGGACACGATAATGACGGATGCACAAACCCGGAGGCCTAGGTGTCTTGGAGGAGCGAGGATGATGAACTGAGAATGTCTTGATGTCATATTCGAACGACCGCTGAACAACATATCCAACAAAATACCTACCCTACGAGGAAACGTTACAATTTTGTAGCTTCGCTGGTGCCCAAGAAGCGCTCCTCGGCCGTCTTCCAGTTGATGACGTTCCAGATATTCTCGACATACGCAGCCTTTCCGTTGAGATACTAGGAACCGGATGTTAGCTTTCAAGATACAGCAAAGAAAAGAGCTCGGAAAAAAATTACCTGAAGATAGTAAGCATGCTCCCACATATCGACACCAAACACGGGAACATCTCGTCCAACCACCGGATCTTGATCCTTGGTGGTCACGATCCGCAGCCCATTCGCACTGTCCTTGACCAGCCAGCCCCAGCCACTTCCTTGAATCCCCAGCAAGGTGCTAGAGAAAGCGTTCTTGAAGTCGTCCAGACTGCCCCAGGTCTTCTCAACAGCAGCCACCAGCTCTTTTGCAGCCTCGGGCTTTGTCTCTTCGCTCTCGGCGGGGGCAAGGTTCTTCCAGAACAGCGAGTGGTTGATATGCCCACCACCGTTGAACTTGATGACCTGCTGCATCTCGATCTGACTGGCAATATCGCCTGCGCCAACAGCAGCAACGTGCAACCTGAGAGCGTTGTTCAAGTTTGTCACATAGGCCTGGTGGTGCTTGCTGTGGTGCAGCTCCATGATCTGGGCTGAAATGTGCGGTTCCAAAGCCTGCAATTCAGTGTTAGCGCATGACACCTAGCAGACGGAGCAGTCGAGACTTACATTGTAAGCATATGGCAATGCCGGCAGGGTGTACTCTTGAACAGCCATCTTGGTAGCGTTAAAGTCCTCGCCGGAGAAGGCCCTCAAAGGCGCCTGGACGGCGAGATACTTCAAGATATTGTCAAAGTTGACCATGATTGCCAGCTAGCAAGGTCCCCAGAGATCCCCAGAGATGTCCACGAATGAAAGCTCCCCAAAAGTGAAACGTGCTCAACGCAGTCCTCGGCGGATCAGCTGTCTTCTGCTTTCCTTGTGGAGATGCCGACAATGCGGTATTGACAGCGGACGACAGATTGGTGATGGCGAACGGTTTGTGAGCGGTGTCCTTGTCACTCTGAACCAACCCGCGCAAACATGCTCAATCGACCGCGTCCCTCTTGTCGCGCGGCCGGATCTCCGAGCGTTGCAGCGTTGCGGATCATGGTGGGGCAACCCCTTCCCAAAACAGGCCGCCAAGCAGTGTCATAGCATCTCATTGGTCAGGTGGCCACAACCCTGGGTCACATCCCCAGATTTCTGGCACGGGTCGCCCTCACACAACCCTGCTTCCCGACCTTGATGGCCCTGCCCTTCACCAACCTTGATGGCCTAGCCTTCTGCATCTTGAGACACCTTTGAGATATGCGCGCAACGAGAGGCGAGCGGGAAGCTCATGTATCCCGGCAGGTGAAGTAGGATGGAACTACCTTGATAGCTGGAATAAATACAACTGTGTCCCATCATCTTGAGTTTGCTCATCTTCAATCCCAGCTTCAAATATCTACATCACAACCAACGAAATGTGCGGCCCAGAAACCCCCTCCAACCTCCCCAGAGTCGGTGCTCGTGTAGACTTCTACTCGTCCTCTACCCGCCAACCATTAGGAAACCTCCTCTTCCACAATCCATCCACTCCTTCCAGTTCAAGCGCTACCCACGTCCGGTTCTCGTCTCCTTCATCAGGCTCAGCCTGTTCTTCACGATCCTCTTCACCAGTGCCATCTAAGAAGGATGATGAAGATGTCCTAGTATCCATCCAGTGCGCTCACCACCTTGTTAACTACCATCTCTCATCCAGAGACTAATGAAGTTCTAGTGTCTCGGGCGACATGAGCAAACCCATCCGAGAATCCGGACTGCTCCAGCAATTCTTTCTCCCAAGCACATCCATAGAAGCACACTATGAGGTTGCGCTCCGAGAAAAGCTGTCACTTGTGGTTGGGATAGGCATCATCGGACGGAGAGTTTCCATGACCAGAGGCGATGAGGTGCTGGCTGATGGTATCATCGGGTTCAATGCGCTGCCGGAAAGCATGGCTTCTCTTTGAGTGTTGCTGCAGCACGTTTTTGTATTTGTCAGAGACGTTGAACGTCGTGGTTGGCTTATTAGCATTGGTTCGGGTCAGGATCAGGTTGGGATGCTTGGTACCGGCGTTTGTGGCTTGGATCAAGGGGAGCGTTTGTTTGGTCAACAAAGAATAATGGCTTCAAGATGCATTTCTAATCGCGATATATGCAGACGCTTACGGCTCTTTGCCGTGTGATGACCTCTTGAAGATTAAATGCCATGCCGCCCAAACTCCAAACAACAAACCGTCCATCAAGCCTGGGTCTCGTCCCAGTCCGACCACTTCCTCACAATATCATCCACCACCTCAACCGCCTTCCTGCTCGCCTCAACCTCGAACCACTCCCGGTGCTCCTTGCCACAAGCCTCGCACTTGCCGCGATCTCCAGCTCTCAGCCCAAGACCATCTAGCTCAATGTGCACCAAGCGTTCCACCTTGTGACTATGAGGTACTTTGCGCTCCGTCGTAGTTGTGCTGTTGGACGGGACATAGGGATAGTACCGAATAAGCGAGATGTTATACCCGCACTGCCGCTGCCATTCGTTCAACCTGCGCTGGACGTTGGTAGCCCGACCAATCTTCAACAGAATCTTCTTGTTGGTGTGCGAACTTCTTCCATTACCACTGCTGGGACGGGGTCTGTCATCATCGTCGTCGTCGATAAAGGCCGCAAACGAGGCGAGCATGTCGCTTATCGTCCTGGAACCTGACGGTCGAGCAGATGGTGATAGCAAGGACCGAGCGGTCTCCGCTGCGGGGGTCAAAGGTTGGGACTCTGGAGTCAGCCAGAAGATGTAAATGTAGCCAGGGTCGTCATTTTCCGAGAAGGGCTTGGCTAATTCTTTCGCTAGCTTCGCGGCGGTTTCGGGGGGCGCATCCGCGGGAATCAACGCGGCATGGTTCTTCTTCTGCGAAGATGTCGGACGCGCAGAAGGAGGCCTGGCCGAACTTGGTCTTGAGGGCTTGTTCCCGCTCGGCCTATAAGGCACCGAGGCTGATGTAGGCTTCTGAAGTGGCACGGGCTGAGGGCGAGGGGGAGGCACGAGATCGTCGAGCGGAAGTGTAAAGCAGAAGCAGCAGGTGATGCCCTTCTTCTTTTCTGGGCGCGCTGACTGGGAGTATCCGCCGCTGTATTTGCTGGGCCTAGGTTCAGAATGTGTCTTCACGAGACCTAGCCTCTCCGCAAGAGTGTCTATGCTCGTTCGTCCCTCCAGTATCGGTGTATGAGACAGCTTCGGGCCGGGGCTCGAGTGGGCGGACATGGCCGCCTGTTCCTTGTGTTGCCAGCAGTACAAGTCTGGATCGCTCGGGTCGTCGACTTGGAGTTTGTTTCTCTTGGACTTTGGCGGGGGAGGGGCATCATCACTGAGGAGCGAGCGCCTACATGGGCGGCCGCTGCCTGTGATTCCTCGACATGTCGTCCCTGGATCTTTCGAGTCGGAACGGCCGAGGCGAGATTCGGGGGTGTTGGCAAAGATAGGCATGGCGCTGGAGCTGGTTGTCGAGCGAAGACATCGGCCAGCAGACTGTGAGCAACTTCAAGATATATACCTGAAGTAGCCGCTGAGTCCACTGTTGGTGCGTGACTGCAACTGCGCGCGCTGGCGGTTGTGGGCCTGCATCTTGGGCTGCCTGGTTTCAAGGTGTGGATAGTTCGGCATCCCTGAGCCGGCGCTCGAAGTCAGGGGGCTGGGTCTGTAATGGGGAAAGTGTGGCTGACGCAGCCATTTTCAGGCACAGCCACGTTATGCTCCACCTGTCAGGGCGCGAGCTTGATTCGCCGTTGAGGGAGCCACGTGTTTTGGTAGCTGTCCATCAGGTCGCAGTTCCATCAACACTATATCAGATGGGATTCTGCACATTTGCGAGTTTGCTCAGTCGTTGAAACAATGGGTTGTTTCTTTGTAACGAGTTCTGGTTACAATGGCATTCAGCTGCAGCACCACGGCTCGGTGAGCCGCCTCATTGCTCAGCTCGGTGTCACACAACATCAAACAGTCAGGCAGAGCACGTTGCGTTTCCCTGCAGCAAGCAACTAATGGTTGGTCCCATTCCAGGAACTGATGAGGCTCGATTCCCAATCGGTGGCCTTCAATTGCTCAGAAGAAGATATCCTTCAACGCGCGAACACCGCGTTAGGCGTAACATTTTGCGCTAGCTTCAGCCAATGGTAGCGCTCGGCTTGTCCCAAAAGGGCAATTGGACAACATCAGAGAGCTGCCATCGCCAATGGTCATGCCCAGCTTTCTCTTGTCACAAAACCCATGCTTAGATTGATAGCAGCGCTAACAGTGACAATTTTGCACACAGTTGCCGATTTTCATCCATGATCTTTCCATGTTGGATCGATGCCAGACACAACACCCTCCGGCCATTAAGTTCAGAGCTCCGAAGCACCTCCCAAGCAACGTTAACTTTCATGTCACTTCTCCAAGGATTGGCCATGGTCAGATGTGAGAAGGCGACTTGAGAGTGTAAAATCTCTCAATTGTCTGCTGTTGCCCAGAAAAACCAGGGTTCAATTCTCATCGAGAACTCCCCTGTAAACCTTGGTTCCTCGGTGTTTTTCGGGCGTCTGCACTTCGATATCCACATGTTGATCTTGCGCATTGGAGCCTACTGGCAATGAAAACTGGATATTATTGTGAACTACGGGCTACAAGTCGGGCGTTCTTTTTCTCCTTCACTTTTTACCTGATATTCCTCAACCAAACCAATAAGATATCGCAACCAAAATAAACTCCAGGAGACAGAAAAGAAAACACGTTCTACCCCGTTTTACGACTCACAACTCGCACACATATGCTTCACATCCAGGTTACCTAGGTTAACATCACTTCTTTCCCTTCTTCCCATCCTTGACCCCCTTCTTATCGTTATCCTCCTTCTTCGCACCCTTATCCCCCTTCCCTCCATCGCCTTGTGCATTCTCCAAAAACTCGCGCAACCTCTCTGCGGTAGTCATGGTATCAACGTGCGTCTCCCCCAAGACTTGCTCCTGCGTTGCGAGCGTGGCCCGAAACAAGTCTTCCGCCTCCTTTCTCTTGTTTCTGGCAGCATAGTTGAGGGCAAGGCTTTGTGCCGTATGTAATGTTTCCGGGGCGTCCCTCCCAAGCCAATACCCCTGCAGCCCGAGTATCCTCTCCAGCTCCTGTCCTGCCGCTTCCCACTCCTCGGCTTCCTCGAGGAACAAAGCAACATTGTGTCGGGTGATGAGGGTCTCGGGATGGGTGTCCCCGAGGACTTTGATCTGGCTCTGCAAGGCGAGCGCGAACATCTGCTCAGCCTGTGTGTTTCCCTGGCGGGCGTAGAGACAAGCGAGGGCACGCAGCATGCGGAGACACTCTGGGCTTTCAGGGCCAAGTCTGTCGCGGGCTATGACAATGGCCTGTGAGAAATGTTGTTCGGATTTGGGGAAGTTTCCTTGCCGTTCGTAGGCTATGGCGAGGGAGTAGTGAGCGTTGGCGGTACGCATGGTGTTGAGGCCGTGGGTGTTTATTGCTGATTCCAGCAGGCGTTCAAAGAGCACAGCTGGGTCGTCTTCAAGGGTGTCTCCATTCTGTGGTGCTAAAGAAGAAGAGCCGTTGCCCGAAGGGTCATTGTTTCCAGGTGTACCAGAAGCTGGAGATCCACTCGTGGGTGCTGGGAGGCCGCGGTTGTTTGCGAGGTTGTTGGCCTTGGTCTGGCTGGGCTGTCTCATGCTTGGGTGGGCTAGTCTCAAAGCAGCCAGTTCGGCTAGCTTTTGAATGGTGCTCGTGTGTTCGCGTCCAGAGCTCTCTTCTAGAAGCCGAAGCTCGCTGCGCAGCTCCTGAGGGTTGGGGATGAAGCAAGCACGGGATGACGGTTTCTTGCCACCCGCCACAGACAGGCTTTTCTGATCCAGGCCGAGTTTGTCGAGAGCTTGTCTGGCTGTCTCGACATCTTTGTCTGACAGATAGTAACGCCGTTTCGAGTCTTCCGAACGTCGAGTGAGAGCCTTCTCGAAGTGCGATTTTGCGGCTTCCATCCGGCCAATGTGCTGGTAGTACTGGGCAACCTTCAAGTGCAAAGTTGCAGTGCACTTGCCTTCTGAAAACTTCGTACGAAACTTTAGGGCAGCAAGGATGCTGGGGAGCAATGCTTCATCCAACTCATGATCACCATCCTTCAAGGTCTCGTAGAGCTGGCGAAGGACCTTCTCTTCAATTAATTCCTTCTCTTTCCTTTCCTCAAGATAGCGTTGCAGACAGAGGCGGACAATTCCGGTCACACGAATGAATCTATCATCTGCTGACCTCTCTATCATGCCGTACATTTCCAATTTTGGGGTCAGCTTCCAGTCAGCCTTCTGGAAGAAGTCTTTCGGGATACTCTGAACTTCCAAGACGCCAACTGAGCAAAGTAAACTTGCCGCTTCTGGGTGCTTTTTCTCCATCACTCTGAATAGTCGTTTCCAAGCTAGCATGGCATTCGTCGTATGATCGGGTTTGGTCGAGTCAGGAAATCCGACCATGCCTTCGTATTCCTTCAAGTTGATCTTCTTGTCGATCTTGTTGCGGTAAGCGTGTGGAAATGCAAGGACACCAGCTGTGCCCCCAAGCTTCTTGGCCAGCTGTTTGGCTTGTTCGAACCTCGGTGTGTCCTTTGGATTTTCTCCAAGAATCATGAACACGGCGTCTTTGTCTTGAAGGGGTTTAACTTCGACGACGAATTGCAACCTTTCCGCAAAGCGTCCTGCCAGACGTGCCTGCCTTGTTGTAACCAGAACCGTGCTGTGTCTGCCCCTGGGAATAAAATCCCAAAGGCTCCGCTCATCATGTGTGTCAGAGTCTGTGAGCCAGTCCAGCGAGGATTCATCGTCAAGACCATCCACAACCATCAGCCAATGACTGTTGGCGCTTTTCTTGAGCGCGTGGCGGACGTCCCTCACAACATCTTGCGGCGAATTTGGGTCCCTGAGACGGACTTGAAGGCCCTCCGCTATACGCTTGTATGAGAACTCGAATTGCTCGGCGCTGCCCGCGTCGATCCAGTGTATGTGAGCGCCGGGGTTTGCGATACAATATCGATAAGCATATTCAACGGCGATGTGTGTCTTTCTGTGGCCGGTTCAATTAGTCTGCTGCGGAATCCAGCTTTCAGTATGGACAAGTGGCATCGGAGATGAGAGTTAAAGATGCTTACCCAGTCCCTAAACCTCCGGTGAGTGCTACTACTAGGCCGTTTTCGTCATGAAACTTTTTTTCAAGGAGACCTAATATGTCTGCTCGGTCCACAAAGTGACCATCCTTCCTGATTGGAATTGGAAGCTTTGCCAAGTGTGGCAGGTGACTGTGAGACTGGCTGGGCTTGGAATCTGTTGAGTATAGGAGTCAGACTACTTGTCTAGTGATCTGCGTGGGTACGAGTACAAATGGAAAGGAGAAGCTGTTTGGATTCCGTCAAAATGCAGCATATGGATCCAAATATTCCTAGTTCTCGGCGAATAGACCCCATGGTCTGACCAAAGCCCCGAAACCCTGATGAGGAACCACCTTACCTACTTGCTTCCTCCTCTCCTGGTTTTCCCTTGCCACCTTGGCCATTTTCACAATCTGCTGGCGGACTGAGTCGTAGTTGGCATCTTCATTGTCTTCGAAGGTGTTCATGTTGAAGTGGTCGGCATTAAGACCTGTGGAGCCGTGGCCGTAGACTGTCGCAGATGACTGCGTAACAACAAATTCCTAAAAGAGAAGTTGAGATGTTAGTGATACCCACCTGGAAGGAATGTTGGAAATGGAATTGTCAACGTACCTGAGGCAGACTTCCGATCCCACCGAGCTTCCCTATGCTGGACGCATACATCTCGTAGAAAGAGTAGATTTCGGGCTGGACCTTGACCTCATTCTTCAGTACTTGGTTGAAGTCCTGAACAATTCCATGAAGCATTTGGTTGTTGTGCGTCATGACCTCGAGTGTCTCCAAGTGGGTCTTCACTTGAGCGGCTACGATTGCTCGATAGATATCGCCCTCCGTGCTGAGTGCGGAGTTGCCGTCCACTCCAGCATGTGGGGTACCAAGAAAGATAAGCCCAGTGATGGCGTCGATGAGTCCAGGAAAGTTGGATCTGTGGGAGTGGGCGATGTGGAAAGCCTGTATGGAATACATGTCAAGAGCTTGTCATTGATGGGTATGGTAGAGAAACACTTACACGCTGAAGTATCAAGCCGCCAAAACAATGAGCGACGAATATGATAGGTCGTTCGGTGCATTTCTAGACATGACAGAGTTAGAGCGCAGCTTGGATAGAAACTGGGGCATAGCCTACCTCTCTCAACTTCCCCATCAAAGCGTTCAGTAGCTGGTCAGCCGCCGTATTGACTGTTTGCCTGACAGCGTTTTGGCCATGCCAGGCAGACTGGTATCCAAAGTACAATATCCTTGCTCTAGGCAAATCGGCAGGCAGCATGGACTTGTCATCAAGCCAGTTGACCTTTGTTGCTTTGTGTGTCCAAGTCTTGTAGGGGTCGGCACCAATGCCGTGGATAAAGACAAGACTAGGTAGAGTGCCAAGTTAGACCGCTGCAAAGAAACATCAACTTGTACCCAAAAGAAATGGCAAGGTTCTCACTCAATGTCGGTTTCTTCCTCGGCAGGTTCAACCAGCTTCCTCAAGCCCAAATACTTTCGCTCGACTGTAATCATTGCCGGTAGCCCGCCAGGACCCTTCGTAGTCTTTGGCTTTGAAGCATCCTCGGTTGGTCCCTTCTGCTTGACATCTGTGGATGTCTGAGCAGTGTTGCTTGGCACAACTGGTACCTCGGGACCGGGCAAAGGTTTGGAAGCTGACTTGGATTCTTGGGCAGTGACAACTGGTTTCTCGGTCGCTGGCTTTGTGGCATCTTCTGGAGTGGTACTAGGAGCAACCTTTGTTGCACTTGAAGTCTGTGGGTCTCCCGCGGATTGACTTGTAGTAGGTGGGTCTGGCTGGGTTCCATTGGGCTTCGAGGCAGTGTTCGTAGCCGCCGTCGAGACTTGGGGAGGGCCATCCCCTGGGTTTGGGCTCTTGGGAGCCCCGCTCAACCCTGGGGTCTCGTTCTTTGCCTCGTTGGTTGTCGGCTTTGGCTGGTCCATCTTGAAGAAGGTATTATTCACTTAAAAATGTTGCTCAGGTAGAAAGTCTATTGAAGTGAGAAATATGATGATAGGTAGCCCATGGGACTTAAGTCAGGAATGTCCCTATCACGGCAGAGGTCTTATAATCCTGTCTTCATGCTCTTTCAGACTGCGCGTCGTCGTGCCTCACAAGGCTCAAGCATCATGGTTTTCAGCCGCATTGTCAAATCCCCCAAGTCTGAGCCCCAAAAGCCTCCCTCACAGGGATGTTTATGCCGGTGCCTGTCTTTCCATTTTCAGACTATGATGATGCCTTCGCCGGTCAGGATTTGACCAATCGAAGTGCAAGAAAAAAGATACTTTTACCTGAAGTACTGGCCAGTTGAAAAGGGCGTTCCAGCATGAGCTGCATGCATGTGCATGACCTAAATTGCGACCTTTTTACATAACCTTGTTTGAGAAAAAGCAACCTATCAATCCCAATCACTTCTGAGCCTGATAATGCTCTCGTGAACATCATGGTCCGGTGGAGATGAGGCACTGCCCGTGGTTCTACAAAAACCGTCTGTGCCTGAAGCGGGAAGGATTAACGGTAGCCGCCGCCCTCCCGGGCGGGTGCCATACTGGCGACAGGCACTGCCCCAACTCACAAACTCGGTCAGACGAGATAGCAGGTTGGTGGACGCCTTGCGGAAAGGGCTTGCGTCTCCACGCATAACAAATGCTGCGCGCGGGGAATGCCTGGCAAATCAATACGAACCAAGTCATCAGCCATAGGCTTGTGTGACACACCAGTGGCTTGTAGATCTCAACCACTCGTTGGTCCAGCATAGTCAAGAAATTGGCGCCATGAATTCAAGGCACACCACCAGCTAAGACCGACGACTTAATGACTAGCTATTGTTGAGTTGGACCCAAATCACTCAGCGCTTGTAGTCTTGCTTTATTCTCTCTTTGGGGCTAAGTGCATATATGGAAATGCACAAATGCTCGCGATAGAAGTCGATCGAATGCATATTCAAGAGTTTTAGTTCAGCAGCCCCATATTTGGAACTCAGCTTCTCCAATTTCCATTTTCTCCCTTGAATCTCTTCCAACACACAACGCCAGACTTACGTATCCAGCTGCCAGGCTACGGCGACAACCTCATCCGACACAATCAAGCCCGGTCCCACTAATGGCGGCTCACGAACAAACCAGACCTACGATGAACCCACCTGCCGGAGGCACAGAAAACGAGGACACCACCGTGCCCGGTCAACCTACTATTCCGTTCAATGACAATGCGAGGATCGTCACTTTCCTCACCACCGACCTCTCGACCGAAAGATTGAACAGTCTCTATTCGCTGCTATTCCTGACCGGCAAGCCTGAGAATATCTCCCCCTTACACCACCAACCCATCAAAGGGCGCACGATTCTCATCACCGAAAGGCCTGATCTGCACCTCATTTGGAACATCGACCGGATTTTCATCAAACCACTTCCGAAATATCTGCTCAGCCACTCGTTTTGGAAAGCCCACCTCCACCACCGACCTGGCAGATTGGACATTACGACCCCCACGTTATGCAACCCCAAAGACACCCTCCGTCTCGAAGCCCAAGGCTTCCTGCGCACTTACTCGCGTCTCATCCGACACGAGTCGGACTTTGATATGGCCCAAAGCCTGGGACTCCTCCCCAAGAGTCTAGACTGGGCCGGTTGGTCGCATTACATACAGGCATATGCATACCTTCGGGACACCCAAGTGGCCAGACGCTATCACTACGGCGAACTTCGCTTGCCAAGACTCAACGCCTGGACAATGGTCTGCCGCGGGGAACATTACTTTCAAATTCACTACGACCAGTTGTCCTTCTTTTCCTGTTTTGGCGGGCCGTATCTGCTGCTGTTCGGTGCAGTTACGGTGATGCTCGCGGCCCTGCAGACGGCTGTGCAGATGGTGCCGGAGGGGGGTCCTTACCGGGAGTTTGCAAATAGCTTTGTGCCCATGTCGATCGCGCTGACGGCGGCGGGGTTGCTGTCTTTTCCGGTGCTGTGGTTTTTGTTCACGATGAGGGAGCTGTGGTTGTTTATCTTCCGATATCGATCGCTTGCTTTGTGAGACAATCTCGACAACAACACCACAACCCAATGTGTGCACATTTTGATTATAGAAAGTTGCTTTTTTCTTCACAAATCCAAGCATAAAATAGAATCTCTTGGCATTATCAGGCTGTGATCCATTATAGGGGTATTTACACTAGCAACAACATTGCCATGAGACCCACAATTATCCCTTTGTTGGCTCCTTTTCCGTCAGCAAAAACACACTTACATAGGTAGGAAAACAATAGATTAGACTGTCAATCTGAAAACTCAATAAAAAAAATGAAAAAATGGCAAAACCATGTGTGCGTCATCACTACTGTTCAATGAATCCCCTCGGTCCTTGCTGCTTTCCCTTCACAACCTTCTTTTGCCCCGGAGCCGCTGGTCCACCAATCCGCTTTGACATCTCCTGTTCCAATAGCCTCATCCCTGCCTTGTTCTGCTCGAAATCCAATTCCTCGTCATGGGCATCCCATTGATAGTCCACCTTTTGCTGATTGTTGGCATGTGCGAAGTTCAGCTTGTTCTGGTCTGTGCTGCGCTGGAAGTCCAACTTTCGCTGGTCCGCCTTCACATCGAGCTTGGCCATCGACTTCTTGAGCGTGACTTGCTGCTCGCCTGTCTTCTTGACATTGTCGCGGGTTTCCTTGTTCATCTTGTGGAGCTGGTGAACCTTGTGCTTATCGACTGCCTCGGTGGCCTTGAGCTTTTGCTTTTCCATGGTTTTGTGAGTGAGGAGTTTCTGCTGGTCGATCGCTTGTGCGGCTTGAACCTTTTGCCAGTCTGTTCTCTGCTGGGTGATGAATTTCTGGTAGTCGGCTCTCTCCTGAGTGACAAGCTTGTGGTGGTCTGTCATCTGTGTCTGGTGGAGCTTTTGCTGATCCATCATTTGGGTCTTGCGGTAAGCCTGATAGTCCAGCATCTGTGCGAGGTGGACTTTCTGATTGTCCATCACCTGCTGGTGGCGCTCGTTGATGTGATGCTTCTGAGCGAGACCATTGTTGTCTACCGCGAGAAGTCCGGCTTTGTCTTGGTTGGCGAGCACGCGGCCCCGGTGAGCAATGTGGTTCTTTTCTTCCAATGTTTGGAGTTGCTGGAGTGTGACTTCTGCGTCTTGATGCAACTTGCTCTCATGAAGGATGTTGCTATTCTGGACCTTGTGAACTGTAGCTTGTCCTTCTTGAACCAGGCGCTGCTCGTGGCGGGTTTGCTCAATGAAAATCTTCTGGAATTGTGCTTCTTTATCCCGACGGAGCTGGTCATCATGGTCCCGCTGGATCTTCTCAAGGCGTTTGATCTCTTTTGCAAGTGTCTCAGGGTAGCCGATTGCGCCGAGTGGCTGATCAGCAGCGACGTCAGACCAGTATCTATCCTCAGCCCCCTTATCTCTCAGCATTTGCTCAAGGGCGTAGTTAAGCTCAGCTTCCTTCTCCGAATTTGATGGATGGAGGAATTTGAGATACATGGTTGGTGAGTAATGACAAGTGATCATGCTTCCCGTTTTCGGACTTGGCTCTTGCAGGGTATATACGTTGTTGTCGTTGTTGATGTCGTCCCAGACCATGTCAAGAAGAGCTTTGATCACTGCGAACGGTCGCGGATTTTCCAGAGCCAATATCAGGGCATTCTTCCATTTCGGTGTCTTCCAAAATTGAAAAAGGTCCAAACCACCTTTCTTGAGTTCAAGAAGAGTGTCCTCCATATCCACCTGACTGCCACTCCCATCACAGCAGCATGCCATTTCATGTAAGGGGGTTCGAACCCCGTGAAGGAAAGACGCAAAGTTGACAGAAAAGTTCTTGGTCGCTATCAGGGCACGGCAAACCTTGCTGTGGAGGTTCCTTGCAGCTTCGTGAAGGCTGCCATCGTTGGGCCTGTATGGCATCTTCAGCAGAGCCTTGACAATGTCAAGGTGACCTTCGCGGGATGCATAGAACAAAGCGGAACTGTCCAAGCTGTCCCGTATTCGGGTGTTTGCCCCGGCTTTGATCAGGTGATTGACAACTTCAGCATGCCCAAAGGCGGCGGCAAGAATGAGCGCTGTGGCCTTCGAAACCGGTGCCACAAAGTTCACATCGACTACTGTACGACCGTTATTAGCCACATACTCAGAAGAAAGTATTGGGGCACGTCAGCCTACCTTTGGCTTCAATCAATACTAGGATGACACCTGGCTCAATTGGGCGACTTCCTGGTGGTCGAGGCAGCAAACTCCAGAGAAGGGCGGTACAAGGCTCAGGACCATAGTCGCTGCCATATAGGGCGGTTGGTTCCGTCACGTCGAATTTGACGCCCAACTTAATCAAGCGCTTCACAAGTTTGATGGAACCAGGATGGGCCGCCAGACACTCCCTGACTGGCGCGCGGAGTTGGGGTATCGTCTTTCTGAACGTCTGAACAACATTAGAGCCATCAGATGATGTGACAATGTCGATGAACAAAAGTGCTGTCTCTTCAGTCAGTGAGGTAACCATGACTTCGAAGAAAGCACCCTCAATCGTGTCCACTGTTGCCCCACGGCCAAGAAGCATCCTCAAGACTTCAGTGTTTCCAGCCCTAACTGCCAGCTTCAGAGCTTCTCCAGACTGAAAGTTGACATTGGCGTGTCCAACACTGAGCATAGTCTCAACCATAGCCTCTGAACAACGGTGCATCAGATATGCCTCAATGGCAATAAGAAAGGCGTGGTTGGCTTGCTCTCTCCCTCGGCCACCCCACGTGAGCAGATCATGGACAAGCCAAAGATATTTGTCGTCCGGAGCGAGCCAGTCCTTAGAAGTCTGGATGACACCCTGCAAGGCATCAATGACTGTGCGAATATCGACATAGGCAGCGAAGAGCTCGAAAGCATCCCGCTCGTAGCTTTTGGCGGCATGACAGAAGGCTTGTCTGACATCGCTCCCTGAAACACCAAGATGAAGTAGTGCGCGGATTGTCGAGAGACCAGCCGGCATTTGCCATTTAGGATTTGCTAGAGCAGCGCGGAATCCAGCCAAGACTTCTTCTGGTGACTGACTGGCATGGGGTAGAAGGTTGAGGAGTGACAGATCCAAGCTTCTACAAGCAACTTGGAACACCGACTGCTCAAGAGGTTGGCGATTGTAGCCAGCTGCATGCAGTAGTCGTTTGACAATCCCAAGGCGTACCTCACTATCTGCAAGGCCAATAGAAGCAGAGACAGCAGCCTGCAGAGACTGTAGAGTGACTGAACCAGACAACAGGACGGAGAGAATTCCCAGCCACCCCTTTGTCGAAGCGAGCACAAGCGGCTGGCCTCCGTTGAAGTTGACATCTGCATTGGCTCTTTGTACCAAGAGTTGCACCAATGAAGACCGTGACGTAGGGTCGCCCTCAAGAGAATCCCCGTGGAGCGATATGGCGAGCAATCTGTTGACTGGCTCTCCCTCCAACCCAGCAGGAAGCAAAAGGCTGGCCATATCGTGGATGATTGAAATCGACCTCACCGAAGCTAGCGAGTCGACTGTTGTAGAGATGGCGAGCTTTGACGGCCCTCCATACAGCACGGCTTTGAGCATCGGCACAGAGCGGCTCTGAATGGCAGCATGTATCACCGCCCCGTTCTTATGCTCGATTGATGAGCCATGTTGAACAAGCGACTGGATGAGCTCAACCGACCGCCTCTGTTTGACAGCTTCAAGCAAGACTTCATCTCTCACAGGACCTTTTGCCCCTGACTGTAGACAAGCAATCAGGGCCCGGTCTAGACCAGCGGTGAATGCTTCTCCCACCATGGCGTCCAAGACAAGGGGGATAGATGCCATCTCGGGTGTAGACGCAATGGCGACAGCAATATCTTCGTGGTGACCCAATATCGCGGCTTTGAGTGCAGCTGCATTCTCAAATTTCGGGTCCGCCTGTGCGTCCAGCAAATTCTGAACCTTCATGTAGTTGCCTGATGCTGAAGCCCGCACCAACCCCTTGTGCCGGCAGTCTCCGCACGCTCCTTTAAGCTTTCCCAGCAGGAGGGGAAGCATGTCATTCGGACCGTTGTCCACAGCATGCAAAAACTGCTCATGCAGGGGCTCAGCATTCGCACCACCGGATATCA
This sequence comes from Podospora anserina S mat+, assembly GCF_000226545.1. Lineage (NCBI taxonomy): Eukaryota > Fungi > Ascomycota > Sordariomycetes > Sordariales > Podosporaceae > Podospora > Podospora anserina. The sequence goes on from NW_001914858.1 coordinate 1,698,688, forward strand.
AGACAGACGCTTTGGCCGTATCATTCTGGGTGATGGCAAACGGAAGTGCTCTGTCGAACGCGTCTTGGTCCGCCTTCAGGGCGAGTGCATAGACGATCTCGTATGAGCAATTCTGCACGGCTCTCTCAAGAACATCACTGCGAATATCTTCTTGATCTCGGCCGGTCATAACCTTGAAGAGGTTGGTACTCTTCCGTCGCTTGATGGAAGCATTGGCTTCGAAGTCGGTCTGCAAGGCATAGACAAGGGCCGGAGTTGCATCGGGAACTTTTCCCTCGACGATACTTGCGAGAACCGCATTGGCGTCTTTGTAGGTGAATTCTCCTTTGGACTTTCGACTCTTGTTATTGCAGTGCTCCGACATGAGAGCTTTGGCCCGGGCCACTTCTTTCTCCGAGAATTTCATGTCGGGTTTGAAGATGGTGGACACGGTTCTGCACAAGCTGGCCCTCACGCCGAAAGGTGATGCTGGTGAGGAGAGTGGAGGCGAGTAGGGGGTTATTGGTGGACTCATTGGGGGACTCATTGGTGGACTCAATGTCGGGGTAAAAGCAGGAGATGCTGAGAACATTGTTGTTGTCGATGGTGTTGGTGGTGTTGAAATTGTTCGAGTGGAGCCCACTGTGAGATGCATTGGGGCTTCCATCGTTTCGAAGAGTTGGCTACCTACCTAGGTAAAGTACCTAGGTAACAATGTCTGAGGAGGGCTTTTGATTTCAAACACAGCCTAGCTTTGGTGAGATGAAGAATAGGGACAATTGAAGGAATTCTTTCCTGGGAATCTTCTGGGTACCCTCTTCCCACGGCTTTGGGTCAGTTCTAGAGATGACAGCGAACTGACAGAACTTCCATGTGAGGCTCTGCGGCAAAGCAAAGCGCACAATGAGCGGAGAACATGCAGTGTTGACTGCAGTGTTTGTTTCGATTTCAGACATTTTACCGGCCCGGATGCCTTTTGCTGGCCGGTGTAGCAACTGACCCCCACTGAAAATGCATGTGGTCATTTGTTGTACACCACTACAGCAAGGCGACCTATGAGACAGTGCAGACGCCGTGTACTTGAACACCATGTACCTTTCTTTATAAGACATCTCCACGGACCACATCTGAACATGGAGGTGGACTAATTAAAATAATGTTGGGGCTGTGCAGCCACAACGGTTCCAGCCTGGGGGCCATTGTTTCACATGTTGGGGTCAGCACCCGGTATTCCAAGAGTTGCCTTGTCAGGCTGAGGATGATCACTGAACTCCTGAATTAGTGTTTGCCTCTGGCCACTCAGTAGGTTAGCATGGTGTTGTTCGGCGCTTAGGATCAGATGCAATCTCCCTTTCTTTGATCTATCTAGATACTGTCGACCCAGGGATAAGTCTTTTTAAACCTGACAAACCTTCTCGTCATCGACATCAAAGCTCATTTTGTCCAAACATCTCAAATACTCTCCTATTCGTACAACTAAGCACAATGGCAATCAACGGCCCTCTGAAAGCAGTACCTGGCTCGGCAGAGTACCTGGAGTCTCAGTTGAGTGGTCCAGAGCTTAGCTGCCGGCACTTTCCCAAGTACCGTGCCGAGGAGGACCACCGTTACCCGAGTCGTCTTGGCTTTTTCTCTTCCGATCCCGAGCCCAAGATTACCTACCTTGACACAAAGAAGCTCTGCATTGCCTGTCTCGTAGCCACAGTCCCAGACGGATTCAACTACATCCCTCCTTCAACGCCAGCAACGTCAGCGCCCCTGCCAATCAAGACACCAGAGTTACCTTCACAGGTATTCCAAGCTGGTCATCATCGTCTCAACCGAGGGTCTCAACCGGTGCCCACGCCCAGTCACCTCATTGCTCCACCTGTGTCAATCGACTTGGCACAGTCGCCATGGCTTCAACATGGTTGGAGCTGGATGAAGAGCCAACGGAAGCCATTTTACGTCGATGCGTTGTACCCTTTGAATGATCGGCCACCTATCGTTAGGGCAATAGTCACGAGAGATGCTGAAATAGCTACCCATTCGGGGACCCCGTACGCTGGTCAAATCATCACTCTCAATTCAACTGTTTTGCAAACAGAGTTTCAACAATCTACCGTGACTTCGACGATAAAACAAGTCACGGTCAAAAAGAAAGAAAGCGAAGATGGAAAAAAGAAGAAAACCGCAACGTCGACAACCAAGGCGAAACCTCAAGACACAAATCGCGGCCCCAAGTCCACCTCCTCAGACATTCCGCCAGTGCCAACGCCAAAGGTCGCCGCGAACCTTCAGAATGATTTAGGACCTCGCTCTCCCAATACAGTTTCTCTGAGCAAGGCATCCAGCAAAGAAGCAACTTCAACAAGCATCAGTTCAAAGACTGTCAGCACTACGGGCTCCGTCCAGTCGAAACCTCGTAACGGTACGTCGGATACAAAGCTAAAGGCAGAAACCGGCTTGAAGTCAGAGGGTTTGGTAAAGTCTGGGGCTCACAGTTCTGCTGCATCATCTGTCATACCAACCGCGAAGATCACAGAGGAGCGCCATATCTCCTCGTCGATTACCAACTGGCAAGACTTGATGATGCCCATGCCCCAGCCAACTCCTGGCCTGGATACCAAAGCCGTGGCTGGAAACGTCGTCAACACCGAGGCAAGTCTCGCTGGCAAGATATCCCTGGGACAAGCCAAACCTCCTGGGAAGGACACGGCCAACCTTACACAGGTAAGAAATACAAGTTTGACAGAGGTCTGCATTGATAGCTCAGTCGTAACTGACATAATCTTTCACAGGCAGCCTCAGCAACAGCAGCCGCACGGACAACCATCACACAGACGCAACAGTCAACATCTTCGTCAAGCCAACGTTATCTTGCAAAGAACTGGAGCCGCCACGACCCTATCCCATTTCAAGACAACAGCCACATACCACCTCTGAAGGCCTACAAACGTACCGCAGGAATACAGGGGCAAGCTAGCGAATTTCTGCCTTTAGAGAAGCTATTGCCCAAGGGCACTGTTGTCGCATCCGATGAGGATCTTTCCACGTTCAAATTCCCAGACAAGTCCTCTGGTCCTCTGCAGAAGATCTTGATGTCCATTCCTCAGACATCACATGCCCCCACCGGCGGCCCATCCGTGTCACGACAATTTATCGACAGTCTCTTGTCAACTACAACATCCACAGTTCAGACAAGTGCTTCTATGGTCCAGACGAGGGGGGTTGTCGGCTTGGATGGACGCCAGAGCCCTGGTCAACAACTGCCAGCGGCGCAGGGAGCCAAGACAACATCTCTCCGACAGACAGTTGGTCAAGCCATTGGTGGTCTTACCTCCACAAAGGCAACGATGCCCTTGCCAACCAAAGCACCGGCTCAGTCATCTATCCCCGGATCACAAGCAGTGCAGACAGCTGCGTCAGGTATTTTCGCTGCTGCAAAACAGACCATCAGCTCAAAAGAACAAACCCGGAGTGCCCCCCAAGAGGACAAAGATAAGACCAAACAAAGAGTTCCGCCTGTCGCTGCTAAGCCATCGCAAGTCAAGGAGTCTTCAGGGGCAGTCAAGAAGAACAGTGACACAAAGTCTAAAGAGACAAAGGTGAAGACAGAACAGACCAAGACATCCTCCACCCTCGCCGCCTCTGCCAATAAAACATCCACGAGTTCCAAAAACACAAGCGAGTCTACCAAGGCCAAGAAGGAAACTTCTAGTGCTGAGACGAAGACGCGTGGTGCGAACAAGCGGAGCGGGGGCGGGGATGGGAAGTCTCTGGTGGGCTCTGGGCTGAATAAGTTGAAGGACGTTGTAGCCGCAGTTGCGGAAGGCTCCGCCGGTCTTCACGAGCCCAAGTCCAAGCAAGACGGAGGCAAGAATAACAAGACTGTAAAGAGCGATGCTAAAAAGAAGGCTACCCATGGGGTGAAGAAAGAGGTCAAAAGCAAGGTCAAGCAAGGGATCAAGAAAGACAGCAAGACGGCTAAGCCTCCAAAGGCAAGCGGCAACAGGTCTATCAAGGAGTCGAAAGGAAAGGAGAAAGTCAAAAAGAGTATGGCGTCTACGAAGTCAGAGTCTCGAAGTGTCTCCAAGAGGCAAGAGATGAAGAGCAAGACAACAAAGACAAAGACTACCACTACTAAGGCTGGGGAGAAGACGGAGAAGAAGACCGAGGAGGAGACTGAAGAGGATACGGAAGATGAGACTGAAGAGGAGACCGAGGATGAGACTGAAGAGGAGACTGAGGTTGATGATGAGGATGAGAGTGAGGATGAGAGTGGGGAAGAGACTGAGGATGAGAGTGGGGATGAGAGTGAGGATGAGAGTGGGGATGAGAGTGAAGATAAGACTGAGAGTGAGGAGAAGTCCAGCGGTGAGTTATCAGGCCATAAAAGATTGTCAGACGTTAAAAAGGAATCAACTGGCGACAACGACGACGCAGATGGCTTCAAGGAGGATGGTGACTCTGATTTTTCAAATCCGAACGCCAAGAGAAAGGAGCAATCAGCAGATCCCAAAGACCCTGAGGACCCACCCAATGCCTCAAAGGGTTCTAATGAGGAGCAATCCTCCAAGGCCGACAATCTGGACACCACTAAGAAGAATGCTGTCGATGACGACGATGCAGCCGCCAACAAGACTTCGACTGCGGATGGACCATCAGATACGCAGCTATCTTCAATTACCAAGGACCAAGCCGAGGAGAATTCAAAGTCTCAAGAGTCTTCCACCGAGAACGGATCTTGCGATGCCAAGGAGGCTTCATCTGAAGAAGAAGCCGCAACATCCACCGCCAGCAAGAGTGAAGATACAAGATCCACCACTGTCAAACCCCAAGACAACACTGTCACGTCAACCAGTTATGAGGCTTCCACCAAGGAGACCCTTTCTACCAGCAATGAAGTAGTGACGACCGGCGAGCCTCCGACCACGTCTCAGCGATCAGTCCCTGACAGCTCCGCTACCGTGGATCAGAGGATCAGTGAACCGACAAAAGCTGGCAAGTCATCCGGTTCTGCCGTTCTAGCTGGAGCTGCGGTAACTGGTGCTGCGGTAATAGCTGGTGCAGTCATTTACAATAACATCACAAACAACAGTTCAACCACCATAAACATTGATCAGTCTTCGCACAACCACCAAATTGAAGCTGCTCAACAAGGAGAGGGAGACACTGATAGTGATAACAACGATCAACACTCTGTACAAGGAGCTCAAGACAGTGATGTTGAGCAGCATGATGGTGATAATTCGAAAGGTGAAAACGATCAACTCAGCGGCAACGACACTGATAGCGATGACGGAGGTGGGAATGACACCGACAGCAATAGCGGAGAACATAACGCAAACGACTCAGACAACGATGAAGAGGTTGACAATGGGAGCCAAGCCGGCTTCGACACCCAAAGCGTCGATGGGTCCCAACAGGGAGAGCACGACAGCGACGACAATTATAACCACCACGAAAGCGACGACGGTAGTGACAATGAGGGTGACAGCGAAGGTAATATCGAATCGGGAGGAGATGGAGAGAGTGATAACGAGGGAAACATGGCAGGCGAGGAAGGAAGTTTCAAAGGTTATGCCTCCAGTGATGATGGGCACCGAAAGTTGGATGATGAAGGTGGCTCCAACGATGGCGATGGGGACGAAAATGAAGACGATTCTCAGAGGTCGAGTGTTTCTGGGGATGATGATGACAACCAGAGCCACAATGGATGGGGAAATCAAGATAGCGACGAAGAGCAGAACAATGGAAGTGATGCGGATGGCAATGGTGAAGAAAACGGATGGGGAGATGACACACAGAGCCAAGTCAGTGGTGATGGTGACGATGATGACAATGACGCCCAGAGTGTCAGCGGGCAGAGCTCTGGAGGCGGCTCTAACCACACCGGAACGGCTAATAGCAAGGATGGAAACGGGGATGGAGATGACGATGAGGATGGATACGGGTATCACAATGACAGTGGAGATGAACCCGCTGGAGATGGTGATGACCGAAGTCTGAACCAAGATAGCGATGCCTTGCAGGATGATGACAATGAGCTGGACGATGACAATGAGCTGGACGATGACAATGAGCTGGACGACGATAATGAGCAGGACGACGATAATGATCAGGACGACGATAATGAGCAGGACGATGATAATGAGCAGGATGACGATAATGAACAGGATGATGAAGCGGAGGATGATGAAGCGGAGGATGATGGAGTTGAGGATGATGGATTTGAGGATGATGGAGTTGAGGATGAGTACGGGCAGGATAAGGACGATGAGCAAGACGATGAGAATTATGAATATGGGCAAAATGAGGAGTACGGGCAGGACTATGACGATGGGCAAGATGGTGATGGCAACGGATATGAAGAAGACTATATGTACTAGTAGTATCAGTTGGAGAGAATTAGGTAGGTAGGTAGGCAACGCATTTCGTGCAAAACATTTCGGGTCTCCTTACAAGTATTGAAGAGTGCAATGTGCGGTCTTGCGTTTGAAAGAGTTCCAATGGGTCAGTGGCCGATGCCACCTTTGAGAGATCTGGTGCTTGGAGCCCACTCCTCCAGGCTCCTCGGAATTTTATCCTCAGACCGTCACGATGCACCATTTTTTTTTTATCTCACTGCATGTTGAAGTAAGCATGAACAGTCCTTGGTGGTTTGGGAAATCCGCCCTAATCAGATGATTGGTTGGTTTCCGGACCGGCGACCTAGCGCTTTCCTCCCCCGGCAGACCTTGATCATGAACGGTGAACCAACAAATTGGCACCTAGCTTCTTTAGGTATCAACACATTGAAAGAGGGCACATGATATTGCAATTGAGTCACAGAAGACGAGAAAATGTGGCTTCGTCTGGTTCGTTGAGGTAGGAATATAGTGTTTAGGTAGGGGTAGGTCAATACATGTACCTTATATTCAATGATCTTTCCACTGTTCTCTTACTCTGACTCTGGACCCCAGTCTTTTGGTTCATCACTTCTTTCTTTCTTTTACATGGTATCAAAAGGTCCTCAGTGTTTCAATGGCGCACACAAGCAGTCATAAAAATACTCAAATTCAAAAAGGAGCCAAGTCGGTTACCTCGAATACCAACCCTGACCTGAAAGCCGACTGGTTGAGCTGCCCACTTGCCCCAAAAAGCGTCACACCCAAAACTTCTGGAACAAAGGTCTCATCTCAGTCGAAACCAACCCCAAAGCCAAAAGACCCACACTATCTCATCAAGCGTTACATGAAGGACGGCGTGGTTCATATTCATGAGAAATTGTGGATGGAAGCAAGATATTTGCCACAAGAGCCTGGGGCATTCCACGGAGAATTAGAGGTGCTTGAATATCTGCCATTTATCAGTCCTGTTTCCCGTCCTTTCCTTTGTTTCTTTATTAGTTTGTTTGGAGAAACAGTCTTGTTGACGCTTCTATTGTGCAGGAAACGGACTTTGATATTTGTATTCTGGCTGAGTTTGCGGGTCAAGTTCATGAATCTGTGATGATCGGGTCTTATGACTCTGCTCCTCACCTCTCATATCTATGATGCGAATGATGGGCTTGGGAGCTCGTACCACCAGGGCAAGGTGCTGGCCAGGATAGAATTATATCAGAATTAAGTACCCAGACAGTCATCATATTCATGAATTCAATAGTTCATTCAACAGTAGGCAGTGAAAAGAACGCCTTTTCTTGAAGTCATGTCTGACTGGTTTTAGAGGTTATGAAAGAGCGTGATAATGTCCTCTCTGATGCATGAAATCTCCTAAAGAGTGTTTCCAGTTGGTGTTTGGTCTTTTACCCTTGGTCCCACAACTACAATCACCAAACCCCTTTCTCATTCCCCTGGACCTGCATCCTATTCAACGTACGCTGTGTCCACCTCACCAGCCCCACCAGTGAGTCCTTTGTAACCTTGACAATCCAACGAAGAATCATATGTTGGTAAGGCTCGCCGCGGTATTCGCGTCCGAACTCCAGCAACAGTGTTTTGACTCCTCTAGGGTCATCCTTATCTCCTTCAGCCACAATTGCGTCGATCTCCCGGAATCCCAGAGACATGAACAGACACTGGGACATGGGCGCAGCGCTGACACACTGAGGGATCCTGTCCATTCTTGAGAGGTCTCTAGCCCATGTTGCCAGCTGAGTGCCGTGGCCACGTCTCCAGTATGCCGGGTGAACGACTATCATGCTGATGGTGGAGTGTCTGTGGACTCTGTTTTTCCTTTTGGCGGTAGCAGAGAGAAGGCCCCACTCGTCATAGTGGCGTTGGTTTAAGTCTCGATTCAGGCTATGTGGAGTTGCGAGATAACGACCTGGGAGACGTGATGGTTAATATGAGGTTCACATAAATGCAATTTGAGCTTCAATAGAAGTATATAGATATTTGGATGTGGCCACAGTGATTTGTAACCATAGACGAAAATTCCTGTTGAGATTTTGAGATAGGAGGAGTTAAAGAGGCAATGAATGCAATAAAAGCAGTGACGTTACCATTATTGCTTTTCAATTTACCAACATGAGGAGAGCCTGGGTCGAGTTTAATGGAAATAACACCGACAATGACCCGTTCACCAGCCTTGGGAGCAGTCCAACCGGTGTTGTCCGGTATGATGGCAGCTGTCTTGTTGTTTTCATCGCGCAAGTAAGCGTCCTCCCGGACTAAGACTATATGATCGTCGCTCTGGATGGCATCCAGGAATTGGGCGCGGTACGACTCGAGTGTGTCTTCGGGGTACTTTGCATGATTGGGACGTTCCCACTCGAACAGAGGAGAGTATCGAAAAGCGGCAGTTGCCACGACGCTAATGCGAGGAACATCGTCGGGGCTTGCGATACGCAGGTGGCCCAGCGGAGGGAAATCCATGCGGCAAACAATGTCAAATGATCGTGAAAAACATGAAAAAGAGAAAAATAAACTGGTGGGTTCCCATCTTGTTACAAATTAACTGTCTTTGTGTGCACTTATGAAGAAATTCCTTGTCAAGGATTACCATTCCACCAGATACAAACTTTGGGGACACAATAGGTAATAATGGCGAGGCTCCGGTCGATGAAGTGGGTGGAGGTGGGTTGAGGTTGAGGTCCGGGTGGGTTGAGGTTCGTATACAGTGTTGCACCGTGCGAGCCTCGCGGGACCCACAAGTCAACAAATGCCAGGTGCTTATTCTGGGGGCCAATCAGAGTCAATCAGAGCTCGACCGGCGAAGGAGCTACCCCGCCCAGACGCTTTTATTGGCGAGCTTTTCTCACACATCATGGTCTGACAATGTTTAGTTCGGCCCTTGATGCTGGAAGTGTTTATAGATACTACATGTACCAGTTTCTTATTGCGTTTAAGCCTCCCACGGGCACGTCACGTTTCACAGTTGCCAACTTCTGATCCTTACATTACCTGTTCACAAATTCCAAAACCATGTCCGGCCACGGAGAGGGTCACGCCGGCCCAGAAACAAACGAATCAGACCCCGGCTTGGCGCCATCAGAATGTTTCGACTCCATGTTCGACTTTGAGCAGTGGGAGGCAGATCAAGAGGTTCACTGGGAGTTGCATCAGGACCTTCAAGGCCTTTCAAATCTCGCAAGTAGTGGCGACGAGGGTCTCAACATCACCTCGCTCACACCTCAGTCTTCGTCCATCGATTTCGATTTGGAGGAACCCCTGCGAACTACTACACCCGTGTCAACGATAGTTCCTACAACAGTGTCGGCCAACATCGAAAGTTTGTCATGCCTTGGCGTTCCATCATGGGACTTCGTTTCGATAACCGACCATAATTCTATCTCTTTGCCATCGACCCATCTTGTTCACTCCCCTGACATAGCCTCTGGAACTGATGGGGCCGAAGTACCCTTGAGGCAGCAGTCGCTCCCAAGCGGTTACTCAGGAGACTATAGCAACCAAACAACCGGGGATCACAATGCCTTCTCCAAAGACCCGTCAGTGGAAAGACAGAGCGATGTTGGGGTTGGGGTTGGTTCTTATGTCATCCAACCCAAACAAAGCCTGCCACACTCGAAGAAAGGTTCCCGGACAAAGTCACGCCGCACTATCTCAACAAAGTCAACCCAGTTGACGACAGAGAATGTGACATCCTATGACTGTTCCATAGGTTTTAGGAGCATCCTGCCCAGACTCGACGCTCAAGGGACACCTTGCAACCACACTGAACCAGACGCCCAAGCTTCCAGTTCGATGCCATCTAAAAAGAAGCGCAAGCCCAACACAGACGAAGACCGCGAGAAGATCAAGCTTGTGAGGAGGGGTGGTGCATGCTTACGATGTAGGATCTTCAAAGAAGCCGTGAGTTGCACTATGAGTCGATGCCAGATACGTGCTAACATCGGTGATAGTGTGATCAAAACAAGCCTTGCGGGCGATGTTTAATAGCTCTTGCCAACGCTAAAGTTTTTTCATTACCATGTTATAGAGAGCCACTGGAAAACGTCATTGCATTTCGGGCTGGAAATTCCAGGGCCGGAAAAATTCGCTCGGAGCCAATATCTATTAGATGGGCCGGTGATGACATAAGTCCGAGAGTCGTAGCGCTGTCATATCCGTTCAAGAAACAGGGCGCTGGAGCAGGATTAACAGTCACCATTAAATGTCGCAAGTTCGTACCTTACGAGTGGGATGTGATGGAAGAACCATGGTCTATTTCTCCAACAAAGTCCATTCCTATGATATCAACACCATTTGCCTGTGTAAGTGCATTAGAGATCCGGTTATTTGTCATCGCTGACTGACTGAAACTCCAGTACGACGATGGTGCAAGCGTGGCTGCTGTTGCAAGGTACATTGAAGCCACCAAGGCAGCACTCTTGGATGAGAGTCTCGACGGTATTTTGGACGACATGATTCGACTGAGTACTGCTGAAGCAACACGTTACTGCTTGAAATACAGGGTGAGCGCTTCCAGTGAGCTTCTCAGGAAACTGTGATCATCGGCTAATATTGGCGGTGACAGGACTCTGCTGTAGCAACTGCCATGAACATCCGCGCAGCCAGCTTTTTCTCCCGAACGAAAATGATCATGACTGGAAACAATGTGCTTGAATTGCCTTATTTTCATAATCCACATTTTCTACTCAACGGTGGCTACCCTGTACCATCAATGATTGACTATCAGATGGATTACATGGCAATTACCTACATGCACAGACAGATGGAAGTCCTTGTAAAGCAGTTGAAGAAGCTAATTTTCACCAAAAACCAGCGTAAAAGCTGGTACGAGGTCTACTTGACAGTATTCGTGCTGCTTCAAAGTTTGGAGACAGTGCATGCTCGCCAAATAGACATCATTCGGCGGTATGAACCAGAGGTACGGACGAATCTTACAAACCTTGCAGGAATCTCACTAATGGTGATGATCAGGGTGGTGAGGCATTGTCAAAAGCTCGAAATATTGGCACGAGAATGATCGATGAATGGAAATACTCTGCAAGAATCCTGATTTATCATTATCGAGCTGTTTTGAAAGGCATGGTGCCATTCGCAGCCACCTGGAACGACAAACACGTGGCCGAGTTGCGCCACAACTGCGGCCTGGATGAGGAGGCGCTTCAATATGCTCGACAAATGTCGGGTTTCATCAGGACCCGATTCGACTCTCTCAGACGATTGACCAAAGAGGGGCTCGATAACGATGCTGTAAGGCCGTTGGCGTGGATAGCACGACTTTATATCGACGATGAGGTTGACTCAGGCAAGAAGTAGAGAGGGGCGTTCAATTTCAGCAAACACAGCTATAGTATACCTGTTGTTATCTCCTCCGAGCCAAGACATTGCAAAAACGAGTTTCAAGCTCCGCTTGCACCAGACGAGTCTTTCGTTCAGGCGGCACTAGGAACCGGCAAAGAACCTTCGACAAACCAGCAAAATCCACCGTCAACCTTTCACTGGCCCAGACGGCACCATTGTTACACCAACACTCACGCGCTGCACAGCCACACCAGAACTCAGTCATGGTCCGGGTTAGCAGAGATGCCCATCTGCTTGATCCTCATGCCAGGAGCAACCTTGTCCATCTCATCCTTGGTCCAGTACGCCTTCTCAGCAGCATTCAGATCAAACGTCTCGTCCAACTTCCTCTGCAAGACAGGAGCGGACTCCCATCCCTTGTGGCTGTCATGCAGCCACAGGCGCATGATGTACCGCTGGTTCCACACATCATCCGGCGAGTCAACAAACCCAGCACGTGCATGGAGAACAGCAAAGTTGTTGATGAACAACAAATCTCCAGCCTCGGGAACAATCCGAAGGTTGACACGCGTAGCGGCCTCCTGGACCCGATTAAGAGCAGCAATCCTCTCGGGTGTAAGCTGTGGAGCATCAGGCGAGAAAGGGATGGCGGGATTCGCCCCCAAGAACGTAACAGCCATATTGATCTGAAGCTGGTTGTTGTGGAACCCAATCACGGGCCTGTTGAAGGTCCTGGTGATGGTTTGATTTGGGCCGGGGCGGTGGATGCGCTCCCAGTACCAATTCTCCGAGAGAATGCGCAAGACTTCGGGGTCTCGCTTCATGAGGTCGTTGTAAATTGAGGCGATGGGGGCGAGATACTGGTCTCCTCCTTCGAGGGGAGTGCTTTGGACGAAGAGAGAGACCATGTCACCGACGTCGATGTCGGTGTGAAATGTCATGGGCTTGGCGAGCTCGAGGGGGCTGAGCTTTTGCGAGAGTTGGGCACGGGAGCGGTCACGGATGTGGTCTTGGGAAAAGTTTAGCTTTTGCTTTCAGTCTCTAAAGCAGGAAGTCTCACCAATGTTTCTTGCACGCTGATCAGCAATGTAGCTGGTGATGCCGGCGTAGAGGATCACACATTCCTCGTCTGTGTAAGCCGAGGGGTTGATGCCACGGATACGGTGGAATCCTCGGCCGTTGTACACATGGTCCGTGACTTTCTGGAGCCGTTTGGCGAGTCCCTGAGAAAGAGGGAATGTGGTAGGGTCTGCATGGCCACGGGAAAGGCCCAGGGCTGGTGGGCAAGTGTCAGTTGATGACGTGGGCTGCATATGAGGGACACATGTGTTACCTTGGAAGTGTTTGATGGCAGAGTTGAGCTCCTCAATATCTTGGCTTGAGAGCTTGTCAGTGAAAACATCAGTGTTGGACTCAAAGTCGGCACCAGTCCATGCCAGGTCACCGGTGAGCTCTTTAGGCCAGTCAGCGGAGCTAGGGCTGTCCATTGTTCAGGATCTTGTCTGAGTCGTGCAATTTCTCCCTTGGAAGTTCAAGTATGATGAGATTGGGGAGAGAGTAGTGTGTACAGAACTTGATTTTCAAGACCCCCATTCTCACCGGGACTCCAGTCTGCATATATATCCTTCATCCATTGCATCCAGCTCATGAACGTGAATGCCCTCGATGCGGCTCAACTGCGTATTTCCCCTATTCCACAAGGCTATGAGGCTCAAATCGAGGCTCTGAGCTAACTGCCGGGCCAAGAAGAAGCTTCAGGGGTGTAGCTTATGTGAACACATGCAGAGCGGTTGGGGTGGTGTGCTAACCGAGCGTGCCATTTGTTGCCAGACCAAGAATGAAGCAGAAGTGCAACAATAAGTCTCTCACACTGTGCAGAGATGATAAGCAGAGCCTCAAGCCAGCGGGACACAGCATCCGAAACAGTCTAAGTTCGGGGCGGAAGACTGTCAGCGTGACCACGGACTGAGCCGGTTCCGCGTGGAGAGCCAATGATCGAGGGTTGTGATGAAGAGAATGGGCTGTTGATATATAAAACCCCCACGATAACATTCTGGCTTGCATGGTAGGATACTATGTCACGGATCCAATGGCTTCAGAGTGATACACATAGGTAGGATGGGGAGTAAGCACGGGTTAGGTAATGACATTCTGGACCTTGTTTTCAATGAGGCTCTTCGCACGCGCTAGCCCGTAATGATGAGTGGAAGGAGGGGATAAATAAAATGAATGGAATCAGTTGAGTGCCCAAAGAAGGAAACTCGGCGAGATGGGAGTCGTTGACTCTTGCCACTGTGTTCACCGTCTGTGGTTGATCCAGCAAATGACCTCCTCGGCAGCCCCAATTGGTTGGTTTCCAATGATGTCAAGACTCGAGACAAGATGATGAACTGCTCCTGATTCAACTCTGGACCAGTCATACAGGGCTAGCCGCCTTCACCATCCAGCAAATGGAACGGATGTTACCGTGTCTAGGCAGTTAGGTATCCGAGGACACCTCCACCAGCCGATAAACGTCGGTATACACCGGTCTAGAGTGCTATATCCCAGATTCTATGTACATGCTTCCCCCCCTAATTATGTTAAACCGACTGTGTCACACAGCTTCTGAGTACCCATCAGGCCCTTAGAGCCGATCAGGTGTTAGGATCTGCTTCACTCGTTCACCAGAACAGGCAATCATTTCCAGAACTACAAAGTCTTGGTAATTTTGTGACACATAAACTGTCTTTCTACGAGGATGGCATCTCCGGTTTCTGCTCTAGATAGCTTGTTATCACAGGCGTAAAGGCTTTCGTCAAATCATCAAACAGCCGAGCATATGTGACTACGGATCGTGTCATTTTGACCGCATTCGGCCCTCAAGCGTAGCGAGACCGTCTATGTTTGGCTGAACAGCTTGACATAGGTATGACTAAAGGAATTTCAGGGCGTAGGCTCTCATCAAACTCGTCTTTCAATTCCGTTTCTTTTGCCTAGTTCTCGATGCTTACCTATATGTTCAGCCTCCTCACCAGCTCTATATCCGATTCCCGCCGCTGAAGCCCACTCCCACCCCTATCATATATGGACGTTGTCACTGGGCCGTACCCCTCCACTTTCTTCCGCAAAAAGCCGAGCCAGACGAAAGATAAAAGTATCAGTCCCACAGCGACAATAGCCATACCCAGTGACACACCCACAACCCCACCAAGTGGCATCTCTAACCTGAAGCCTACGAAGCTCAGACCAATGAAGAGACCTGAGAGAACGGTGAATATCAAGAGCATATAGATCGTGCTGGCAGTGGTGAGGGCTGTCATGAACTTTATGAGACGGTTGCCAACCCGCCCGATGGAAGGCCAGTTGATGCTGCGAGCGATTGTGCTCGGGATGGTGTGGGTGACAGCGGTCTGGACGGTGGAGAAGTATAGCGCAAGGTATGTGACAGCGGTGACGCCTATGGACACTCCCAGCCATCGTGGCCAGGTGTATTGGTCTTGAAATTCCTACCAAGATGTGTGAGTTATGAACAAGGGAAATAAGTTAAGGCACTTACAATTACGTTCATCCCAAAAACAGCAGCAATGAAGCTCAGTGGTATAAAGAAGAAGGCCAGCTGTGTAAGCTTCGATATCGACTCGGCTTGGGCGATGGCCCGCTGGCTCTCTAAAATGCTGAGGGTCGACATAAGCGCTTGAAAAGCCGTTTCGACTCTATTTCGAATCGCCTCGAGTTCAGCGTTGATCTGGTTGAGTCGCCATGCTATCACTTGCTCCGAGTCATCGCCGTATGGCGGGACCAACTGACGGGGCCTCTCCTTGGTGTGCTGCTCAAGTTTCTCCATCATATACCGGACAGAGACCCGAAGGTTGGCGAGGGTGTTCCGCCATCGGCCAAGATAATCTCTCCACTGCGGCACCGAGGAGCGCAGCTGCTCGTCTTCGCCCAAATACAATTCGACCTCGTCCAACCCCCGACCCAGCTCGAACAGGATGGTTGGCATATCATCCACCACAAAACCAAGCATCGTTTGTATGAGCCAAGTATCGTTTTGTCTTCCTCGAAACGGACTCGGGGCATCCAGCGCCCTTTTGATACGGTCTAGGGCTGTCGTCTCGAGGATAAAACAGGGCTGATTCGGCAGAGGTTTGGAGCCTATGTCTCCAGACCACAAGTTGAGGTTCACCTGCCTGACTGTATGCATTCTTTGTGGATCGACCAGAAGGCACCCAACAAGTTGACCATTCTCCCGTCTCGAGTAATGAAACGACATGCGCGTTGAGGCATGATGAAGAACAACACTCTCCATCCTCTGTGATGGGTGAAGCGGATGGTATGGTCTATATACCCCCTCCGGAAACGTTCCCCATCGACAATGGCTCTCGTATGTGGATTGGGGGTCGGCAGTTTGGTCTGTATCCCATGGCGTTCCCGCGCGAATCTTCTTCTCCATTTTCCAACCTTCAGACTTTTGCAGGGCTGGTTCTGACCAGCTGACAAAGAAACTACCGGTAGATCTGTCCTGGTGGAAGCCCATTTTGTGTCCTGAGCCGCGTCCAAGATGGGCTGGGAAGAACTCTGGGGGCAGGTACAACCCCATATTTGCCAAACGCGTTGCCTGAAGGTCGCTATGAGCTTCCACGAGGTATATCAGATCGTAATCTTGAGAGGGTTCCAGGGCTTCGTCAGGGTTGGGTTTGGTCTGTGACAAGTCGACGGCGGTGAAACTGGTCTTTCCATCATTTTGGACTTGAAGTCGCAGACATCTGGAGGTGGCTTCCGAAGGTTCTGAGGGTTTGGCGGGCTCCCGGCCGATAACGGGATCACCCAGCAATCTCACCGAGTCAAGCGACGAGGTCCTTCTTTTGAGCATTCTGACTTAATTGATGCTTCCTGGATTTCAGACATTAAGGATCATGGGAACTTGCTTTGTGATAAATGCGGCTGACCTCTATTGCCCCTTGATACTCTCCCCTGTCCCACGACTGTTCTCAGCCGCACGCGGGGTCGTTCGTGCTCATGGAGATCATCTTCAAACTGTTGGCACGCCTCTCCGGGCGAAGACAATAATGTTTGTGGAGAACACTCCCGTCTTTCCTACGATTTCCTCGGTTGCCGTCTGACGGGATTAGGATTCAATGTGATACCCGTGGGTACATGGCAAAGCGTAAGTTGGGACTGGCGGGCCGTTCAACGTGCCTTCAAGATTTGGCATGCACACCCCTAACCCTTGGCCAACGAAGTGTGGCTGGAAGTGGTCCGCGCACCAGCACTTCAGCGCGTGTCTGCCTTCTTCTCAAGCTGGGATAAGTGTTTATCCACCAAATGTCCCCAACTATCGCCGGGCACGATAACGTCTTGGGCCCCAATTGGTTTCTTTCTGTCGACAAGTCACATGAGGGGTCTCTGGGGCAATAGTATTGGATCGCCTTACACACCACCACTTGCTGGCAGGATGCCTTGACCACTTCATGTGGTGCTAGGTAAGGCAATCAGCCCTTCCCTAGGGTTCATATGACTCGGGGATTATCATGGATTTGAATAAGATATATCCTCACACTTCCCTTGGCCGGCGCACGCGGAATACTGACTCTTTTTTTGTTCTAAAGAAGCATTACACCGCATGCGATCTGTTTGGCCGCTTCCCTTTCAAGTCCATTGATGCTGGGGATCATGGCATCACAGCCCTCTTGTTGGGGCATATTCCCCACACCAGCCAACAATGAGCTCACCAGACACACTATCTACCATGATCTTAACCCAGCCTGCCAGGAAATCCGCCTGCTCAGAGTTCATCTTGAGGAAAAAGACGGCTTTATCCGGTGTGAGCTCCTACCAGCAGCTAGTCTGTCCAACATCAGAGGGCAGTACACGGCAATATCCTACTGCGCGGGAGACCCTAGGAGAACCAAAAAAATATTCGTCAACGGCATGCCGTTCAATGTCTTTGAGAATCTTGCCCATGTCTTGGAAATGACAAGGAACTTCTGGACCAAGACATTTCCCGATAAAGAGTGCATAATCTGGGCCGACCAAATCTGCATTAACCAGTTCAACCTTGCTGAGCGCTCACACCAGGTCGGTTTCATGAAGGGTATTTACTCTTCAGCGGCGGAGACCTTGATATGCCTTTCCACCACCGACGTTGACCCTCGTGGAGTTGAGTGGCTGGTGAAGCTACACCAAAGTGTCGATCCTGATGGCGACTTCTACCAGTACTACTTCCACCTTGAGTACTACCTCCGAACCAACCTGGCCAACAAGCAATTTGCCGACGATTGGTTTGCATTTTACGACGTCTTCAACAGCCCATGGTGGATGCGAACTTGGGTCTATCAAGAGTTTATTTCATCCTCCAACATCTATTTTTTGTATGGAAAATCATCTGTTCCCTGGAAAAGACTGTCAGAGGTACTCCCGACACTTCAAAAATACAGCCACTTCCCATACTTTGGCCCGGCTATTACTGAACGCCAAGCACAAGTCGCAGACACAAAGAACATTGTCAACTTTTTCGTAATCAGTAAACTTCGGTTTGATCGGGTTGGGCCATTCGACTTGATGGATCTGCTTTCTCAATCTCGACATCTTCAGAGCAGCGATAGCCGCGACGGGATCTATGCTTTCCTTGGTCTTGTTCGTGAGACCTACGGGATCATTCCAGACTATTCCCCTGAGAACACTATGGAACGGCTTTTGGTGGATATTGCAACGCGGATTGTCTTGCAAGACAAAACATTGGATATTCTCTCAGATGCGAGCAGGGTGAGAGGAGAGCTGTCGCCACGACTTCCCTCTTGGGTTCCAGATTGGACCACAAAGACTTGTGTCAGCCTTATTCCAAGAACCATCCGAGATACAAGTGACGGATCAGTCGCTTTATTTCCTCGAATCGTTCAATCAGGGAAGCTAGAACTTCAAGGTTTCCATATCGGTGTTTTCAGAAATGGAAAGCTTGGGTGGTACTTCCCCAACAGTCGGGACAGATGTCGTCATGATGGTGAAGGTCGCGAGGAGTTGTGGGATATTGTCGGGGCTCAAGGTCCATTTGTTTTGCGTCACGTGGGGAATCAGTATCATTTTGTCAGGGAAGCACAGAGAAATAAACCTGCTGGATATAATAGCGTGGAGGATGCTGTTCAGAGACATGGATTGCAAGCGCAGACAGTGGTACTCTCTTAAGATACTTAGTTTCTGTTGCCTTTGTTGTTTATCACTGTCAGGTTAGGTACCAGACCTAGCACCTACTGTATTCTTCGCCGGGAATATTGATATCACACCAGCGTCACAGGAACCAAGTACCCCTGCCACCTGTTCCCCAACGGTGCGAAGAACAAGCAAGGCCTGCGAAAGAGCTGGCACATTCATATTGGAACACTCCAAGTCTTGTACCACTTCCCTTCTTTAAGGCAGACTATGCAAACTACTATATCCCTTTTGGTAATGAACTGTAGCCCGGGTAGTTTCCTCCGGCTACGACGTTGTATTGTGGCTGTATGATAGCATTTTATAGACTTATAGCGATTGGCAGCTGAGATACGAATGCAACCTAGGTACCTAGCTTAATGTAACTCTGATACCCTTCTTTATTTACCTCTGCACCTTTGCACTCTACCCTGCCACTCCAGAGCCGGCTTGATGCAATTGCGCTCGGCATGCTGCCTGAATCGGGCCTTTGAAATGCCTTGAAGTTGTTAGACTGGAAGTTGTGATGACATGGTACCCAGTTGATAGGCATTAATATCTCATAGTCAACGATATCTATTCCATGCACGATGTTCTAATCACCAGAATAAAGGAGACTGATCAGCCTATTCCAACCCTAGGTATTCCCTCATTCATCAGTCTCCAGGGGATTATCACAACAACATTTGCCCTTGGAAGGTCATCCTCTAAGCGCAAGCAAGATATGAGGACCCGCGCCTATGCATTGCTCAGCAGCATGTTCACGACCAAACTTCGAGTTAGGACGAACGTTGCAGCATGCTACAAACCCATACCTCTCAGGACTGGATTCTTGGTTATCATGGCACTGTAGTACGTTCACTCCCTGACTGAATTTACCTATCTTACAGCTGACAACGACTGGGAAGTATCTGCTGTCTTCTCGCTCTCGTGGAAACAGCTCTTCAAAAGTTTTCCATCTCTCATGATCGACGAACCGTGCCCAATGACACCGTCTCTTTCGGGTACGGGTCTTTTGTCAGCGCTCCGCTTATCCCGCCGCGACAAACAACGCGTGCCATATATGCTCTACCAGATCTACAACCAAGATGGACACCTGCAAAAGGATTAAGAGCCGCCAACACCACGGTCAATGGTACAGTCCCCAACCCCTCAACAATCGCACCCAGTTCAGCATCTCCGGTCGTCAACCCAACACCTACAGAGTCAGGTCCACCAGCCTGGCTGGAGGCACTAGAAGGGCCATTTCGATCTGCTGGGCGGAGCGCCTACTTTTGGGATGAAAGTTTGTCGTCAGGAAACGGTACGAAAGAAATCTTTACAGAAAGGAGCCAACTCAATGGTCGAGCACCCATTCCACCCCTCGACAACTGGGGCCGGCTACTGGGCCCACGTCACAGCTTTCGCTTTTTGGTTACGGCAGGGGACTATATCAGCCCCGATGCAAGCTCTTTTCGTAACCTTCTGGCCATATGGCACGACCCCTTGGACTCCCAAGCTAGCCTTGCAGTCTTGAGACGTGATCTAGGCCTGATTGACGAGACATACGAAACCCCAGGAAAGGACGAGCCAGACTACCTCAGGAATTCCCCTCAGTCCTGCACAGTGGTGTGCAGTGGGTCAGCACTTATCTTTTTGGACCAGACTTGTTGGTTGTCGTGGTATATCACCTCATTGATGTGGACTTATACCTGTACAGACACTGTGCAGTTCCAAAACACGCATTGTTTTAGCTTGGTTGCAGACTTCAACAATGGACACAAAGATCAGCCATGCAGCAGTCCGGATCCCAGTGGTTTGGAAGGAGATGAAGCGCAGAGCTTAGTATTTGAGTCAAATCGTCATGAAGAACAAGACAACAAGAGCAGTACTGCTTCTGATACAGTCCAAAGAACAACCTTTGCATCATCGATGACCTCTTCATCCTCTGCAGCTTTTACATCATCGGTAGCCTTTTTATCGTCACCAGCTTTTTCATCGTCAATAAGCTTTCCGTCGTCAACAACTTTTTCATCAACAACCTTTTCATCATCACCAGCTGTTTCATCATCATCAGCAGCATTGCTGACCTTTCAGCCGCCCATGACAATCATCACCAGCATTACTCATAGCGGTTTCAACCATGGCTCCTTCAGCACATTGACCGAAAGTAATAGTCAAACCGACAACACGGTTAGCCAGCCCACAATACAAACATCGACTTCATCACCAGACAAGAATAGCATTAAGCCGTCAAAATCTCAACCAGAGGAGTTCGCAGACATTGGTAGTGGCCATATTGGTACAACCGTGGAAAGCAAAGGTGCAAGTAGGATCAACCCCGATAGCATAACATCGACCAGTCGCAGTCTCGAGGCAAGCGACCAGTCAACAACTCCCTCTAAGAGTTTCACGGCCACTGCCTCTACTTCCCAGGTCACACAAGAATCAGGGGTTCGGGATAGCCTTTCAAGGATTAGCGAAACAAAACAAACAACAACACCACACTTCAATGCGTCCCAAATTACGACGCCAACAACCCTATACGCTGACTCTATACCGATAACATTATTGCACATAAAAAGCTTATCATATCCAGATGCGACACAATTCCGACAATTGGTTGGGTCTCAATCAAGTCAAAAACGTCATGATAAGACAATCAGCGGTGCTTGGCAATCAACAACATTTCCTAGCATGGAGAAACCCAATAGTGCAGGCCAATCACCAGTTTCAGACACGAAAACGAGGCCCCCAGCCGTCACACTGCCCAAAGAGCCTAATATGAGCGATAGGTCAATCCGCTCTTTAGTTGTCACAACAGAAGCTTCTCACAGTCTTGATTTTCTCGAGGACGTCGCCAGCCTAGCTCTGGCACAAAAGGCGACAGTCAGCCAACTTACAGGCTCGGTGAATGGAACAAGGATAATCACTGCATTACAGTCGTACAAAGAAGCCATCAATCTGTCCACAACGACTTCTTTTCCTACGGATGCCAGGACTTTGGCCGCGATAGCCATCCCTACTTCCGTCACAGACCTACATTCTTCGCCATCGACAAGTCATAACCCAACAGAAACGGTCAGTTCGGTGATAGGCGGAGCACAAATACCGCCTCTTTTTCACCCTGTTTCATTGGGAGACTATTTCCTAGCTGCATACGTGCCTGTAATGATCACGTTGCCCTTGGCAGCTTTGGCACAAATATTGAGCATGGAGGTCAAAGCACTTGCCCCCTTCCACGCACTCAGTAGACCGATGGGGGCGGCAGCTACAGACTCCCTGTGCCTCCCCACAGGTGGCTTTCCGGGGATCTATAAAAGCATTTGCCTTTGCTTCCGGCGTCAAGGTCGACAGCCCTTATTATTTCTGGTCGATCTGCTTGTCTGGACCACGGCCATCATTGCCTCGCTCTCTAGCGAGGCCTTCGGCATCAAGCTCCATGGCAAATGCAAACACGACGATTTCAGAGGATGCTACATGGGAATTGCAGTATACGGCACTCAAAGCCGCATCATTCAGAGTCTACTGGGCTTCGCCTTATGTCTTATTCTGCTTATTATGTATCGGCTCCGAAACTGGCAAACCGGCATTGATGTGCCCCATGGTCGAAGTGTCGCAGCCATATCTATGCTCGTTACTGAACCATGCACACGCAGAGTCTTGCAGCACCTCAGGCCCGATTCCCACACCGGGAGACTCAGTAACAAGGACATGGCACGCCAGCTTGAAGGGTACATCTTTAAATTAGCACCCATCTCATCACACCTGACTGGTTACAAGCAGCTTGTTTCCTCAAGGCCCGCACAAGCATTACGCGAACCCAAACCACAAAAGACACCAACCACACGCCGCTCCAGAATCACGGAATTCGTTGACCACCTTCCACAAGGCTTTCTCCTTCAATTCCTCGTCATCCTCGGTACACTCAGCTTTATAATTCTGATAATATGCTATGAAACAATTACGGGAGCCGATTCTCCGTTTGAGCACTTCATGAACTCTCAGGGCTTCGGTGTGAAGCTCCTTTCTGCAGGACTGGGTGTAGTGATATCTCTCTTTTGGGATGATTATTTCGCGCGTGAGTTGTCTCTGACATTTCTAACCCAGCAGTTGAACCCAAGCTAACCCGTCATCCCGACAAACAAGAGGTTGCACTCAAAGAGCCAGACCGCCAATTCAACCGCTGGCCGCGCCCTGCCAAAGCCTCTTCCGTTTTCCTAGTCTCCCCACCGACCACTGCCTTTGCCGCCCTCACTCCTGCTACCCTTCACAGACGCCAGTTCTTTCTCATGTGGGTTGCCTTTGTCACCGTTCTGTCAAAGATCACGCCATTGTTGCTATCCAACATCCCATTCAGCCCCTGGCTCACCTGGGAGAACACATCGTGTCTGTACTTGGACCGCGGTTGGGATCTTGACAACAATGATCCTCACATTGGGGTACGGTCTTATACTTGTCAAGTACTCCCGATGGCCGTCGCATCCAGGAAGACTCGGTGGCATCATCTACTACCTGTTGACAATGCCGTCTAACAGCAACGGAAGAACACCGATTTTGCGGTTTCTTGATGATGGAATGGCACCAGGAAACCGTGTGGAGGATATTGAACTTGGAAATATCCAACGTCGTTGAAGCTACAAGCTACCTATACTGTATCCTAGAAACAATCCAACTCATCATGATGGACATTACCCAGACTTCCTCGGAGTAACATCAACTCCCACTAAATCACCAGCCCTATACTCTTCAAGAACCTTCATAAAGGACAAGATGCCCTCCGACCAAATACCCATCCTAGCACTCTTCATCATCTCGGCAGGATCCTGATTTGGCTTGTTGAACTCGCCCTCCGAAGTGGTATAACCTGGCGTGCACACGCTAAGTGCAGCAAGATTGGCAGCTCGCTTGACGGCTTCCATCGCCCAGCCCTCTTCAGCCTCTACTGTCGGGTCAATCACGGCGAGCCCCCCAACCTTTTCCTCGGCCTTCTTGATGAAGTGAGTCATGTGTTCAGCCGCAATATCCAACGTCTCAGTGTTGTTAGGAGACTGCCCAAACTGAGCAGTCGGCCCAAAGAAAAGGTTAGGAAACCCGCGGCTGATAACACCATGGAGAGTCGAAGCTCCCTGAGCATCCCACTTGTCGTCGAACGACTTTCCACCACGACCAAAAACATTGATTCCCGTCCGTTTCGCAGGGTTGAGACCACCATACGCAGGAGACCGATACCCAGTGCTGAGAACGAGGATGTCGAGCGGATACTCCTTCCCTTGCACGACCAGCCCTGTGCTAGTAGCAGAGTCGATACCCTTTCCGTCTGTGTCAACCAAGTGAACGTGAGGGAGGTTGAATGCCTGCAGGTACTCATCACTGAAAGTTGGACGCTTGCACCAAACAGGGTACCAAGGCTTGAGCGCCTTTGCTGTCTCCGGGTCCTTGACGATCTCATCAATGCGAGCACGAGCCTTTTCAGCACGTGGCAGGTCCAACATCAAGAGGCCCCCAACATGCTCGCCAATCTTCTCTGGAGTAGGCTCGATGATCCCAAAGTTGGGAGAGCCAATGATAGCACAATAGGCAGGCGCCTCGGTCCATCCACAACCCACCATGTTGACTTGCTCCGGGGGTGCGCAGTTGTTAAGGTAAGTGACCCAGTTATAGCGGCGCTCGCGTTGCCATCCTTTTTTGTTGGCGATCTTTGTTTTCCTTTGTAACTGTTAGCCCGAGTTCGAAGTCTCCCCCAACAAGATCAAAGAGCTGTACTTACCATTCCTCAAGATCCGTTTCCTTCTGGCCACGCCAACTCACCGACGAAGGCGTCCGCTGGAAAACATACACCTCCTTCGCAAACTTTGCCAGCTTCGGCACAACCTGAATAGCCGTCGCACCAGTCCCGATAATCCCCACCCTTTTCCCTTCCAAGCCGGTCAAATTCTGGTCCTCCTGCGAGCCACCCGTAGTCCCATAATCCCAGCGAGATGTATGGAACATCGACCCCCCAAGGTTCTCCAGTCCTGGTACCTTGGGAACATGAGGAATCGTCAAAATACCCGACAAAACAAAGAAATAATTCGCCTGGATATTCAGCTTCCTTTCTCCCTCCTCTGGCCCCCTGTTTTCCGTCACAGCCACATTCCACACCTCCTCCTCATCACTCCACCTGCAATCCGTCACCTCCGACCTGAAAAGCGCCTTGTCATGGAGATCCCACTTTGTGGCAATCCTCTCAGCATGCTCACGCAGCTCAAGTCCCGTAGCGTATTTTTGCTTAGGAACATACCCCGTCTCTTCCAACAGCGGCATGTAGATATAACTTTCCACATCACAGTGCAGACCAGGATAGCGGTTCCAATACCAAGTACCACCATATCCACCACCAGCCTCAATGATACGGAGGTCATCAGGACCGTTGACGAGACCAGCTTCGATAAGCTTGACAGCGGCGATGAGACCGCCGTAGCCGCCTCCCAGGATGACGAATTTGTACCTCCCGCCATCCTTGACAGCGGGGGTTTTGGCGTTGAGAGCTGCGTGGTCGACCCAGGGATCTTTGCCTAGGGAATGGATGCGGGCGTCCTTGGCGTCCTGGAGGTCGACGTACTGGGCGAGGCCGTCTGAGCGGAAGCGTTTGGAGGCTTCTTCAGTGTATTTTTGTTGGATGCTGGCGAACTTGGCTTGCATGGCTGCCATGTCGGGGGGGGCTCCGTCGGAGCCATTGGTGCTGTCAGCACTGGGGAGGACCTCTGAGGTCGTCATGGTGTGAGGTTTGAAGAGTTATCTTTGTCAACCAGGACTGAAGATACAGATAACGGAAACCAAAGAGAGAGGAACGGATGGCTTACGAGTTCCAAAACAGGATGTCGTGCAAAACTTTTACTTATGTGTCTCCCCCTGGGAAGCCCTGGGTGCGAGTACGAGCAGTTTATATACCAGAACGAGTACGATCGCGAGAATGGTAGGACGGGATCGGGTTGCCTGGTGGTGTGTCTCGCGGTGCTCACAGTGTGTGGAGAGTGTGTGGGTTCTGGGCCTACCGGCTGCAGGGGCGTTATTGATCCCATATTGAAGGTCTTGGCGGGATTGCGAAACCAGGAAAAGACAGGTCGGCCATGTCGCATTGCATACTGTACATTCCTCCTGTTGTTGCAACGCACATTGCCAACGCCCTGAGTCTCGGGGTTTAGCAGCTGTCCGATCCCAAGATTAACCGCGCTCTCCCGGGCAGGATGAAACAGAACCTGCCATCTTCTTCAGCGTCCGGCATCAATCCGAAGCAATCATCTGCTGGGGGTCCAAGACAACTCACCGCTCATGGACTTGTCATGTCTCAAGCCGTTCCTTCACATTCTTCAGTTGCCCCTCCATAGATCGCCATCCCGCTCCGTGCAAGCGCCAATCATTGGCCGTTTGGGATATAGGGTTACAGACAAGGTTCTTACGCGAGCCCCTATGTCGATAAACGCACAGGTCACAGTGCGGGGTGGATGGGCCGTGTACATACTGCATCATTATTTGTGTACTCCGTAGGTAGTTTGATGACTCTTGTCCAATCGTCAGATACCAAGAGGAGAGTGAGGGGTCAAAAATGCAGATATCGACAGTCTCAGCCGTCGAACCCCCCGAAGGCACACAGGAGCTGATAAGGTCATACTCCCAACAAGGGTTTCTACAAGTTGCGTAATGCATCATGCTAAACTCTTGGTGTCCACGGAAGTTAACAAATCACCAACAGCTCAGCAGGGAACCAAAGTCCCCAAGGTGCCAACCGCATCAAGCGATGGAACACACATATAACTTGCTCAACCTTCCCCCCTTCACCATCATGACCCCTCTTGTCTTGTTATCGAACAGGGTCGACCTGCATAAACAATACACCAATAAGAACCAACAACTAAAAAGCCACCAACATGCCTACCGACCCAAGCTCTGTCCCAAACTTTGACGACCTCCCCGCAGTCGATGGACACCCTCAGGGCTGCGCCTGGGGAGTCTTCGACAAGGACGGAAAGAAAGACCACTACGGTACACTGAACTTTGTCACTCCTGAAATCGTAGCTGCTGCTGCCAAAGAAGTCACAGATGGCATTTCCATCTCTCTCAAGTATGTGTGCGGATTCTCCACGCAAAATAGGCACTAACAACCCCAAAGCTGGCCCCTAAACGGCATCAAGTTCCCCTTGCCCGGCCGCAAAGCCCCCGTCCACAAACCCGTTTCCCTCCGCGAGGCAGGGATGGAAATCGATGGCTTTGACGACGAGCTCGAAATCAACACCCAATTCTCCTCCCAATGGGACTCCCTCTGCCACTGTGTCCTCCCCTCGGGCGAGACCTACAACGGGTTCAAGCCCTCTATTGAGCTCCTTCAAACAACCACCACTGAGGGCAACGAAATGCCCACTATTGATCACTGGCACTCCCCCGCCAAGGGCTGCCTCGTTGCCCGTGGCGTCTTGATTGACTTTAAGCGCTATATTGATGAGATCACTGACAAGACGTATGACCCCCTCGATGGTCATAGGATCACCGTTGAGGAGATCGAAGCGGTGGCGAAGCATCAAGGGGTGGAGATCAAGCCAGGGGATGTCCTGATTGTTCGGACGGGGTATACAGAGTTTTTGGAGAATCCAACTCCGGAAGGGTTTGCCAAGATGGCTACAATGTCGCTTTCTGGCGTGCATGGCACGACTGAGACGGCGAAGTGGTTCTGGAATAAGAGGATTGCGGCTGTTGCTTCGGATGCGCATGCTTTTGAGGCGCTGCCGCCATTGAAAGAGAATGGGGAGGTTGGTGCTGTGTCGGATTTGGGTGAGTTCTTTGCCAGCTTTTTGAACACAAAACGAATGGGTTTGCTGACAGAGAACAGTGCTGCACAAGTGGTTTTTGAACTACTTTGGAACACCCATTGGTGAGCTTTGGGATTTGAAGGCGCTGGGAGAGTATGCCAAGAAGAAGGGCAGGTACAGCTTTTTGCTGACAAGCGCACCGTTGAATCATCCTGGACTGGTGGCTTCACCACCCAACGCCATTGCCTTGTTCTGAGCTGCTTCCAAATTTGTCAGGATTCAAAATAAAGAATAAGAAGGAAAAGCCAAACCAAAGCTGGCTCACACTGTCAGGTTATGGACAAATAAAATAGACCGGAATGTGATGAAAAAGGGTTAAACAGCCTTCGATTACCCATATTGCCTGACTATCTCTGTTCACCTCACGATACACGGATAGTACGATAAGGTCGTCATAGTGGCTGGCTGTTAATTCCTGGGATCGAGTGGCAACATCTAAAACTAATATGATAGAATTTCAAATAATAGGTAATGGACAGGGAAGTTCGTTAGTTGGAATCCAGACTTTGAACACTGTGAGTTTCAACTTTGAACGCCGTTTCCTACTAGTTTGAAGCCTCGAACCGATTTTCAACGTGTCCGAAGCCGCAATTCCCGGAGCCACAACTCCACCCGCCTCATCGGCGCTCCGGCTCCCTCCTCAACCTCACCGCCGGTACCACCGTCTCTCACAAATTCACCACTTAACCACCCCAAACCTTACAAACACCACCACCCCTCAAAATGTCAACCTACACCCACCCCTCCGACCCCTCCACCCTCTCCCACGTCCAATCAACATGGGACTTTATCCGCCCCAACTCGTCCATCTACAACCACCTCCTCTCCGACATCCGCCTCGTCGCCGCCACAAAGGGGCGCATCATCGCCCACCTAGACGTCACACCCATCCACACCAACTCCAAAAACATCCTCCACGGGGCAGTAAGCGGGACGCTGTGTGACTGGGCCGGGGGTATGGCGATTGCTGCCGAGACGGGGCTGCAAAAGACGGGCGTGAGCACGGATATGCATGTTAGTTATTGCTCGACGGCCAAGGTGGGAGATACGTTGGAGATTGAGGCTTGGGTGGGCAGGGCGGGGAAGAACTTGGGGTTTACGGGGTTTGAGATTAGGAGGGGGGTGACAAATGGAGAGGGGAAGAAGGGGGTTGTGGTGGCTATGGGGAGTCATACCAAGTTTCTATTGTTTGGGCAGGGGAAGAGTGAGATAAAAGAGGAAAAGAGGGAGGGGACGGTTGAAGGGAATGGGTCCGAGTAGGGGATTGGGGCGAGGGCAACCCTGAAGACATAGACTTATAGACAGTTACATGGTTGACAAAATGATAGAGGCAGCCGCTGGGGATGAACATGCAAGCCAGCATGACTCTAAGAATAGTTTATAGATGTTGAATGTATACTTGTGGCACTTAAAGATACGGTAGCCAATAGACCTTTAAAGATGGTTCATATGCCTTTCAAGATGAGGTCATTTATGTCTTTGAAATAGTTGAACGGTCTTCGAAATATAGTCGAAGGCGTTTCTTTTAGCTTTCAAGACCTTGAATCTACGTTACAGAGAAGATAAGCCCCGCCTAAAGTTTAACAACATTGCTGGTGGTGGTTCCCAATCAGAGTCCCTAAAGGCAAACCCACGCTCATGCCTGCCACCATGGAAGTGCTGGTACGGTGCCTTCTCAAAATATGGCGGGGTTGATGCCAAACGGATGAAGCAGAAACCATCGCAAATCATCAGAAGAGGCCCGTGAAAGAGCTCGAGGTGGGGTGTAAGGGTCACTTACCAAACTTGAAAATTTAGTCCCGCTCCTTATCTACCTAGCTAGCTTCATTCCGCCATTCTTCTTTTGCTCTCCGCGACCGCACCCACTCTCTACATATAATATCCACATTCAATTCTCTACATCCTTCGAACCACGCACAATGAGCCACCTAACATCCGAAGAAGCGCACTCCCGCCTAGGACATGGCGAGGGCATCGACCAGAACACCATCTGCAATTGGTATGTATCACACCCTCCTCACTTAAAGTTGTTAGAATTTTGATAAGAACTCTGTTACTAGGCCGGTGACTGAAGATGGTGTTGAAGATGATGCTGCCGCTGCAAGATTCCACTGGCGGGAAACAGGTTTTTGCCTCGTTGCTCGGATCGGTCAACGAGGACACATCGATGGCGTTTATGTCATTTATGATATGGATTGGGATGGTCCTTTCACCGGAGAGGATGGGAGGTATTCTTTTGATGATAGCAATTGGGGTATACCGCCTGGTTTTGAGCACGATAATGAAGATGAGGACGAGGTACGAAGATGAGATCGAGGGTGGGGACGAGGCCAAGGAAGAGAAAAGCAGATCTTTTGCGCCCGGCTTGCAGAAAGAATGGGGGATTTTGGTCGTAGCCACCATGTTTGGTGGGACGAGGTTACATTCTCCCAGTCCAACTCGGCCAGTCTCGGATTTGTGTCGAAAGACATATTGGTCTGTGATGTTGAAGAATGACGGGTGGTCCGGCGATGCAAAGAGCCGCAAATCGTGGTAGAAAACAAAGCCTCGATATTTTATTTCACCACTCACTCTTTCATTCATGTGAAAAAGAAAATTCACTCTCATCAGAATCGGCTACATATGTCCCATCAAAATCCCCTCCCTAGTTCCCCTCGCCGTCATAACATCTCACCAAGCTACCCTCCCCCAAAACCCCCCAGGATACCTCCTCACCATGCACTTCCTCCCCTCATCCAACAACAAAATGCCCAACCCGAAACACATTGGCAAGAACCAATACTCCACCGGTACCTCCGCCGTCCCCAAAACACTCTGCAAACTCGGAATATACAACCAAAAAAACGCCATCACCAACGAAAACAACACCGCCGGAAACAAGTAGTAGTTCCTCGTCTCCTTGTTAAACAACGGCGGATGCTGAAAAATACTCAACCTTCTCGTCCTAACCGCCAACAAATTGAACCATTGCCTACCCCTCTCTCATCAGCCACACATACCTCATATCACATCAGGGAACAAAAGGGGGAACTTACACCACAACCAACGTCACAAAGTACACCGAACTAGCCACATTCAACCTAGCTACAACCTCCTCTCCCGACATACCCCCCGGCACCCTTCCAAACCCAAACCACAAATCCCCAAACTTGACCCCCTCCCTCTCCAAAAACCAATACGCCATCGCAAAGGCCACCACCGTCTCAATCACACCCACAAACCCATAACTCTGCACAATCAACCTCCAATCAACCAATCTATCCACCCCGACCCGTCTCGGAGGCCTCTTCAAAACATCCGCCTCGGGAGCTTCATACGCCAGCGCGGTAGCAGCCAGACAATCCGTAAAACAGCAAATAATGATCATCAAAAACGAGCTCAAAATCTGCGGCAGCCCAAAAGCGACGTTTGTCATGATGGGCCAGAACTCAGCAAAACTTCCAGCGGGGAGGAGGTACGCGATGGTTTTCTTGAGGTTGTCAAACAGCACCCGACCAAAGCGGACCGCTTCGACCACGCTGGAGAAGGACTCGAGAAGGACCATGTCAGCGGCCTCAATGGCAATGTCGCTCCCGCCGCCGATGGCAATGCCAATGTCTGCTGCGCGGAGGGCAGGGGCGTCGTTAACGCCGTCGCCTGTCATGCCCACGACGTGACCGCGGTCCTGGAGCTCACGGACGATTCGCAGTTTTTGCTCGGGGGTTGTTCGGGCAAAGACGACTTCGTTGTAGGAGGAGACGAGAGCATCCCATTGGGTGCTGTTGAGGGTGATGAGATCTGGGCCGGTCAGCACGATGGACTTTGAGAGCTCCTCGTCGCCTTCTTCAGACGGAGTGTGTTCCTTGTGATTTTTTGTTTCGGTGGGCTCCCGGGACAGAGCGGTGACGTTAGCGACAACGCTGTCTGGGTTGGTGATGATGCCGCACTCTCTAGCGATAGCTTGGGCCGTCAAGGCAAAGTCTCCAGTGACCATAAACATGCGAATGCCAGCCGTCCGAAGAATCTTGACCACCTCTGGGATCTCAGGCCGGGGAGGGTCAACAATAGCGACCAGGCCCACGAGCGTGAGTCCAGATTTGGCTTGCTCCAAAGTCTCTGCCTCAAAGGCAGCCGAGGAAAAGGGAGACGACTTAAAGGAGCACCTGGAGAGTGCTTTGTGGGCCAGAAGCAATACCCGACGCCCTTGTGCAGACCAATCATTCTTGATGCGGTTGAACTTCTCTCTAACTTCAGGAGTCAAGGTCATGGCAACACCCGAACTACCAGTAAAGTTGGTACAACGGTCCATCAATATCTCTGGAGCTCCCTTGATAGTCAAGAGCCTGTCACAAAATGTCAGCGAGTGGGTACTGGGAGGTTGTGATAGGAAGACTTACATATCACCAGGCTCAAAGACAGACGCCGTTCCAGTTGGCAAAGCCAAGCTCAGCCCATCAGGATGGGTGTATCCCAGAACGCGAATCATGAACTTGTTCTTGCTGTTGAAGGCGAGGTTGAACTTCGTAGCCCAACAGCGCTTGAGCTCAGACACAGGACCCAAGCCTTCTGCAAACCGCAGAATGGCTTGGTCAGTAGCGTCACCGTGAATCTTTCTTTCGCTAACGGGCAGGCTCCACGTGGCAGCGTCAAACTCTCCAGCGTTGCAAAGCCCAGCAACGCTGCGCAGCTGGTCAATGGAGTTGCTCGCCATGTCACCGTTGGTAAGTCGCTCGGCGATGGCAACATCGAGGATGCCATCCACAGTCATTTCCTTGCCACCAAGGGCACAGTCTGTGACCAGCATTTTGTTCTGCAGATGTTGGGTAAGTACGATTACGCCGAAATGATGAGAACGCAACTTACTTCTGTCAGTGTCCCAGTCTTGTCCGAACAAATGACAGACACAGACCCAAGCGTCTCAACAGTCTTCAACGACTTGCACAAGACCTTGTTCTTCCGCATCATATTCGCACTGATCGTCAGACTGGCCGTCAACGCTACTGGCAAGCCTTCAGGAATGAAAGCCACAGCAACCGACACACAAGCAACGATCAGATTAGGGACGCTGATCCAGTCTGGATACGTAGTCCTCAGCCAGGCGGCCCTATCAAACAGTGTCAGTGCGCCGTCAAGTGAACAAGCCATGCAGGTTCGTACCAAATAACAACAACCGCAATGATCATAACCACCATGATGGAACAAATGACATAGACAAAGTTGAGAACCTCCCTCTCAAGAGGCGTCATCCCCTTTTTAGGCTCATTGGTCAACTTGGCAATCCGTCCAAACACCGTCTTGCTGCCAGTGGCGACAATAACTCCAGTGCAAGTACCAAACGAGCAATGGGTGCCCTGCAAACCAATGTTCTTGGTCTCGAGGTAGTTCTCATCCGTAGCATCAACAGTGGCAGCAAGAGGGACCGATTCACCTGCATAGCGACAATCAGCAACACCTCACACTTCTCTCGCCAAGTTGGCAGACTCACCAGTAAGGATCGACCGATCAAACTTAGCATCACTCGACACCTGCACAAACCTCACGTCCGCCGGCAACTTATTCCCCGCCTTGACCAGCAACACATCTCCAGGAACAATATCAGCAGCCATGGCCGAAACCTGAACGCCTTCCCGAATCAAAAGACACTCCTCAGGAATCATATTCTTGATGGAAGCCATGACCCGAGACGACGACCAGTCCTGCCACATGTTGAAGGCGGCCTGAATGAAGAACACAGCAAGCAAGACGATAGCCAAGGCCAAGTTGGCCTGGGCCGGGGGTTGTCCCAGAGGCTTCCAAGCAACGAAGACGAGGATGGAGCCGACGAGGAGGACAGAACCGAAGCCCTTAAAGAAGTAGCCCATGATTTGTTGGAAGTGGCGGGTCTCCGGGGGGGAGGGCGTGTTTTTGCCATATTCAGTGACGCGGCGCTTGATTTGGTCTTGAGAGAGGCCTTGGTCGAGGGAGGTGGTCCAGCGATTGACAACGTCAGCAACGGGAAGGGTGTGCCATTCGAGGTCGGCAAGGCCTGTCATCATCAGACATATCGTCAGCCTTCCCGAACCGCAAATGTGACCAAGAGAAAACAAAGTACCTGTCGCAGCAGCCTTTGAGACCTTGTTGGCCACTTCAGCCTTGCGGTTGTAATCATCAATGTCGATGGAGCTGGTCAAGCGTGTTAGTACACGTTGATGACACACAAGCCTGCTGAAGACTTACACAGTCCGGTACTGAATAGGCAGCGCCGCGGAGGGATCAACACCACCACCGGTATTCGAACGAACACTCCGAATTGACATGGAGCCATGAGAGCGAGTACGCTCAAGCCCAGGACCTTGAACCGGTCGGCTCGCAGACCGACCGGCCTCAACGTCGTTATCCTGCCATCGAATGCGAGATTTGTCTCCCGGTTTACCCATTACGAGTCAATCGGGGATAATATGAGTAAGACTGGTGTAACAAGATAGAGTCAAGACAGTGCAGAGGGAGGAGGGAACAGGTAGGAGAAGTGAGACTGATAACACCCGACTGGACAAAGGGCGTACCAGCTTCTTATGAGAACCACTCCGAGGAGGCACTGCCCAAGTACGTACAGTACCTCCCCCTCCCGCGCCGCGGCCCTTCAATTGTGCCATTGCTGGTCCTGGAGATTATTCCTCGATAGAGGCAAGCCCTCTCCCGGAATATCACAGCAAGGGCACATGCTCTGCCGCGGCATCCAACGCACCAATCTCAAAATAGCCATGAAATGAGTGATCTTTGAAGGACTGGTCAGTATGCATCTCGTTGGAGACTGAAACAAGACAGATGACTGCGCCAAAGGAATCCCACCAACCTCATTAGCTACCTACACCGCGGCGTCAATGATCCGGACGTAGCACTTGAGTTCTGAAGTAGACAGTGAGGGATCCATACCAGAGAAATACGTAACACGGAACACCACAAAACCCCTCAACCCCATTCCGAATTCCATGATGCGTGAAATGCATTGCCACGGCGATGAAAGTCGGTCGAGACCACCGCCTCTCGCATTTGGGAGGAAGGTGTGACGAAGCACCTAGCACTTGCCTCAAGCTTTCGCGATGCCGGAAGGAGCGATACTCCTCGTGTCGGGTGGAAAGAGCTACCACCCAACCAACCAAGGTAATATGTACCCCAAGTCCCCTACCTAAGTACCTTGCCTCAGTATCCCCCTAACCGCCACCAGAAAATCACTCATACCCATCCAGCTCAGCACCCATCCCAGCCCTGATATCAGGAACCTCCCCTCACTGTCGAATTAAGCTTTTCCACCGGCACCCGGAAGGCGGAAAAAACAACCCGAGCTGTCCACCGCTCAATGAATGCAAGGAGCTTTGGCCAACATCCCCTTTTAGCTTGCTTCTCCTGTCGTAGCTTCCAACACAGCCCCCCTTTCCCTTTTCCCACTGACACCCACAAAGGAGACCGGTTCTCCCCATGTAGTCAAACGAATCTAGAACCTCTCTCTCCACATGGTTGCCATCGGCTGTGAGGTGGGTGCCCTTGCCGCTCGGAAGAGGGGCTAGCTACGAGCTGGTATAGCTCCAGTCAGACGGGCAAGCACTGCCACCCTCACTAACACTGAGAGAGAAAAAGAGACAAAGCACTTTTGGATAAAATATTACCATGTCGTGTCGTGCCACAACGGGATTTCTCCATGAGGCATCCCTAACGCTGCCATCAAGTGAGCAAGACACCATAAGAACGGGGAGGCCTCCCGGGGAAATCTATTAGGTTAGTATGGGGCTGGGAATCGACATGGCCAACGAGTGAGTCAACTCGTATATAACACAGACAGCAAGCCGCCCTCAGACAAAGGTGGTCAACCCAATCTCATCACTCCGCATTTAACTACCTACCCAATAAAAATTTGTGTGAATATTGTCGCTTCAACACCCCCCTTTCTAGGGTGTTGACACACTGTCTTGGCACCCCCAGCAAATCCCCTCAGCAACCAACCATCCAACCAACGAACCAACCACCTTTCAATCACAATCACGTTCCCCCATACAAAAAAAGTATTCCAACAAGTCAATTCTTCAAAGCTGCCTAGCTTACATCTATGTTGTGTGTGTGGTGGACTGTTCCCATTGCTCTTGGCTGTCCCCAATCCCACCTGATGGCCCAGTAGTAGGAAATACCCTCGCGACGCCGAGAAGCGCAAAATGAGCGAGAAAAAAATAAAAACAAAAAGAAAAAATATATGTCCATAGGATATACCTTCCATCCCAAGACCGCATCACCCAACACAGCGCGTATGTTTTCCCTGCCACTGATCATCAATTTGCGACAAGAATGGTGGCGCCCTCGATTCCTTGATCCGACAAAGATGCAATATAACCCCCGCCCCGTCCCAAGAGGCCAATGTTATTGACCACCCCCAAACAGTAAGAAATAAAAGCAAAAAAAATCACTGTGTATAATCCCCCAACGTTCTTTGCCCATCCTTCAAACAAGCCTAACCCGCAAAAGCCGTGACTTCGTGAATCCTGTATAGGGAGCTTTCACGGGAATAAAAAAGGCAAATGATTGGGCCGTAGGTAAAGCTACGTTCCAATAGTAAAACGGCCATAACAGCAGACCAAACCACTGTGCTGGGTATCAATGTCGCATTTCTGCTCCGAAACCTTGCCGAAAAGGCGATGATGCGAAGTACTTCTGATCTCTGCGGGACAGAGTTCAACCCTAACCAAAAGGCAGCTTTCAAGCCACCGCAATTCTCCTTCGCTTAGACGGCGTCAACGCAATGGCCCGTACGCTGCGACTTCGGCGTAGCGTGATTGCTTCAGAAGTCCCGCGGTCGTCCCGTGGCGTGTCTCCTGCAGAAGAGCTGCGAACGCGGTGTGGCGTGCTTCCTCCAGACAAGGTCTCCTAAGCCGAATCTTGAGGGTTACCAGGTCCGTCGCGGTCCATTCTCGCTGGCGGATTAACTATCGTCGTGCCCATAACTTGGCCAGGAGAGTCAGTGGATGGCGAGGGGCTCGGTCCAGCAACTTGAGCTTGTTGAGCAGACAATGTCACAACGTCGTAGTCTATTGGTAGGCCGTGGTGAAGAGTTGGAGGATGTTGGGGTGCCATGTGACCGTTTTGGAACGGAACCGACTGGGGTAGGTAAGGCGGGTGGCCCCCTACATAGTTAAAAGGATGAAGTGTTGGAGCGAGCGGCGGGGGAGGCGGTGGTTGTTGATGGGTTGGGTTAGGTGGAGCAGCATCGGCCATATCGTCATCCTCCGGGTCGTCGTCCACGACATCGACCTCCGTCTCGTCGGCATCGCCATTGTTGGCATGAATGACCTCGCCGGTTGGAGTGTCTCGGCCAGCCCCGTTAACACCGCCGGCTGATTCTCCAAGTCCAAGGTCGGCAAATGTCTGTTCCTGGTTCAGATATTTGCGGAGGTTGACAACGCCTTGACCTGAGAACACGCAAAAGACATCGCGTTGGTGTTGGGTAAACCCTATAATAACCGTGTTAGCCACCGATGTGCATTGACAGAGCGAAAAGCTTACCTTGAGGAGGCTCACGAGAAAATACCTCCAAGTCATCTCTCAAGAAGGCAGCCACGCCTGTGAGACTGAGATGGGTGAGTCGCGGACAGCACTTAAGCAGCCGCAAGATTCCCTACGCATCTTAGTCAGCAAAATCCAGACCTGCAACGGCGAAAAAAGCTGTTAAATAAATACCTTCAAAGTAAGATTTGTGCAGTAGCTCAGATGAACGCGTTCCAAGCTGCTGTGGCTCATGCTGACATACTCGTTGGGGATGACATTTCCATGCGCGTCCTTTCGTAAGCGTGCTCGCCTGTTGGCATTCGCAAGAGCGATAACACTTGCATCTGTGATCTGGGCACATTTGACGAGACCAATTCTCTTCAACTTGGGCAAGGTGGCCAGCTTCATCACCGAGTCGTCCGTCAGGTGGGTGCAGCAACCAAGATCAATATAGCGAATGCGATTGCACTCGGCAACAAGCTTCTTAACGGCCTCGTCCGTGATCTGGTGGCAATGGCCCAAATGGAGGAAATGCAGGTTCTTCCCTAGACCAGCAATGGCATACAGAGCTTCGTCTGTGAGCTGGCGGCACTTGGCAAAGACCAGGTTCCGGAGTCGAGGCGCGACTTCAATAATCTTTTGCACGGCCCGATCCGTCAATTTGTCACAAGATGTCAGATCCAGGATGCGCAGGTTCTCAAACGTCCTGTTCGGCAACGATAAAAAAGCACTGTCGTCGATCATCTCGCAGTTGGCCAGTCGAAGTTCACGGAGAGCCTGTCCCTTCTCAATAAGTGCTGTAACAGGCTCGTTGCCAATCAACTTGCATTGGTGGAGATCAATCTCGAGAATGTTGGGACAGTGCTCGGCAAAGGCAAGGACGGCTTGGTTGTTCAGTTGTTGGCAATCATTCAATTTGAGCTATGAGACGACCAGTTAGCACATCTAGACACAGAGTACAATATGAAAGCAAATACGTCGAGGCTTGCAAACTCACCCTCTTCAAAAACCTGCAGTTCTCGGCAAGAGTAATCATGCTCTCTGGAGAGACCTTGTGGCATCCACTGATGTTGAGACCCTGGAGTCGCTTGCAGTACTGGGCAATAGCATAGATCGAAGCCTCCGTAATTTGGCTGTCGTTGGAAACATCGAGTGCCAACAAGTGATCATTGTTAGTGATCAATGGGATGAGGCCAGTGTCGGTAATCTTGCCGCAGTTTGTGAGGGTGAGGCGTTCGACACGGGTGCACGAGGCAAGAGGAACAACACTGCCATCACTGACGGTGTCGTGCAGACACGCAA
The DNA here is from genome assembly GCF_000226545.1 of Podospora anserina S mat+. NCBI lineage: Eukaryota > Fungi > Ascomycota > Sordariomycetes > Sordariales > Podosporaceae > Podospora > Podospora anserina. The sequence goes on from NW_001914858.1 coordinate 1,737,122, forward strand.
GGTTGAGGCGCTTGATGAACTCCCTGTAGGGAAAGGCCGGAGCCTCTGAGCTGAGAGTGTTGCAAATCTGAACGTGCTTGTCCCATGTCGTGCACGATGGACGATGCCACAAAATGTCAACCGCATTGCGAGCCCATCTCCTACATGTCAACATGACGTGGAAGACATCAGATAGACTGTTGAGCTTGGCAAAGATGGCGATCAAGATCTCGTTTGGCAGCCGGTTGATGGGCGGAAGGCAGTCCTCATCGTTGACCTGCATGTCCTGGAGATTTGGTACGCCGAGAGAGGACTGTGAATCATTTGCGCCGAGGAAGAAATCGGATTCCTCATTGTCACCGCCGGGCGCTGGCGAGCTGCTGGATGAAGTGGAGCGGCCATCGTCTTGTGCGTCAACGGCAAGGTCGATGAGTTCAGGCTGGGCGGACTGTTGTTGTTGTCGGGTGAGCTGGTCGGGTGCTGCTGCTGCTGGCTCGGCGACGGTGCTGCTCGGGGCGTGGTTGGAAATGATTGCGCCTCTGTCGGCGATGATATCGAGGGACGCGCGCTGTCTCATGGTTGCTAAAGTCATTGTCGACTCCCGCGGCGCAAAGGGCGGGTTCGGTGGGAAGTTAAGCAGAGGGAAGGACGGTGACTGTCACTGAGGGGAGGCGACCCGACCGTAAATGTGGAGTGCTTGTTGGTGCGCTGCCAGCCGTCAATTGTCAGCAGGGGGCCCAGGCTGTGATGAGGGGACCCGGCCCAAAATAGCCTTGGTCTGTGGGTCCAATGACGGTCGGAATCTCAAGCGGTTGAGGGCGACAAAGATAGATACCTCCAGCTATCTGTGGGTGATGGAAAAACAAGAAGACCTAGGAGGCAGCGCAACAGGTGTTCGATATTTGAGATGGAGGGTTTGTCTGGGTTGACAGGAGGAGGTGGTGAGATAACAGGGGGGGGGGGGGCGTGGTTCTACAGGAAGGTGAGTTTGAATGACAGCGTGTGCGATGACGGTGGCAGGGAAGGATGCCGTGATAGGAGACAATAAAGAGGGAAAGGCCTGAAGCCAGTCGCTATTGTGAAATGCCACCCAAGAGTTTTTACCTAAGAAGGTGGGCTTTCTGACAAACTTGACACTTGGGAAGCAAAGTCTGACAAAGATGTGTGCTTCATGCCTTCTCTATTCCCATTTCCCATTGCTGTCACTTTAGGACTTCCACCCACACATTCAACAGTTGCCCTGCTGCGGACGGGCTGCTCGAGGGAATGTGTGAACAAGGCAACCTACCTACATGGGGCGCAACCTACCGACCTTAGGGTGGGGTTATTGGCTGCCCAGAGGTCACACTTCATGGGCACTTGCGGTGGTTTCTTTACTGTTCAAAATCAAACCTCGATTTCCATCTGAAATTCCATGCTACGCCAAGTAACTTTGTGATGATTACTAGGAAGCTGATCGATGGCAGTATGGAGCATTCATCAAGCGACAGGTGGTAGTGTCAGTACTAACGTCCCACCTGCAGGCCTGATGCAGTGAATGAAGTACCAGATGCGGCACCTGAGACAACCACCTCAATTCGCCGCCTGTGTGCTTGGGTACCATAGAAAATAGCTGAGGTGGCAGGTCCTGTCCAACTCGTTCCAATGACCATGCTAGCCACGCCAATGTCGAATAGATCATGGACACGGCTGTGGCAAACCTTCCAGCGGCGTCTCGTGCGTAGAGTCACGGGGAAAGCGGCAGATTCCCAGGAGGGCGTACATCTTGACGAGGGAGCTTCCATGGAAGGAAAGCTGGGCTGCGAATATCGGCAAAATGATAGCAAGTGTTATACGAAGACTCCAGCTGGGCAACCTCCAGCGCCACCACCGGATCTACCTCATCGGGATCTCGGGAGCTAGCCAGTAACCCAATCTCTGGGCCATGGAAGGACGCGATAGCTTTCGGGTAGTCGGGTATCTTAAGGTGGTCAGGCTGTCTGAGATGCCACCTCGATATCGGTTTTCAGAAAGACACTACGCGCGGCCAGTCATTTAGGCCCGCCGCACGGCATTCCCTTCAACTTGAGAAACACAGCACCGCAACATCACAGATTCCCAGCATGCACGTCTATTTGTTCATGACGTGCGCATGGGCGCTTAAGCATTCGGCTGCAGTAACCAGTCAAAGCAAACAGTCAGCATGTCAAGATCCTGGAGATAGTTGGCGCCCCTCGTCCAAATGATGTGGTTTGCTGAGAAACATGGGACGCCACGTGCAATGATATGTGTGACCTCATCCTTCAGCTGCAGGGCAACATCCCATAGGCGGGAAGCTTCCTTCGTAGCACAGGGCTGGGCGACCATGTTGGTCTCAAGTTGGTCGGGGTGTCTGGCCTCTTTGATTCGAACTTGAAGTGGTTTTATTTTGAGATTCAGAACAGTTGAAGTCAAAGTCCACCTTTTTTTGAGGATCACCACGCTAGAAATGATCCAATGGGCATAGCGTCGTGATTCTTGAACCAAGACGCCATGGTTCGGCAGACGACCCACTTTGATGACGGACCCCAGGCACCATGATGTCAAATTGACCCTGGGGACGAACGCCAAGCTCCAAACTCCGAACTGACATCCATCTCCCATAAGGAACATCGAACGGACGACCAGCCGACGAACGACTGCACGCAGGGGAGATCACCACAATAATAATACGGCTGCAACTGTAACAGCATCATATACACACACAATGCTCCGGCAGCCCCTCCTCCGGCAGGCAGCCCGCACCGCAGCCCGGCCCTCCTCCGCCATCCCCTCCCTCAGACCTCACATCCAGCGCCGAACCCTCCTCTCCAAGCGCTCCTTCCGCCAAACCGGCACCCGCGCCGTCGAGAACCTCAACCTTCGCAACATCGCCCAGTCCTCAGCCGATTACCACCGCAACAAGCAAATCTTCCTCTCCTGCGGTATCGTCGCCGGCATCGTCTCCTTCATCTACGTCTCCTACCGCATTGTCCTCGAGATCAAGAAAAACCCAATACAAGCCGACGCCGACCCATCCAACCCCCTCTCCGACCCCAACGCCCCCAACAGGAAAATAATCGTCCACGATGAAAACGGGAATGAAATCGTGCCCACAGGCCATAGCGTCGTCCCTAGCTTTCCGCGGACAATCTCGTTGCCTTCTTTTACCGGACCGTTAGATGCTACTGAGCCTGTTCAACCTGGGACAATCACCACCGCTGCTGCCCCAGAGACGGAGTATACCCTTGTTGGTCTGGGAACCAGAACAGTCACCTTCATCGGGATTTCCGTCTACGTGGTAGGCTTTTACATCGCAACCGCAGACATTGCAGCTTTGCAATCCGCCCTTGTCAAAAAGGTCAACCCTATTGCTACCACCCTCGTCCCTGGAGAGCGGGATCAGTTGAGGAATGAACTCCTCGACCCAGCCGAAGGCGCCAAGTTATGGAATGAGCTCTTGTCTCACAACATTCCCGCCCGTACTGCCTTCCGCGTCATCCCCGTTCGCGACACTGACTTCCACCACTTGCGGGATGGGTTCGTCAACGCCATCAAGACTCGCGGACCAGAATTATCCGGGAAGGGGGTGGATGATGAGGCGTTTGGGGAGGCGATGAAGCAGTTTAGGGCTGTGTTCAACAGGGGCAAGGTACCAAAGGCCAAGGAGTTGATTCTGGCCAGAGATGACAAGGGCCATCTCAGTATTGCCTTTGATGGGGGCAAGAAGTCTGGTGGCAGGCAGTTGATTGGGGTTGTGCCGGATGAGAGGGTTTCGAGGGCGTTGTGGTTGAACTATCTGGCTGGTAAGCAGGTTGCTAGTGAGCCGGCGAGGAGGAGTATTGTTGAGGGCATCATGGAGTTTGTAGAAAGGCCGGTGGGGACAGTTGCTAGTATGGTCGTGCCGCTCGCTAGGTGAAAATCTTTGGTTCAGGTGAGGAAATGGATCTTCTGCCTTTCGCTAGGTAAGACACTGGAGTGTCTTGGCAAAAGATGTTTTGAAGAAAATCAGACGCGAACTGTATTGATAATAGCCAATGTTTACAAAGATTTCAAGTTATGACAACCAACATGACATCCCATTTTCCAAGCATTGTTATGTTAAGTGCAACGCAAAAAAGAAAGCTTGCTTCGCTTGCTAATATCCCATAATCTTGAATGTTGGTTGAGCCTTTGACCGTGGGTATCCCATCTCTTCCCTTCTGATTCCTCACTCTCTCTCCATTTAGAGAGCACCAGCCTCCTTCAACAACTCCTCAAGCTTCTTGCCGTCCTTGCCCTTGCTGGCCACGGCCTCGAGATCGCTGTTGCCACCAATGTGCTGCTTGTTGATGAAAATGTTTGGCACCGTCCTCTGGCCGGTGATCTTGGCGAGCGCGGCCTGGATGTCGTCGCCGTCATCCTCCTGGTTGAGCTCGATGGCCTTGTACGTGGCGTCGTAGGAGTCGAGGAGGCGCTTGGTGTTGTTGCAGTAGGGGCAGTAGGACTTGCTAAAGACCACTGTTTTTTTGCGCGCAATACTTCCATGGTTAACAATGTATTATCAACGGCAAGGGTTGGGGGCGCATATAGAGGGGCAACTACGTACTGACAGCATTGTCATCGATCAACTGCTGGGCTTTCTTCTGGGCGGCGTCCATGGTTGCTGGTGAGGTTGCTGAGGAGAAGAATCTGCGAAAGAAGAAGGACATGGAAAGACAAAGTGCGGGGAACTCTCGAGTTAAGAAGAGGTCTTGGAAACGGAGAGAGGGGGGGTTGTTGGTGGGTTTTTTTTAAAAAAAAGGCTGAAATGGGATATGCAAACAAGAGAGGCAGCTGTTTTGGAATGGAGGGGACGAACGGTACAAAAAAAGCGGTTGCGACAATGGATTGTAGACTCGCAAACTACTACAGAGTAGGGACTGTAGAATCTCCACATACTACCCCGGGATATTAGATGGCGGGATGATGGAGCGGATCGGACGGATTTGTCAACCTTCCTTGTCTTGAAACTGCTGGGACATTCTGTAGTATGGGGTTGATTATTCAGGATATGAACCTTATGCTATTACAGCAAATATGCTACGGATCCTAGATAAGAAGTATTTGGAATTGCTGATGGGTTTTGCGGAGAGGCTTTCTTTGTTCGACAAGTCTCGCAATTTGAGATCCGTGCTTCCGCTTGGGATTGCGACGACGGCAGCCCCGATTTCCAATGACGCAAGTGATCTGTGCGTAAGCGATAAGATAAGCCTGTTGAGATCAACCCCCACCTTGGGATCTCTCAACGTCAACGATGAAATGGGCACATGAGGACATGTGAAACATCAAGCTGAGAAGTGCCTGCTTGGTTCTGGGAATAGATTCGTTATGGAATTTATCCGAGCAGCAGCCTGATCACAACGGGGACGGTAAACAAATATCTCAGTCCTCCCCTCGTGGTATTACTCACACAAAAGCGGATACACCACTGAGGCTCTGCTCTGTCCGACACAAACCGGGCTAGAAGCCATCATGCGTCGTTCACAGCCTACTTTGCCCACTTCACTTGTTACGCTGACATGAGCCAAGAGCTACTAGCAAGACCGCAGCCTATGTAGCCAGTCGTGTCCACGAGTTGAGGCTATTCACGACGTCTGTTTCTCTTACCAAGTGGAACGACGCTGGTGGACTTGCCCTGCATGACCTCACTTTGTTTCTGAGGCATGGTTGTGATTGCCTAATCGATTGCGCCGTTGCGGGAGGCGCAAGCAACCCCACGGGGGGGCAAAACCATCTGGTTGAGCCAACGCAAGTAATATCACGAATGATCGCTGCCGCTGGATATCGTGGTGTACTTTGAACCAGTCGGCAGCCCACAGCGGCTGAGCGGATCAACGATGCCGGCGATCTCCATGAGGCCGTAACTACCTTGAGTGAGTGACTAGGATAATCGTCGTCCCCGTGTTGAAGCCGGGACACAAGCCCTCGTGATGATGTGCCCATCCCGTCATTCACCTCTACGATGGAGTCGTCGGGCACCGATGGAGATCGGTTCTGCCGGTTTTGTTGTGAGGCCATCAATGGTTCCAAGAGTTCGCCTTGTGTTTGGGTGTCGACGGCAGCTTGCAGCGGTTGCCTGCGTCGATTCGGCGAATTTCCAGCAGAAACCGCATGTTGTTGGGAGTGGGAGTTCATGACCGATGAACAACACAATGAATGAATTGTTCCCTGACAAGACAGAGTCCCTACGAGCAAATGGCAAGCCCACAGTGGCGTGGAAAGTGGGGTCAAGTGTTCTCGGAGGCGGGGTCAGACCGCTGGGTTCTCCAGAAAATTGGAACAGCGAGCAAGCGAACTCCTGCCTGGGACCCTTGCAGCCTCGAAATGACCCATCCCATCAGACCCCCGACCAAGGGTTCAAAGCATCGGACGACAGAGAGGACAACACACCTTGTCCTTTTCCATCCGTGATCATCGTGAGAAACGTCCAATTCTGCCAAATCTGGAAGTTTGAAAATTGCCGTGCAAGGACAACGCAACTCTTGTGCCATCCCTTCCCAAAGGCGACCATCTCCAGCTGCCCAGCCTCGGTCGCACCCATTGGCCCTGCAATCTTTTCGGCCCCGATTGATGCGTTCTCTTGCTGGAACACATCCATTCGAAGCCATCGTCAACTCCGCGAAGCCCCTCCCTTAGCGTCGTTCCCTCTACTGGTATAACTGACCTCGGTCCACCCTCTCGTTCCTGTTTTCCTCTTCTCTTCCCAGCAGGTCGACGGCACATTGTCGTAGGACCACCCTCAGTCGTCAACGTGGCTACCGGTCAAGGAGTATTGGCATCCTCGGGTGCCTTCGCAACCAATCTTGCCAATAATATCACGGCAGTCCTGCAGAAGCTTCCGCCCTCTCTGCAAGCATACCTGGACACCACGGTCGACCACTTGTCTGGTGCCACCGACTTCCTCCAATCAAGCACGGGTCTTTCTCCGACCACCCTCTACACCGCAATCGCTACGGTTGTTCTCCTCGGCGCCATTCCAGCCGTTGCAGCGGGCAACAAGAAGAACGGCATCATGCGTCGCTACGGTTTCTCCAGTCGCCCAAGCCTCTCTCCTTTTAGCTCCAGCCTCGGCCATGGCGGCGTCCCCAACGTCACCGACGAGGACTTCAGCTACATCACCTCGCAGGATCTTCAGGACCAAGGCGTAGACGTCCCTAGCCGTTCCTATGCCCCTCCATCACAGTACTACGACGTCTACTCCTCCTCTGCCCCGTCCCAGGCTTACTTGCGTAACAAGCCTGAAGACGATGTTATGCTGGTCAAGTACCAGGGCATCACCTACCCGGAGCACTTTCCCGCCTACTGCATCGGCGACGGAAAATTGCTTGTCAGTGATGTGCGGGAGCGTGTGCGGATGATCATGGACCTCACAGACCGCCAGGCAAAGCGTGTCAAGCTCTACTACAAGGGACGCCGGTTGAGAGATGCCGACGCTCCTGTAAGGGAATATGGTGTCAAGAACAACAGCGAGGTCCTTATGGTCTTGGATGATTCAGGTCAGGCAAGCAGCGAGGACAGCAACGAGGAGTTGGTTGTTGTCGGCCGCAACAAGTACGAAGGCCAGGTGATCAGGAATGGGCGCGAGAAGAGTCACCGATATGCCCCTTCCTCGCCGAGGACAAGCCGGAGGGATGGCTTCGGGGGACGCAGCCCTCGGGAGACCACATCATCTTTCGGCAGCCTCGACATTCCGGCCGATGATGGCAGAGGCTACAGACGGGCCAAGTCCAGGGTTCGGACTCAGTCTCCCTCGGGATCGGCCCTGTCCACTGCCAGCGCCCCCAACCTTCCTTCTATTTCACCTCCCCCTATGGGCAAGCCTGGCGGTCCTATTCAGCGACTTAACAACCTCGCCCTTCATTTTGAGACGACACTTCTTCCCTTGTGCATCGACTTTATGGCACGGCCACCCCCGGACGCCGGGGAAAGAGAAAAGGAGCATAGGAAGATTTCGGAGACGATTATGCAGCAGGTGATTCTCAAGCTCGACGAGGTCGATACCTCGACAGAAGATGGAGCCAGAGCTAGAAGAAAGGAGTTGGTCAAGTATGTCCAGGACATCTTAAAGCTCGTTGATGATGTCAAGGCGAAGGGAAGGGTATAACATTCGGCCTCCTTCGTCAAATTATAGGAGTGCCTTGACATAGTTTGAGGAATTTTCCCCGCACATTTGGTAGCCAGGATACTGGCTTTTTATTTTATTTTTTTACTGGTTTTAATGGGTTAGCATCGTCCTTTCATATTCACTCAGCATCGGACGTGCGGTAGCGGAAACATTGATACGCCAGGCCGTGTATTCAGGAGGAATAAGGCCATGGATTTTGGAAGCGTCTGAAATTACCGTGGTCATATGGGGCTACACAACAAGAAGGGAGTTTGCTTTCTCATCTTTTGCCATCGAAAGGGGGATCTTGTCTTGGGAAATGCCATGGTTGGCATCATGGATCGCGGGCATGAGCGACCTCAACAGAAGAAGTACGAGAGTACTACAAAAACAAACTTGAAAAACCAGTAATTAAAATATGATTTGTTCTCGTTTACATGTGCAAATCCGCCTTCATTACGATGTCCCACTGTATGCATTGAGTAGATCTGTGTACCTCGAGTATAGCTTACTCCTGGTGAAATGCCGTTATCAAGTTATCGTTGTTTGCCTGGAGAGCAAGCTGCTGCCGGACAGCTGGTGGAGCCTGTCATGGCGCAGGAACCTTGATAGGTGGGCCCCCACTCGAGCTCTGCCCGGTAGGTCTAACCCTACCTTTGGCCTGAGGCCACAACTCCCACTCGCTTGCGGCGTCCCCACCCATCCCACTTTCGGCCTAGCGCATCTGGCTGGCCTTCACTGGCACACGGCCAATTTTCAGCACACACAAAAAAGTCGTAGACCGACCATCAACCATCGCGCAGGGTAAGGAACAGCCAGACTACGCAGCATTTTGATCGGCTGGAGTTTGACTGATCAATTCTTTTTCTTTAGTTTCCTTCCTTTCCCCAGTCACTTGCGGAAAGATGTCGTCCTTCGAGTCTGTGGTATGTGTTGCCTCTCCTCTCCATCTCGGCAGTTTGAATGCAATGCAATCGGAAGTCGAGCACGCACGACGAAACCGCCAATCTCTCAGCCACCGCCCAGCACACTGCGACGCACAATCTCGAAACCCCAACGCGAGCGAAATCAGCACCAGGACGAAGCAATTGCGAGGAGGTACAACCGAGAGAGGAGCGATGGTGGCTAATTCTGGTTTCAACAGGTCGTGATCGATGGCAAGGGCCATCTGCTTGGTCGTCTTGCCAGCATCGTCGCCAAGCAGCTCCTCAACGGCCAGCAGATCGTTGTTGTCCGCTGCGAGGCTCTCAACATCTCTGGCGAGTTCTTCCGCGCCAAGCGTACGTCACAACCTTCTTCTTCATCGATATGGCACGGGAATTCGCGACGGGCGGAGCAGTTGGATGATTGGAATTGCGCGTTGGAGGAGGGGCGCCGGGGGGGAGAACTGCTGCCGGACCGAAGGATGGAGGACAACATCAAGACGAACCAGTTGACTGACATTTGGAAACAGTCAAGTACCATGCCTACCTTCGCAAGATGACCCGGTACAACCCTACCCGCGGTGGTGAGTTGAACTCCTCTCGAACGATCGATGTCCGACCAAGTCTGACAATGTCTAGGCCCCTTCCACTTCCGCGCTCCCTCCCGCATCTTCTACAAGGCCGTCCGTGGCATGATTCCCCACAAGACCGCCCGCGGTGCCGCTGCCCTTGAGCGCCTCAAGGTCTTCGAGGGTGTTCCCCCTCCCTATGACAAGAAGAAGAAGATGGTCGTTCCCCAGGCCCTCCGTGTCCTCAGACTCCAGCCCGGCCGCAAGTACTGCACCGTTGGCCGTCTCAGCCACGAGGTCGGCTGGAAGTACCAGGACGTTGTTGCCAGGTGGGTGAAATTCCGGCGAATAGCCAGAAGTGACCGAGGATCGCAAAGACTGACTTTACTTTCTCCAGACTCGAGGAGAGACGCAAGGCGAAGGGCGCTGCCTACTACGAGCGCAAGAAGCTCGCCGCCAGACAGCTTTCCGAGGCGAAGAAGACCGCCAAGGTCGACTCCAAGACGACGGAGGCCCTTGCTGCCTTCGGTTACTAGAGATAGTGACCAAAATGCATACCTTTGTCCTTTATGCGATTTCATCTTAGATTGGCGCGGTGGTTCGGGGCATCATCGACTTCATATGCGTGGCTGGGTGGATAGGCAATGGGCTATCTAACAACACTATGCGTCCCCAGGCTTGGGAGCTCATAAAATAACTGAGATCAACCAATGGACAATGCGGTTGCATGGATGAAAAAGAAAGCACAAAAATACCCGGCTTTGGCAGTCTAGGCTTCGTCAGTGGTGCTATAGGGTGTGTGCCGACGTGCCACGCCTCATCGTTTTGACGGCCGAATCGCCAAGGCCATCCCTTCCATTTTACGCTGAATGAAACGACAATAATCTGCACCGGTGCTGGCTCTTTCTTTGGAATTGTGACATATGGGACACTGGTCAGCTGGTTTTCTCAAGTGAGCTGGTCGAAAGGGCTATCTGGGGTGGGATCAAGGGCAAGCGGGTGGGAGAAGGGAAATCGTCTCGAGGGCGCGGTGGTGTACAGAGCTGGTCCTTGATGGACTCGTAGGCTCTGAGGCCTCGTGTGACAGGGATGAGTCCTGTTTCTATCAACTTGCCATCAATCCATCACACGTGCGCCTATCTTTTGCTGTCTTGTCTGTGCCGAATCTGTGCTTTGTCGTATCTCCAGTGCCAGTCAGTCCTCCATATTGCCCAGACTTCCGTTCTTATCTTGTGGGAGCATGACGTAGTTGGTGGTGATATGCCACATGTTCACTCGTTGAGGCTTCCTTCATGACTGGTATGCTTGGTGACCAATGATGAGAGAGTCTATGTCTTGATCTTCATTGCTTAGGCCTGACGTCTTTCTATGAACGCTATGAGTCAAGATATAAGCTCTTGTTATCATGCTTCTTGGACGGGGATATGTCGACACGTTATGTTTCAGTTCGTCTTACTTTGGCGCCAGAAGTATCTTTCACGCTGTTTAAACATGACAAGTAGAAAAGTTATCTCTAACGTAGAGGATTCGAAGGAAAGAGCTTGTAGATGTTGGGACATTGATTCTGTTGCTGTGGTTCGCGAGGTGAAGAATATATCTGGGTTGTAAGAAGTTATCTACGAGTTGGGATATGGGTAAGCTTGGTAGCTGGTGAGAAGACACTAAATTGACCGTCGCTCATGTTTACGTGATACATCATCATATCTACCTACAAAGATAGGTTAAGGTACTTTTTGACAAAGTATGTGTAATGTAAAGGGTGTTGGGTTCTGTGATGTGGTTTGAGGTTTGTATTACTGTATATGTCAATTTTTATAAATGTTCTGAAATTTTTGAAATACATGGTAAGTTTGAACTGTTATCATGTTTTTTCCATTCTTTAAGCAAATCCATGCTATTTTCACGGTTGTAATGCCATCTGGAAGTTTGTCATTAGGCCTGTTCTAGGTAGTAAAATACCAAGGTGCCAAGGTGAAACATCCATGCTGGCTCATGGTTTGAAGTGGTCGGTTATGAATCATTTCAACAAGCTGAAAATCACAACTACCTTGCCTATGCGAAATACGTAGATATGTATTATATCTTCTCTCCAGAGGGTTTGTTGATGTGTCTTTAGTACCTTATGTATGATGGAAATATACATTTCACAACAAATCTCAGGTGCAGGTAAATCAAGATGTTGGAATCTCATGACAACTTGACAAGTATCCCGCTAAACACAAATCGAAATCTTGTAACCACCAGGTAGTTTTCACATTTGCCTTTCTCTTTTTTCTCAGATACCTTTACACCTCTTTGCCGCCGATCATATTCAGTGATTCACAGCTTGCCAGCCCCCGTACTCCCACTCCTCACACTCCCCTTCTCATCCGCCATCACCACCACACTCCCGCCCGATCTCCGTCTCCTCACAAACAAGAACGCCACCAACCCCACAATTCCCAACACCACAAGCGTAACCGCCGCGCCAACAACCCCAGCAACAGCATTCGGCATGCCCCCTCTGGTGAACATCTCAGCAGCAACACCAGTATACGTCTCGCAAAACCCATCGCTGCTCCCACAAGCAGAGCACCACTCCTCCGCACTCCCAATAGCCCTCCCCTTCATCTCCCTAGTAAACTCCCCCCAAGAGAGACTCTCCCTCCCGGTCCCAAACAGCGGCCAAGAATCCAACCCCCCAGCAGTCCCATTCTTAAACAAAAACCTCACCCAAAGATCCTTCTCCTCCGGGAAAGAAGTCCTCGTCTCACGGGAATAAAGCTCAAAAGCCATCGTAGACGCATAATCAGGCAACCCATAAAAACTCTCACTTACCTCCGTCAGCCCGGCAAGTCCAAAAAACGCAAGAAACGCATCGTAGCTCCCCGCCAACAGAGAAAACTTGAGCGCGCCCTCCAAGGCAACAGTTTTGTTCAGCTGCGTCACGATAGCAGACGATAAGGTCCGGGCATGGATCGACCGCTCAGGCTGCGAGGCATTGAAATTGTATGCAAACTCTGCGCTGTCGGCCAGGGTGCGGAGTTGGAAGAGTTGGGAGGGGGAGATGGAAAAGGAGGAGTTGTGCAGCCGGGCGACGTTGATGAGGTCGTAGATGTCGTAGGCGGAGGCGTAGCTTAGATCTTCTGGGGAGGTGATATCATATACCGATTTTAAGACGGGAAAGAGGCTTTGGTAGAATTCCCGGGTGGAGGTGAGTTTGGTGGTGAATTCGGGGCTGGATTCGAAGGATTGGCTGGCTTGGGTGACGGCTGGGCAGTTGTCGTCGCCTTTGATCCAGATTGCGTCGGGGGAGTTGGGGGGGATGCCTTGGAGGGTGATGTATTGGTAGCCGTTTAAGGGGGAGGTGGATTCGCTTCCGTTGTTGAGGGTTTGGGTTGCGATTGAGGGGTTGAGGTCGGCGAGGGGTGGGTAGAGGCCCTGGAGGAAGGCGGTGGCGGTGTTGAGGAGGATGCCTTGATTTGGAGCGGAGGCGTAGATTTGGGAGGGGACGTAGTTGAATTCGGAGATGTTGAGGATTTGGTGAGGGGAGCTGGATTCGATGTAGCGGGCGCGGTAGTCGCTGCCGATTTGAAAGTTTTGGGTGGTGCCGAGGTTGGTGAGGGTTTGGGCGCCGTAGTGTTTGGTTGTTCCTGGGGAGTGTTAGTTGACTGATGAATGATGTTCATGTCAGAGAGGTGGTACTTACTATCTCCGTGACGGGTGAAGACAACAACTCCATGGACCGTCTCCGCCATGGCTCTTCCCGCCAACAGGCTCAGCACAGTACCAGCTGCAGCAGTGAACATCTTGACTGCGGACCAACTTTCCGGATGATAAAAGCTTAGTTGCAAAGACCAGTATTCAGAGCTACCGCATCGATATAAAACCTCAGGGCCGGCTGTAACGACGACGGGAAGTGGGGGAAGCTCCGGAGATGCGATAGGAGATCCATCCTTCCCAATCCACTTGCATTAGATCCCAGCCTATCTACCATTCGAACCTATCAGCGCCATAATGGCCCGTCAAACCTTGGAGTTGGACCATGAAAATTAGTCACTCTCGAGTCATGGAGTCGCTACGACCTGCCCGTTTGATTCCAATCTGGCGATCCTTCCACAAACTTGGTGGAGGTCGGCGGTTGTCGATGAAAGCTTGTATGCACTTCATTTGATGAAGAGAGACATGTTGCTCAAGTTGCAGATACAGAGTGGGCGCAGTGTTGACTTTGTGTACCTGCTTGGTATTTCTGACAGATCATGGCAAGTCAGATATTTCTGCTGCGACCTTAACAACTTGTCTTGATCGTTTTCTGAACTAACATAAAAGTGGATTGCAACATCGACAAAACAGATGACAACATCAATGGCAACTCTTCAAGACTCTTGCAATTGTTTTCGGCCAAAGCCACAGACTTAACCCCTCTTTCTGACAATATCTTTCATCGAATCAAACAGGGAGCTTGGCTCAGTTGGAAGAGCGCAGGTCTCATACTTGGCAGTATGATCTGAATGTTTAACATCAGAGTTATCCTGAGGTCGTGAGTTCGAGCCTCACAGTTCCCACTATCTTTTGCCTAGAGTCTCAAACACACCCCGTACAATTTTGCGGAGCTTTGTTTCTTGGTAAGATTGTGTCTTTTTGGTGTTGTCCGGGTTAGAATTATTCCCTAGAGCTAAGGGGGAGAACCGATGGTTCTGTCTCAGAGCTTGGGCGAGGAGCATGACATCAACGCGCTCCACTTGGCAGCTAAGCGATAACTCCGAGAATGAGGCTCTTATCGTGATGCTTATTATGAGCAGTGATTCTGATATTGTGTTCAAGGAAAACAAGTACCCTTTCTGGTAATACCCTCCCTCTCTTCTTTTGTCAAGAGACCCCAACTGCTTGGAACCATAGCTTGCAAAAGATCCCTGTCCTGTTAGCAAACACTCACATCAGAGACAAGTTCACCATAGTTAGCTAGGGCCATCACTTCTGCAGAGTGAACGCTGTTTAATGACATCGCAACTAGCAAGTTATCTATGTCTCATCTTCGTTGCGCTTTAAGCCTCCCCAACCATAATTACGTCTCATCATACAAATGTGTCAACTACAAGTACAACCCCTCGGGCTCACCCTCCTGCTTCGTCCGCAACACTCTCTCGCGAGCGGCGCGGAAGTCGGCCATCTGTACCCGCATTCTGCGCTCCCGAAGAGCCATCAGACCAGCCTCTGAGCAAATAGCCTTGATGTCGGCACCTGACAGATCATCCTTCTGCGCGATAAACTCCTCAAGATCGACGTCCTCATTAAGTGACATCTTGCTAGTGTGGAGTGTAAAGATCTTGCGCTTGGTGTTCTGGTCGGGATTCTCAAAGAGGATCTTTCGGTCGATACGTCCGGGTCGGATCAGAGCGGGATCAAGAGACTCGATCTTGTTGGTGGCCATGATCACCTTGACGTCACCGCGGTCATCGAAACCATCAAGCTGGTTGAGAAGCTCCAGCATAGTTCTTTGGACTTCACGCTCACCACCTGATGTCGAATCGTAACGCTTGGTACCGATAGCATCGATTTCATCGATGAAGACGATTGACGGGGCATTCTCGGCAGCAACCTTTTGACATGTCAGCAAGGAACCACCAATCTTGGGCAGACGAATGCTTACCTGGAACAGTTGGCGAACCAACCGGGGGCCGTCACCGAGATACTTCTGAATCAACTCGCTACCAACAATACGCAGGAAAGTGGCCGAAGTCTGGTTTGCAACCGCCTTCGCCAGTAACGTCTTTCCGGTACCGGGGGCACCGTAGAGAATGACACCCTTGGGAGGCTTGATACCCATCTCCTCGTACAGCTCCGGATGGAGCAGTGGCAACTCTACAGATTCCCGCACCTCCTGGATTTGCTGCTCCAAACCACCGATATCCGCGTACGACTCCGTAGGCGCCTTGTCGAGCTTCATGACGCTGACTATGGGATCCGCGTCATCTGTGAGAACACCAACGATGCTCACAGTCTTATGGTGAAGCAAGACACTGGCGCCGGGCTCCAATAGATCCTTGTCAACAAAACTCATGATGCTTACATAATACTCTGGTCCAGTCGTGCTGCTGACAATGGCGTGGTCGTCGTCAATCATCTCTTCAAGGGTTCCGACTCCCATTGGGCTACCACGCATGTCGTCAACACGGCCACGTTCATCGGCATTGCGATCCGCAGCCTCGGCTTCCGAGGCAGCTGGAACGGCATTGTCCTTGGCGGCTTTCGCCTTGCGCAAGCGCTCTTGGTTCTCGACATATTCCTCCTCGAGCAACAGGTGGTCGTGAACACGCTGCATGCGCAACAGCCTGAGCTTGCATCGACTGGTCGGGTAGACGGGCGGTAACTTGGCGGCGGCACTGGCACCACCGGCTCTCTTCTTCTTGCGACCGATGCGGGTGGTAGGTCTCGGGGGAGGTTCGTGCTTGTGCTTCTCCTTCTGATACGATAGCATCGTCAGCAACGTCGGAGTCGATGACGACGGATGATTGTCAGTAGCAAACCTTCTTGTCCTTGTCATCCTTGCCATCGTGGCCACCTCCCATACCCGACTGGTTTTGACCCTACGGAAAGTTAGCAAATAGTCGAGCGACTCGAGCTTTGGTAATCGATAAACCGACCATTGTGACGGTGGGACCTCAGGCCGCCGGAGCTGTGAATGTGAAGTGGTTGAGGTGTGTCTAGGGTGGCCAGCTGTTAACTGGTATCGACGGTTTCGAAGTCTGCGACGATGACGGTGAAAATGTGCCGGGCTGCGAGTGGTGTCGCTGATTCCCGGTGCTGCTTGCTTTGTGATGCTGGAGTTGAAGCTGGAAGCTGGCAGCTGTGTTGGGAATCGCCTTGCAGGCCAGGCCACCAGGCGGCAGAGCGACGCGACATCTGGGTCCCGCCCTCCGCACGAGCCAACTACGCAGCCTGCAATTTTGACCAATGGCAGGCAGCCCTGGGACCTGAGTGCACAGACCCCAGTTATGAGCCAACATGCAGGAGGGGGCATGGATTGATGATGGCAAACAACGGAGCCCCGGAAACACTGGCATTCCATTCTCATTGAACACCAAGAGTACGGCGCCAACCAGAAGCTTCTGTGTAGCATACGGACAACCTGGAAAGGTTCCAGACTTTGACAGAGAGGTGGCTCAAAGGCCTTCCATGAATCCATAACCGTCTCCTGTGTTTCCCAAGAAAGCCCACGTCTCTGCCGCCCGACGTGTTTACGTAGTGTGCTGCATGCAATATATGCAGGCCGGTGTATCACTCCTGCCTCCCCATCCGCCTCGTCTCGAACATCAGCGCTGTTCACCTTTTTGCGAAGTCCGGTCTTCTGTCTCCGCTTCCGCCATACCTGCTCTCAGATAGACCAAACGTTGGGTGATCCACGATCAGAGCCACGAAGCCGGAGGTCACTACCACCTCCTTAGTTTCCAGGGTCCTTGCGCTTGTTGCTACTGTTACCCCTCCAAAGTTGGGTTTCTGACTTCGTTGGCCCCTCCCAACCTTTTTGCTCCCAGACGACAACACATGCCAACTTTTCCGAGAGTCTCCGCCAAAACCTTCGACCCGCTGTGAAAATTGAAAGTTCCTTGTCACCTCTACCAACTTGCACTTTTAAACAACACTCTCGTCCGTCTCCTCATCGCACACGAACACCCCTTGCTAGAAACAACCCGGCTTCTACCTACTTCACACAACGACCCATGGCCTCAACACGAGAGCGCCGAATCTCCAAGGAGCTCAGCGACCTCCAAAATGACCCCAACTCTGGCGTCAGCGCCCACCCGGTCGACAACAGCCTCCTTCACCTCAAGGGCATCTTCCCTGGACCCCCCGACACCCCCTACGCCGGCGGCACCTTTCAGGTCGACATCTTGATACCCGAAAACTACCCCTTCAAATCCCCAGTCATGAAGTTTGACACCAAAATCTGGCACCCAAACGTCAGCAGTGTGACGGTACGTCAGACCAAACCTGACCAAAATAGTGGCGGCGGTGGTGGTGGTGGTGTAAGATATCGGCAAAATGGAACAATACCCCCCGAAACAGCACCACCACCACCACCACCACCAAATAACCACCCCTCAGGAGAGAAAGAAAACTGTTTGCTAACCAAACCTCCAAACAGGGTGCCATCTGCCTCGACACCCTCGGCACAGGCTGGTCCCCAGTCGGCACCATCAAAATGGCCCTCATCTCCCTCCGCATGCTCCTCGAATCCCCCAACCCAAAGGACCCGCAAGATGCCGAGGTGGCCAAGATGATGCTCGAGCAACCCGAGGCGTTTGCCCAAAAGGCGCACGAGTGGGCAGTCAAGTACGCCGGCGCGCCGAGGAGGGACACACCTGTGCACAACTACCAAAAGGTTGCTCCGCCCCCGCCGAGGGCGGACGATCCGGCGAGGTATGGCCCTTTCTATCCGCAAATACCAGTCAAAAAAGTTTAGGCTGACATGATTTTGTCTTGGTGGAACAGGTACCAAGGCTACAACAAAGACCTCATCGACCGCTTCGTCCACATGGGCTTTGACCTTGACGCCGTGGTCGAGGCGTTCAACTATGTTGGTATTGATCGCAACGGGGGCGAGGACTACGTGTTGGAGGAGGCTTACATGGGGGATATCACTGCGCGGTTACTCGGTGAGCAGTGACGGGTCATCGTGGTGGTTTCAACCAACCTGGGCGGGGCAACGACAGCAAGTGTAATCAGGAGGGAGGGGATGTCTGTGGTAGTCCTTTACGTTTGCATTGGGGAACGGAGTTTTATGGCTATGGGCAGATTTAATTGGGGGTGGTGTTTGTGACTTCGATGTCTTTACAGGGAGTACTGGCTTTCTTTTCTTTCCTTGACAATTAGAGCCCGGCTCTGGATCGGGGCTTTGGTGCTGTATTTATGGTCCTGTTTTCACAAGCGGAGAGTATAACTAATATCTCTGCGTTTTCCATCATTGTGAGCGTTGGTTTCTATATACATGTCTTACGCATTCTTCTGTTTCAACAGGTTGTTGTGTTTAGGCACATAGTCAGGTCTTTCATGATTCGGTCACAACATATGACCTAAATTATTTTTAAGCAGCTTTACAAAAACAGGAAACCTTGCCATGCACACATACACGACAGATCAGGTATGACCCCCAAGCCCGCCGTTAACCCCCCCGCCGCCGCCAGTCTATAAAGATTCAAGGATATGATAAAATGCATCAAGGGGCAAAAGTGGCTGTATCACACACGCAGTATCTCTTCGTCCGAAGTGTCCCGGCGCCCAAAAGTTAATCCTCTCTAGTAAACCCCCCGCCCTGATGTACTGAACCGCATCCGCTTGCTGTTAAACAAAAGTAGAAAAAACATGTACAGTGAGTGGCTAGCAAGAAACTAGCATGGCATTTCACCTATGACTTCGTTCTTTTATAGGAGGTCACGTCTGACGAACTCGTCACGGAGGGCCTTGCCCAAGCTGGCGGGCGAGCGCTCGACAACAACACCGGCAGCCTCGAGGGCCTTGATCTTGGAGTTGGCATCACCCTTACCACCGGCGACGATGGCACCGGCGTGACCCATGCGGCGGCCGGGGGGAGCAGAGATACCGGCAATGAAAGAGACAACGGGCTTGCCGCCGTTGACGGTGTTGTACTGCTTGAGGAAGTCGGCAGCCTCCTCCTCGGCGGAACCACCAATCTCACCGATCATGATGATACCATCAGTCTCGCCGTCCTCGAGGAAGACCTTGAGGCAGTCGATGAAGTTGGTGCCGCTGAAGGGGTCACCACCGATACCGACGACGAGGGACTGACCGAGACCAGCCTGGGTGGTCTGGTTGACGGCCTCGTAGGTGAGGGTACCGGATCTGCTGACGATACCGATGCGGCCGCGCTTGTGAATGAAACCGGGCATGATGCCGATCTTGCACTGACCGGGAGCAATGATACCGGGGCAGTTGGGGCCCACCAGGCGGGTCTTGTTCTGCGACTTGAGGATTGAGGTGATGCGAACCATGTCTGTGGGAGAATCCCCATGTCAAAAAAGTTGCTCTTCCAGATTTCTGGGGTTGTTCCAGGGAACCACTAACCATGCTGGGGGATCCCTTCCGTAATGCACACTACGAGGGGAATCTCGGCGGCAACGGCCTCCTCGATACCAGCGGCGGCGAGTGGGGGTCTATGATTGCCGGCAACTTTTGTTAGCGCCATAATGGGGTCGCTGGGGGGTATGGCATTCGGGAATTGCTTACGGCACGAAGATGGCGGTAGCGGTCGCGCCAGTCTCCTTCACAGCGTCGCTGACATTGGCAAAGACGGGCAGGCCGAGATGCTCCTGTCCAGCCTTCTTGGGGTTTGTGCCACCAACAACCTTGGTTCCTACAACAGGGCGGGATATGCGTCAGAATCGGGTGTTTTCGTTGATTCGGCTCCACCTGTCAGGCATCGTTGCCCATGGGGAAGATGGGTTTACCATAGTCAATCGCCTGCTGCGCGTGGAAACTGTTGGCAAACAAACGACGTCAGCACAATGAGTTCATCGCAACCTTGAGAAGGAGACCTCCAAGTTTGGAGGGGAATGAGTTGAGTGGTCTTCCGCTTAATCCCCGCTTGGGCGCATCGCAAAGCGGTCTGCGATACAGCGGGCGGCGGGACTGTTTCTCAGCATATTGGAAAAACAACTTACGTTCCCTGCTTGCCAGTGAAACCCTGGAAGAGGACCTTGGTGTCGCTGTTGATGCGGAGGTTGTTGATGGTGCTGGCGTAGGGGGTAGCGTTGGAGCTGTAGCTGCGCTGGGCGAGCTGGCGCAAGAGGTTGCCGGCGGGCTTTGATTGTCTGAAGGCCTGCATTTTGTTTGATGTGTGTGTGTGCTGCAGACAGGAATATAGAGGAGGAAAGTCGCAGTAATAGCGGCGAGAAGGGGGAGACGGGGGAAGGTCAATGGGAAATATCAACGGTAAATGTCGTCGGTATCTTTCAGTTCACGAGGTCGAGTGCACCGTCATTTCTCCAACAGCCTACCATGTCCAAAAATGTCTCCCGCTCTTGGCAGCTTCAGGGAACCAACCGCATCCCCATCTTTGACAGCATGGATCCACACCGCCCCCATTGGCCGGCAATCTAGGTCCCTGCTGCGACGGTGGTAGTGTTTTTCCGATGTCCGGGTACACCTTGCGGCACGCTCGCCCTACACATTGGGCCGATTCAAAGCGGCTGAGATTAGGTTCACACCCATCGGCTAGGGGAGGGGTGCAATCAAGCAAATCCTTATCACTTTCAACTTGCCCCGCCAACGAATATTGAAGCTCTGACAGACCAACCACGAAATCGAAGAGGACGCCGAGAGGCGATTTATTGCGCCGACGACTATTACGAACAGACAACTAGCCCCTGAGGCCAGATTGGAGGGGAAAAAGTATCCAAAATGGCTACAGCAACTATTACCACCACCATCCGCAAGAAGGATGCGAACCTTCCACCAGAAAACGAGCGCTATCTGCGGTGTTGCGCAGATGTCGCCAACGCCCTGATCGAGGACCACGAGGCATCCAGAGACCCCAGCAAGCCCCGGAAGGATATCAATCTCAACAGCCTGCGCTCCAAGTTCGCAAAGAAGCACAAGCTCAACAATGTCCCACCACTTACGGCCATTATTGCCGCCGTCCCCGAACACTACAAGAAATACATTCTCCCCAGGTTGATCGCAAAGCCCATCCGAACATCGTCAGGTATCGCCGTAGTGGCGGTTATGTGCAAGCCTCACAGATGTCCACACATTGCCTACACAGGAAATATTTGCGTCTACTGCCCCGGCGGCCCAGATTCCGATTTCGAGTACAGCACACAGTCCTACACCGGATATGAACCAACCTCTATGCGCGCCATCCGGGCTCGATACGACCCATTCGAGCAGGCCCGCGGCCGTGTTGACCAGCTCAAGGCTCTGGGCCACTCTGTTGACAAGGTGGAATATATCATCATGGGCGGTACCTTTATGTCGCTTCCCGAATCCTACCGCAACGAGTTTATCTCCCAGCTTCACAATGCCCTTTCCGGATATGGTACGCCCGACGTCGACGAAGCCGTCCGCGCCGGCGAGCAAAGCAGTATCAAGTGCGTCGGCATCACAATCGAAACCAGACCAGATTACTGTCTCGCCAGTCACCTAACAGACATGCTCCGCTACGGCTGCACCCGTCTCGAAGTCGGCGTGCAGTCCCTCTACGAAGACGTTGCCCGTGACACAAACAGAGGTCACACTGTTGCCGCCGTCGCAGAAACATTCTGCCTTTCCAAGGACGCCGGATTCAAGGTCGTTTCCCACATGATGCCTGATCTTCCCAACGTGGGGATGGAGCGCGACCTGGACCAGTTCAAGGAATACTTTGAGAACCCTGATTTCCGAACTGACGGTCTGAAGATTTATCCTACCCTCGTCATCCGTGGGACAGGTCTCTACGAGCTATGGAGAACGGGGAGATACAAGGGCTACACGCCCAACGGCCTCATCGACCTCGTTGCTCGCATCCTGGCTCTTGTACCGCCATGGACGCGTATCTACCGTGTCCAGAGAGATATCCCAATGCCCCTCGTCACATCCGGTGTCGAGAACGGCAACCTCAGAGAACTCGCCCTGGCTCGCATGAAGGACTTTGGCACCTCTTGCCGTGACGTCCGCACCCGCGAAGTGGGTGTCAACGAAGTGAAAAACAAGATCAGACCAAACCAGATCGAGCTCGTGAGGAGAGATTACACCGCCAACGGAGGATGGGAGACCTTCTTGGCCTACGAAGATCCCAAGCAGGATATCTTGGTTGGTTTGCTTCGGCTGAGAAAGTGCAGCGAGAAATACACCTTTAGGCCAGAACTCACGGGGCAGCCGACGAGTTTGGTCAGAGAGTTGCATGTGTACGGCATGGCTGTTCCGGTGCACGCTAGAGATCCTAGAAAGTTCCAACATCAGGGCTTCGGCACGTTGCTGATGGAGGAAGCGGAGAGAATTGCGAGGGATGAGCATGGGAGCGAGAAGTTGAGTGTTATTTCGGGTGTTGGTGTGAGGAGTTACTACAGGAAGTTGGGGTACTGGTTGGATGGGCCTTACATGAGCAAGTGGCTGGATGGAAGGCCGGGGCCGGAGGAATAGATGGTGTGATGATGATAGCTTTACATGGCCAAAGACCGGTTTGCATGAATAGGCGTTTCTTGGAAAGAATGGGAAGGGATGTATTGATGACTGAAAAGAAAGGACGTTCTATTTTGTGTGTATTTGTTGACAGGAAAACATAAGCAAAGGTGTTGATACATGTCGTGATGTTGGTTCACCAGCCGCATTGCTCGGCCACAGACAGCCACAAAAGATCCTTGGCACTCACCCGGTTCTCTTGCCCCTTTCCCGGCTGTTATCATCTCAAAAACACAGTGAAGGCGTGATACATGGTATATATCACGGCAGTTCGACATCACTACATATCAACACACAACTCTCCCTCTAGTCACTAGCTCCTCATCATGATCTCCCCGTCGGACATATGCCAATGCTTACCACCAAGCCCTCTCAGCAGGTCATATCTGTATCTTAGAGGTCTAGTTCTAGATGAGCAAACGACATGGGCTCAATGTCGTCAATTTATGCTTGTTTCCCAGCGGAAACTCTAGTCCAGAAAGTTACTAGCGAAATGCTTCTGTCAGATCGCCAAGACGGACGGGTGTTGGCATGGCTACGGTGAACCGGCGGTAGAGATACGAACTAGCAGCTACACGGCAGGCGAGGGGAACGTGATAGGGCTGAGAGCTTGTATCTTCCGCTTATGGGACAAGCTCGTGATATTGTCGACCAGGGACGGAGTTCTTGCAGGCCTGGAGGGCAGAATGGTGCGTTTCTGGGCGCAAGGCTAGTGGCTAGCCGATGTGAACTGGTGATGTTCTAACTGGAGGAGGCTGCGGCGTTGGGCATTAGAGGCCCAAGAGCATCAGGCAGAAGGATTCTGTTTGGGGTTGGGCGAATGGATGTCTCGAAAGGGCGATTGCGTGCTCGTGAAGGTGACCGCGATGGATGCTGAAGGAGGTATAGGTCAGTCTTGGGGTCGGGCAAGGCTCGGTGGCGGTCATTTGATTGCAGGCAGGTTCTGTGAAAGCATCAGTGGACTGTGCAAGGCGACAAGGGGTGAGGAAAGCAATGGGGTTATATGATGGCGAGCAGGGGGACAGGATGAAGTATAAAATGACCTAGAGTCCTCTCTTTACCAGCATGTCTTCACCACTATCCAGCATCTCAAGCCCATCCCAATCAACGCCAGCATCACCTGTCCATACTCAACAAGTTCTCTTCATCAAACAACACCGCCACAATGCGCTTCACAATGAAAATAAACCTTGCCCTCGCCCTCGGCACCTTCCTCCTCGGAGCAGAGGCTGCTCCCGCTCCCGCTGCCTCTGCCCAGGAGACCGCCACCACCACCACCGACAAGGTCTTCAAAATCCACACCGACGACTTCGTCAAGTACTTCCCCCCAGGCACCACCCCTTCCCCCTCAGATGAAGCCATCCCCGCCGCCGTAACCCCCAGCAAGCTCAAGCTCAAGCTCCGCCACCCCTCCGAGTCCCCCGAGACCTCAGAGAACGCAGCCGCCATCCTCACCAAGCGCGGCAACTACTGTGGGCACTCCTCCTTCCACAACGTCCGTAGCAACGATTCCCCCACCACCGGTGACTGCTGGCAAATCTACCACAACATCGCCGGCGGCGGCTCATGGCAGGTCTGGACTTCTGCTCATCGCACTCTGGTCTCGTATGGCGGGTGTGCGTTTGGTGTGGAAATTGATCAGGATTGGATCTCGTTTCAGTATGTAGGCGCGTGGGACATCAGGGATTTGATTCGGGACTCGATTAACAACTATGCTTCGGGGGGTAAGGTTGGGACTTGGGGGGAGATGGAGTGTGGGATTAAGTATACGAAGTGGGGGTTGTTTTAGGGGAGGAGGTTGCTCTGGAGGTGGATGGTGATGAAGGGGAGAAGGGTTTGATCGAGGGGAGGTGTTGGGAGATGGGGATGATGATGGTGTGTTTGGTGTTTGCAGTCGCGGTCGCAGTTGGCGTTGTGGGCGAAGATGGGTGAGGGAGAGGATGTGTCGAGGACTCGAGGTAGTTAGAGTGTCAATGAGAGCAGACAGGTATCAAGAAGATGTGACTTTGAGATTCAGAGTATTTCTGATGGTGACGTGACTGGAGCCACTACTGCATCCTGTTTCTGCTTTCTGCTCAGTGGTAGTTGACCGTGGATCAAGGAGGAATGCGTGGAAACCGGGCTGTTAAAGTCGACAGTGGATGATCATGGATAGATCTGCCTTAGTCCTTGGAATGGGGTGGACAACCTATCAAGAACTGACGAAGAAATGCCAGTAGGCGTCACGGTCAGAGTATTTCCGGGGAATAACGACGAGGTTTATGGGGTGCCTGGGAGCAAGGGCGAGACATGCGGGACTGAAGTTGTGGAAGGTGGGCGGGAGGGAGTAGTCCAGTGGGCAGGGCTGACCAAGAGCCAGCGCTGCGTTACCCGCGTTACGCGTTCCCTCCTTCCAGGTTCACCGTGATTTGCATCCTGTTGTCTTTGGACTCAAGCGATCAGTATCAGTTTATCTGGATAATCCCCATTCTCCTTTCTTGTGTCTGCCCGGACAAAAGCCTGACTACATTTCTGGCCCACAAAGCATTATAGGTTTTTAAAAGGCAGACTTTTGACAGAGGCCTCAGAGAGTTCTATTCCAACATGAAAAGATCTCTCAACACAAACCGAGGGAGCTAGGCAGTGTTGATGCAAGGCCGCTGGTGTCGGCCGCCTGCCAAGCTCAGATCTGGAGGTGGTGTGCCGTTCCAAGGGGTAATTTCCAGTTGCTTTCAGGCAATACTGTACAAAATAGATACCTGGCTTCAAGTGCCTGCCACGCCTGCCCAACTTTTGCGCCAATGACTAATGTGGGTGGTCGAGTGCCCCTTGAGACAATCCCAAGTCTCCCACACAATCACCCGACCGCCGACGCCAGGTGCAAAGACCACACGGCAGGCTTTCCCAATCTCCTTGCCATCCATGCATTAGTTTCTCTGTCACACCTCCTTCTCTGTAACTTCCACTTGTTCCTGTCCGTTTGTCTCCCCCTTGTCCTTCTTGGTCGTTGACTGGCACACGCGCTCCGGGACCGACATCTCCACCACCAGACTCCCGAGACCAGTGACATCCGCGGTGTTGCTAAGATCAAGAGGCTCTCCCTCGAAAGCGTGAGACAAACTGAATGTTGCTGAGCCCAAAGCCTCCCCATGTGATCTTGTCACAGACGAAGCTCCATCCCTAGGTGCTGCCTGAAGTTCGGGTTCGGTGAGGCAACCTGAAATGGCACGCTTGTCAGCTTGAGCAGGAAGATGCATAATGTATAGTGCAATATGGACATACCGCTCCGTATGAAACTCTCCGTTTCACACCAGCCTCCGAGGCCTTGGAGGTCTTGATCTCTCGCGTTATCTTGGTGACTGCCCGTGGCTGAGCGGTTCCGTTAGCACCGAGACCTCACGGCCCTTAACTCACTGCAGATACGCACCCATTGTGACGCGACCAAATCTTGCCTTGAGTGTTGACACGATGGAAGCGGTTGGAGACCTCAGGAGAGCACTCCCTCAAGACTCTTTCGTCTTATATATGGGAATGGATTCATCATTTTTACTACAGGACATGGCCCATGTTCTCTCCGCGCGAGGAGCACGAGTGTTTGCTGACTGCTTCGTTGATAGCTCATATTGCTTTACTGCAGCTGTCCTTCTCGGCGGTGATCCGCGGCAGCAAGGTCGCTGAAGACATCTACCTGGACGAAGCCGGGGAACGCTTTGCAGGCGCGGCAGAAGCAACACTGTCAGAATGCGTGTGCATTTGCTAGGGATTCGAAAAGTATTACTTGACCACCACATGACCGAATCATTCTCCGAGCTCTTCTAGTTCGTCAGAGCCTTGTTTACAAACTCGATGACGACCATCTACCTAAGATACCTATCCTTTTTGCCCCACCCGGGGGCCACGACAATCTGCCTTATCGACATGGCCCTGATGTGAGATACCAGCATGTACCTAATTCTACCTATTCAGGGGCTGAGATTGAGGAGATTGTGCCTTCCGCATGGGGATATGTCTTAGAAGACGGTAATCCTCAACAAAAGTCTATGTACCTCGTTGTAGTTGCAATGTATCCAGAGTCGGTGTAGCAGATCGGCTTCCATGCCGGTTCCTCGGCTTCCCCCTGCCACATGCACGTTAAAATGGCATCAAGGAAAAGAATTTCGCTTGTCTTAGACGCAATAAAAAGGAGAACAACGACGTCTCGGAGCCGCCGCCACACGGGAAGAAACAAGCTATTATAGGTACCTAGGATTCTTTCCCAACTAGTACGCTCGCACTGTCTACCTGCACGTTCTAGCCACAAGCATCACCTCTCCTGTTGCCAACGACGGTAGTGGCATGAGCCATCAGGCTGGTAGCGTCTTGTGTGTGATGTTATGAAAATCCTCAGTACACTTTGCGGCGCAGCAAGGAGCCTTTTAACTTGGCGGAGCCGACTTTTGCCGCTGTCTGCCTTGCTTCGAGGCCAATATCCAAACTGTCGGGTTGCCCTCGGGTCCAAAACTTGTATTTTCTGCCTCAGAATCAATAGCGGCGGATAATAAAACGGAATTTTGTCTGAGAAAGGGAGGGCACCAAGACAAGAGTTGTGGCCGACATCAGTGAGGCAGCCGTGGGCGTGGTCTGGTGGTGTGAACAAACAAAAGAAACGGAGTTACAAAAAGGCCAAGATGAAACAAACAACGCATTCACCGTGCACCTAGATAGGACACTTGTTCTCCGGAAAATTGACATTGCCCGGACAAAGCAAACTTGAAGTACCAATTGCTATAACTGGATAGTGGCATCCCCCCAGCCTGAACTTGGTGGCCTGCTACCTCCCCTAAAGCCGCACAAGATCTAGACGACCCAATAGAGGACCGGATCGATGAAGAGATTCCATACCGGATGCCGGATACTTCCCCGTCGCACCCCCCCTCCGACCACTGTTTGTTTTCAAGACCGGGCATGACCTGTGCAGCTCGCGGGCGGCACAGGCACGCCGTCAAAGAATACCCCGGCTGGGACGGATATGGCTCCGGATCATTGACTTCCCATCCCATTGGCTCTCGAGGTAGACTCTAACTCTCAAGCCCCCGGAGTTCATTCTGCTTTCCAGGCTGCTGGCTAGTTCTAATCTTTTTCCATCCAGAATCCGTGTTTTTCCTCCTCTCTGTCATTCTACATACCCACAGCACCTCCAAACTCTAATAAACTGGATCGGTAAAGGATGAAATCGAATTTTGCTCCCAGAGAGCGACTTAATCACCGGGCTGCCCAACAATGTCATCGTCCTGCCTTTTGGCTGGCGACGCAAGGTCTTCATTCATCTTTCTCTTCTTACTCCTAATTTTTTTTTGGTGATAGCTGTATTACTGACATGATAACATCAGTCGTCTTGAAGCCTGCCTACCGAAATCTCAAAAACCGGAAACCTCTGTCGACGAAACTTGAGCGAAACCCAACTCCGCCACGTCGAAATATACCAACAACTGGGTTCACAAAAAGCCTTGCACAGTTGCTCTATCAGTGGCAGACCTGCAATATCTTGAAGACAATTCAGGAAATAGCAATGTGAGCCCCACGAGATGCTAGACAAAGATGGCCAGCGTCGCGTGGACAGAACGCAACCCCCCCTCCTTCAAGTCGAGTCGGATAACGGCTTTACAGCACCACAAGTGTGCTGCTGTAACTTTCAACATGTAGACAAGACGATCAGGCTTGGTTCAAGGCGTTGTCTTCGTTTGAAGTCTGTTGTCACTTGGACATGTTGCCTCTTGGTCAGTAAGCGCAGCTCAATTTCTCGTCTTGGTACCTAGTTCCCTCACCCAGCATCATCACAACATACGGCAAGGTGGCCGAGCGGTCTAAGGCGCCAGGTTCAGGCCCACTTGAATTAAATTACTCCTAGAGTATTTCCTGGTCTCGCAAGAGGCGTGGGTTCGAATCCCACCCTTGTCACATCTCTTTTGCTCGTTTTGGATTCTTGTTCTTCTTTCTTTTGACGGACAGTACAACTGAGGGGGAGCTGCAAGGAGGCTTGAGAACTTGTCACTGGACTGTAAGATGAATGGGATATGAGAGCCGTGAATGCGCTGGAGGCGACGATGTTCAGAGACTCTGGAAAGACATTAGGGAGGGTTGCTCTCTTGATGACGCAAGTCATTAAAGTCTTTATGAAGGAGAAAGATGGCCAAATCTAAAGCGAACACAGAAATCCAAAGCCCCCAGGTGTGGAAGTCCAGCTCCTACCAAACCAGAGTTCACATCAAACACCCTGTCCATTCCTCAAAATACCATCAGACTCAAACCCCATAGCACCGAATAGAACGCCAGCCACTGGCCGGTACCAACTCTCTCCCCCCCCGACAAAGCAATACTAGCCGAAGGAATAGGAGCAAACTGCGTCCTACTCGGACTTGACAAAACCGTCCCCGGCCCCGGTCTCTGCTGCACCAACAAACTCCCCTCTCCACCACCACCACCCGTGACCCTCGCCTCATACGAAGAAGAAGCAGCCGTCACACTTTCACTAGTATCTACTTCGCCTGTCGTGAGCCCCACAGTCAAAACCTCAGTCGTGGTGGTGATTTCGGACTCACTCGAAAACAGCGGTCTATTCTCAGCCGGTGGGAACATTGCCGTCTGCGTAGGTGCAGCCTGCGGTGAGAGATGACAATAACTATCAAACACAGCCAGCGCAGAAGCAGTAGCTTCCGGCTCGGAAGGCATGCACTTTGATGAGGCGGCCCTGCTGATTATACTCTTGAATTTTATCGAGCTGGAGGCGCAGAAGCAGGAGTAGGAGGTTGTGCGGCCGCCGTCGCCGCAGCCGGAGACCATGTTCCTCACGATGTTGGACAAAGGGGCTTCGGCGCAGGGGGGAAGGGAGGAGTAGAGGGGGACTTGGTTGATGAAGATTCTTTGGGCTGTTGTTGCTGTGACAGCTAGGAGGGGGAGGAGGAGGAGGCGCATGGTGCCTGTTGGATGGTGTTTAGGTGGTTGTGTTGAGGAGGGAACAATGAAGTCATCGGGGTGGGTGGTATAGGTGGGTTTTATCCTGCGGTGGTGAAGCCTTGCTGAGTCGATTCAGAGATTGGTGTTGTGTTCAAACGGAAGATGCCGCAGCCTCGAAAAGCCATCAGCGTTTGGGAGATTAAAATAGTTGGGAATACGCGACGGCGGCTTTATGATCATTGCCACCTTTTGCGCTGAGGAATGACCATATCTGACGCTCTATCATCGCGCAGTACCGACTCGACAAGAAGAGACAAAATTTCGGCATGCAGGGAAAAGGACTTGGCTGTTTCTAACTACCGGTCGCTATAGGTAGCCTGGTCAGATGTGGCGTTCGGCGCAGGCCGAGATTCTTTTTCTGAGCTCACAAGCGCGCGTTTACTGTTTGTCAGCTCGTCCGGTGTTGGACCCTGAAATGCTCGGTGGCACAAAAAGGGAAAATATTTCTAGCCTTGCCAGAGCTTTCGTGTTCATTGGTGTTCCTGGCAGGGAAGCCAACAGAAAGGCCCCCAAACGGCATTTCGGAGCTGAACCTTTTGGCCAGTTCAGGCGGCCATCAAAATTGCAAAGTTATACAAGTATGGCAGAGCGAGCAAATATCAAACCGACCTGATAGACTCGGTAATCAGCGATCAGTTCTTGCTTTGATGGTTTGCTTTTCTGTTTCGATTTTCATACCTTCCATCCCAAAATGCCGACCTCGCAGAGCGACCGGGTGGCCATTCTGCGGAGCCATCGTGTTCGATGGTTTGTGGTCGGCTGGCTAGCTTGGTTGAGCATTTCTGGTGCGCTGGTGATCGCACTAGCACCGTCTTCTCCCGTCATAATCGCCGTCCTCTCTGGAGTATGGGTCTTGTCAGTCACCGGTACCATCGCAGTATCCTTCCTGCTGCTGTTGGCATCACCTACCACTGAGCGCAACAAGCCATTGTGGCTTCGACTGAAAAGCAAGTATAGCCGCAACTTGGGGAGTACTGTCATAACCCTGTTCGCGGCGGCGGTCACGCTACCCATTCTGTACTGGAGTCTCTGGGATCCCGAGCGCAGGCGGAACGTTATTACGTTTGATCGTGATACTGTGGTAGGTCACCCCCAACTTCACACCCTATTCTTGAACCACTGTCTCATCAGTATTGAAACCTCGCAGGACAGCGTTCTCTTCCCCTCGATCACCCTCTTCCAACGAGCCGACTGGACATCGCAGGCCAACCTCGAAGTTGACCCACCCCCCAAGTGTTTCCTGGGATGGCACAACGAAACCGCCCCAGACTGCGATATCACTTCAACATCATACACCGGATCTTGCCAATGCAGCAACAGATGGAGTGACAGAATCGAAGACTTTGAGTGGCAAAACACCAGCTACCGCGCCTTCACTCTGACGTCGTCCCTCTCGATGGTGTCTCCAATGCCAACATACCAAATGATCGTCCAAGCGTTCTTTACCTGTCAGTTAGCCCCCTCCTCAACCCCGAATATACCTGAAAGCTGACACAGAAAACAGATGACACCACCAAAGCCCGCACCGACGCCTCCCGCGTTCTCTCCCCCAGCCTCTGGATCGCCGTTTACGACCCAACATTGACAGTCCGAGAAGCACTAGAGAACGGCTACACCCGCATGGTTCTTATCAATGCCAACGGTATGACTGCTCTGAATCTCGGACTCAACTACCGCGAGGCGTTGGGCCATGCACCGGCGTATGACTACCACCTCTCCATATCGACAACACCCTCGATGGATTTGCAGTGCGACACATCTGATGCAAAGGGAGCATCAGGGCTGTGCTGGTTGAGCTTGTTTCTGCAGTTTCCGAGTTTCGAGAGGCAGGTGTCGCGGCAGGATGTTGCGATGAAGTGGCAGGATGTCGCGGCTGATGCTGGTTCGTGGTTTGCGCTGTTTCAATTGCTGGGGTGGATTACTTCTGGGTTGGCGTGGTATAAGGGGTGATGAAGGCGGATGCTGGTCATCCTGAAGCCCAGAAGCGAGATGCTCGTATACGATAATGGTTTGGTGAAAAAGGTGGTTGTTAAGGTAAGCATAATGTCGGTAATCTGCTTTGTATGATAATGATTTGTAGTTAGTCATGCCCCTATCTGTTACCCTAGCGACATAATTCTTTGTTTATTCTTTCGTGATCCACTTCAGGGGTTCAGCACAAGCCAACATTCTCCCCGTGTCCCCACCTTCTGCAGAGTCACAACGGCCCATCCTCACGTGAAAATCACTACAGCGCCGTGAGCCCACTTCCTGATCAGTGATCCCCTGCCCATTGGCCAGAACCTCCCAAAACGACCCCTCCAAGGGTCTAACGCCAAGACCTGTCTTACCCTCCAAAACCCACGATAAGAGAAATCCCCCCCACTTGGAAAGGCAAACAACACACCACGCAGCACGCCGCACCACCAAGTGCATTATCACCAACCTCCCTGACCGAATCACCCCTCTTCTGGCAGATATAATTTTCTGCCCAACGGCCTCTTCTCTCTTCAGTATTTCTTTTTCCTTCATGGGACATTTGAAGCAACAAGGCGGCATCCATTTGATGCGTTGACCAAGACACACAAAATGGCCTCCACCACCAATCACCCCAGACCGCCTCAGTACCACAACCCATCCTGTCTGTCCCCACAACAACGCACACCCCGCCTCATCACAGCACTTTCTTTCCTCCCCGCCCTGCCGCTGCTGATTGCTCATGGGGTGATATCCCAGAATGCCATTCCTGCTGTTGGGCTCGCGCCGCTTTTTGTTTCGGCTTGCGTCGGTGTTTTTATTTTGCTGCAGCTGAAGAAGAAGGAGAGGAGGCAGAAGAGGGCGGTGAGTGGGGAAGGGTATGGGGATGATATTGAGGGGCATGGGAGACAGCATGGCCAGCACGGCCATCGCGGGAGGATCACGCCTTCTGATGATGACGAGGATGAGGCAGAAGAGAAAGACTCTGTGTTTACCCATCGGATACTAATCTTTTTGGTGGATGCTGGCTTGGCGGCTGGGTTGTTGGTTGTGTTGGGGTTGACGGTTATTGAGACCATCACCGGAAAGCCTTATCATCGTGGCAAGCCTGCGGAGGAGGGTAGCGATGAGGGCGATGTGCCGAAACCTGAACCTGGGCCTGAAGTTGTTGATGATCTGAGAAGGGCGGAGTTGGTGATGCTGGCTGCATATGGAACGATTCCTTTGCTGGTCAACTTGTGAGTTTTGACCAGAATGTCTTGATTTGGAAAGTATGTATACTGACAGAAGATATAGTGGCATCCATTTTTACATGGCAATCAGAGAGCTGATTGCTGGCTTGGCTATTCATGGCTTGATCCAGTACACCGCTTGGCAAGTTCTTGACCCTGACTGCCCGCACTGCGGTGGCAGGTTGAGGCCGGAGCACACGCCAGATATCCCATGGTATGAGACGGTTTCTGCGCCTTCCTTCGCAGTGCCAAGCGTTGCGTTGCCCGAGGTTCCTGCTCCGAATGTCACAATGCCAAAGTGGCAGTGGAAGACCCCGTCTTGGCTGTCGAGAAAGCAGAGCGAGGACTTCTCTGGCGCAGACCCGGATGCCAGGCTGTTTGTGGACGATGGGGACAGGTATAGGGACGATACCACTGAGGACGAGGCAGCATCCACGACTGGCATTGTTGCTGGCACTGCATCCGTGGGCCCAGGCCCTGTTGTCGAAGAGGTCGTGAAGGGGAAGAAGGACAAGAAAAAGAGGTCTTCAAGCGGTTCGGGGTACTACGAGGATGAGGCCGGGTGGCCCTAAGCCAAAGCAGAGTGTATTGAGGAGTTGATGGTGGATGGTGGATGTGTCGCGCGGTGTTGAAGCGTGGGAGCTGGAGGGAGGTGGGCTGCGTAGCGATCAGCTGGTGTGAGCAGGTAGTCTGAGTTTGGTGGATGTCTTTTTTAGATACCCTTGTTTGCTGTTCTTGATTTCGAAGGAAATATACGGAGTAGGAGTTGCTGTTCTCATGATCCGATGAAAATATGGTTTCGCGCGCTCTCGTGGTAAGTGATGGGAATCATGCACGGGCCCGCTGATGCCTGCTGTGTTTGCTTGCCAGGCTTTGAACCGCCGCAACCGCGTTCCGACCCCTCAATTTGTCAATTTCGCCATGCTCTCCCAAGAAATTGACCTCAGAACACTGGTATTCTGCCCATATGAAATGGGAAGTGTGCTAACCCTTCGACCTGCAATAGAGAACTTGAAACAGAGCGATGACGAAACTCAATTGCTACGCGTCAGGATTAAGAAGCTCCAGCAACCCTGGACACTTTCCTGCTGTATGCCTGTCGATGTTCTGAGCGACTGCTCAGACCGTGTCAAGGAGACGGCCTTTCTAAAACTCTTCGACTGGCGCATTGCTGCACAGCAGCGTTCCGATCAAGGTGTCGATCCATGGACCGAGGAAACCGCTGCTAAGTACGCAAATTTTGCTGTAAGCCACGAGGCCGAGAAGTTTCTTGAACAACTCAGAGAAAACCAATATCAGGAAACCGACGAGGATTGGAGCATTGGCCAGGATGAGACATTTCTTGTCCACCAGACACTTAACATGTACGACGGCGAGACTGCTGTTTACAAACGTCTCTAGCCTCTCTAGGGCACAATAATACCACGCTTGATGGCTGCCGTTGAGCTTGATATTGCACCACCTACTATGGAGGGCGAGAAGTTCAGAGACCTCTTCAGCGTGCAGGGAATCTTGCTCGAGTATCTCCCTGATAGCTTCACACTCCGAAATATCGACGCCATGGCCCCGGCTGAGGATCTGCAGGGAGTTGTCGACCAAGCCGTTGAGATCGCTCGATCATTGGGAGACCACGCGAGTTCTGAACACAGATGTTCGACTCGAAAACTTTCTCGTCACATCATGCCAGAGGGAAGATGCGGATAACAATGATGCAGATCCGCCGAGGCAGACTTACCGGGTCGTCATGTTGGACTTTGCGCAAAGCCGGGTGCGAAGAGAAGACGAATCTGACTTTGACTGGGGACGTGCAAAGGCTCAGCAGAATGAAGAAGGGGCCGTAGGCATGGTCATTCGACACTACCTGAGCAAGCTTGGAAAACAAGTATCCTACACGCCATCGGGACGCTATGAGGAATTTGCAGAAGGGGAGTCGGAGGATGAGCAATGATCTGGTGACTTTGAGGAACATTTCAAGCTTTTAGGTCGATTCTTCAAGCTAAATCCACCGAGCCAAATCTTCTTCGTTTGCCAACCAGGTCTTTCATCTCTTCTCAACATCATCTACCTGCACCGTGGTAGCCTTTTCTTTCTCTGCAGGTACCCCGCCAACAGAATCCTCGACGAGCTGGCGTTCCACAACATAGGACGAGAACTTTCTCGCGCTCACCCCCTTCTCAAACAGCTCTTCCAACTGCTCCAAGCTCCTCCCCTTTGTCTCAGGCACATAGAAAAATGCCCAGAGAGCAAGGACCAGATTGCTTGACCCCCAGATATACCCATACTTCGGCCCCCATCCCAGTTTATCTGGGTTGATGAAGTAGGGTGTACAGAACGACACGACCCATCCAACGATAAAGTTGAGACCCGAAGCCGTCCCGACAGTCTGCGATCTCAACCTCTGCGAGGGGATCTCCGTCGACAACGCCCACATAACCGGCCCCTGACCAATGCCATAGATCCAAGTAAACACGATACTCATTGCGACCAACGCTCTGCTCGCCGCAGGATCTGTCCACGCCGAAACAGTATATGCAATCGCCATCCCGTACATCATCCCCGCCGAGATCACCGACGTCCCGATCAGCAGCTCTCTTCTGCCAAAATACCTCATCGCCGGAAACGCCGCCATATTTCCCGTCAGCGCAATCGCAAGCGAAATCATCACCCACTCAAACGGCGATCCAACCCTCGCCTGCACAAACAAATACACCGAAAACCCAGCCATAAACGTCACCCCCGTCGCCGTCCCCCCAATCGTCGTTGCGAAGCAGAGCAATGTCCTTCTCAAATCCGGACCCCGAAACATATCATTAAGATGAACACCCGAATGCAGTTCCTGCTCCAGCAAAAACGCACTCTTGATATCCTCCACCTCTGCCCGGAGATACGCCTCGTCTTTGATACCCCTCAACCGTCTCACCGCGTTGATCGCCTTCTCGTCCTGCCCTTGGGTGACGTAGAAACGGGGTGTATCCGGCAAGAAAGCCAACAAAATCGTCAAGATTGTCGGAACAATGTACATCACCCCCAGGGGAACCTGCCAAGGTGCGTTCCCAGGGTATATCTTGCAGTAATTATCCACCAAAATCCCAAACAGCGCCCCGAGGGAGGTTTGAAAGGTGCTCATCCCCACAATCGGCCCTCTCAGCAAGGCTGGCGCAGATTCCGTCATGTACGTCACGCTGTAGGGGACGAAAAACCCGTTGCTTACTCCAAGCAGTAATCGGCCTGCGTATAAGCCACCTAGGGAGGTTGTCCCGATCATGAGGCTTACGCTCAAGAAAGCGAAACCGCAACCGAGCCAGAGACCGATGCGGCGGGAGAGTTTTGTGTGGGAGGCGTACATGACGATGGCGGAGAGGAAGCCGCCGACGTTCATGAGGGATTGGATCAGGCGCTGGACGTCGGTGGAGATGTTGAGGCCGATGGGGTTGGTGGGGTCTTCGTAGCCGTAGACGCGGAGGAAGGCGGGCATGGATTGGAAGC
The DNA here is from genome assembly GCF_000226545.1 of Podospora anserina S mat+. Taxonomy (NCBI): domain Eukaryota; kingdom Fungi; phylum Ascomycota; class Sordariomycetes; order Sordariales; family Podosporaceae; genus Podospora; species Podospora anserina. The sequence goes on from NW_001914858.1 coordinate 1,773,516, forward strand.
CGGCGATGGCGGCGGAGTCGTAGCCGTATTGGAATTGTCCGAGGGCGATGAAGAAGCAGATGGTTATGATGCGCTTTTCGGCGAGGAAGTTACTGCGAAAGGGGGCGGGAGGTGGTTTGGGGGTCGGGTGGGCCATAGTGGGTGGTTGATGGGCCGGCGAAGGTGTACTCTATACGGAAGCTGGGGATGGTGATGGTGGGAGAAGGGAAATGGTGAGAGGCAACACCACACCCAGGTTTAGATAGAGGATGAGGAGACCTCTGGGTGGGAGGGACAGTTCGGGGTAGGCATATTCTTATCTGGCTGTTACTACATGCCTTGGGTGGGATATAAGTCGATCATCCTCTGCCGGGACCGCTTCCCCTCACTTCTCCAACAAACAATAGAACAGGAAGTCTGGAACCGGGTGAGTGTTACACAAGAACCGTTAAATGCACTTAACAAGCGGAAACCATAAGAGAAGCTGTATTGGCTAATCAACGGGGGACAGCAGATAGAGTGGCCTCGGACTCCAACACACTTTGGACATATGCAAGGATCGAAATATGATTATCTCAGTGAAGAATGCCAGAAGAAAAACATGTGGTCAACTCCCGCACTGGGATATTAAAACGGTTCGTTTGGAGAGATCTTGCATGGATGGTTGAAGCATGGGTCTGGTGTATAATACCCGCATGTAACGTTGTTGGCAGTCATATCGACTTGATTGGGGTTCTTGCCGGGAGCCGAAAGGAGGGGAGATTGACTTCCGGCAGGTTAGGAAAATGATACAGGGGATCAGTTGACGGCAAATTTTGGGATGTTGTTCCCAAGACTCCAAGAAATAAGTGGCATTGCATTTTGTCGGGCCATCAAGCCTCTCAACTGCTACCTCGAGCTACTCGCTATGATGTCTTGACAAGAAGCCCATCAGCCTCCCAAAGTTCCAGTCTTACCAAGGAGGATTACCCTTCACTTTCAACGCCCCCACCCATCGAACCCTGATCGCCATAGGTAAACGGATGCTTGGTCGGCGAGTCATCGCAGTTGGCATACGACATAACAATATAGGTACGTGCAGCATGTGTGTGGTTGGTGGGTCAGCCATAGTACCCCGAATAGCCAATCTTGACACATTGGTTGATTATAGCGTTGGAGACCTGGAGAAGATCTAGCGTACTCGTCGTAGCCGCATCACCGCCAGGTGGGCTTCTCTACCTCGTAGAACGATGGTGAGTAAGGTAGGCACTTACACCAAGCCACAGTTTCGAGGAAGACGTAAAGATGTGGGTTGTGGTCATTGTGGAGCAGTTGCACAACGAAATTTGGCATGTTTCCAAGGCTGTTATCCCAGTCGCCAAAAATGTAGAATCGGTTGTTGGAATGGAATTAGGAATGGTAGAAGCGGACGACTGAGCGACAGTTTCATGGAGATGGTTGCAGAAAAAAAGAAGGAGGAAGCCTGCGACACGAGAGTTGAAATTCATCTTGATGTAGTTGACTGTTGACATACCATACAACGTATGATTGCTCTCTCGCTAGTTTACATGAAGGGGGTGGATTTCTTGTGAGAGGAAGCGCTGGATTTATAGTGGACGGGATCTTTCACATGATAGATGTTGACTTTAAGGGAAAGGTGTTTGAATGTTTGAGTGTTCGAGTATTGCGAGTCTGCGTTTGAGCGCGACATTCACCTCATGCTCCGATGGCCGACACATCTATTCAGGTGTGATCAGAATTGAAACGAGCACTTTTCAAGGCAGGGCTAACATAATAGGCTACCTGGACTTGTCAGGTGAGCTGACCGGTTGCGATGATTGTGATGGGAGAAAAGTGATACGGCGATTGTCACGGTTTGGGAGATTCGACACACATCTCCTGTCTGTCTGTATTGATGCAAACTCTTCTGACTGCCTTTCAGGGTCCCCTTTTTGTTGGTAGTCAGGACTAGTCATACGGTGGTATAATGTCTCGGCTGTAGGGCCTCATGGGTCCACTCAAAATGATCAAACGAACTTCAGCAAACATAGGTACCCACCTAGCCTTCCTCAACCAGGCAGGCCTCCTGCGTTTCAGAACGATCCAAAAGACATGTTGCCCAGCTGTCCACAGTGCCGAGATGCTTCAAACGGCCATTTGACATCAAAATCACCCGCCAGGTGCCAAAACGGCGTCCGGTTATGAGCGGAGGACCAACCGTGCCATGTGGCATCATCTTGATTGTGGGGGTTAACCTGACTCTTCGGGCAGCTGGCACCTACTGACTTGCATTGACTTGAGTTAACTAGCTGATGAAGAAACAACTTTCACCGAGACGAATACATCCGTACGACTTTTTCTCGAAACATCGGTCATTACCGCACTCCCAACTGTGCCACGTAGCGGCATTTTGGTTGTGGGGTGGACCCTGAGCGCGTTCCCGTGTCTGTCCTTGGGACCTGCATAGAAGCCTTAGAGAAAGGATGATATTCTGGAAAAAGGACACAGCCTGATTGGCTACTGCTCTGAGACACCACACCCACCTCTCCGATTCATAGCCTTGCGCCATGTGATTGGTCTCAATGCCTCGCCGGTCCTGAGTTCTATGCGCCTTCACTGACTATTAATAAATATCTTAGATTGACACTGCTGCCAAGAATCTGTGCATGCGCAATGATCGGGCTTTGTCCCAAACTAAGGCAAGACAATGCAGAAGGTTGATTTGTTCCCTCTGTGGGTCAGGTTATGAGACGTTTGAGGTATATTCGTTGCGCTCCATGCCACTCCTCTGTATTTTCCACAGTTCTCAGAATATTATCACTTTTTTCTTCTGCCTCGGGTTCACCACATTCACCTAGGTACCTGATAGATGCTCATCCAGAATCTTTGGCAGACATAAACACAGGAATGTCTGTCGCATTATATCCAGGCTCAACAGACAATTCTCTGCTTTATTCATCGATACCATCTTGCAGCGAGGCTTCGAAACCACGCGCCTGTGCATGATGTGGCGTTCTTGTTGGAGACGTTCATGCAGGGTCTCAGCTCTTGGCGATAGCTTCACTCGACCCAGATTGCTACGAAGCACCCTCATGCTTGATGATGCAACCACTTCAGGGGCTTTAAAGATTAAATATGGCTGATTCGAAAGTCTGTGTGGGAGGGAGGTGTGAACGCCTAGGCTTAGTGGCTTGCTCAGGGGTCAGGTAAAATGAACTGGAAGGGCGCCAATGGGTCTGGGATCTCGCAAGGCTACGGAGCTTTTGAGTAGAGGAGAAGTATAAACAGGTGGTGATGTCTTCTATTAATTAGACTGTGTTCTCAACAGCGTCACATCTTCTTCACCCCTTGCCTTCATTCGACCGATTGCCTACCTGCCTAGCATCGAACCATTCAGTTGTCATACGTAATTACATTTCCACACTTGAATTCAACACAAGCCGCCATGGGAAACAACGTATGCGCTCCAAGGGGACAAAATGGCTATAGCTGCGACTTCGAGATTGTCAGGAGTAACTTCTTTGGAAACCTTTCGGCAAATAACTTTGACTCTGGCAACGTCAGTGCCCTTGAAGAGATTGAGCAAGTCGGAGCAGATCCTGACATCGCCGGGCCCGGTGTGAGTTCTTCACTTCCATCTCTGCTACAATTTGGCACTTATGCTGACAAAACTAAGATACTCCTCGCCGTAATGATGGCATTTGTCGTGTCCATTCTCATTGCCTTTTTCATCCACGTGTTGGACCTAGTGGAAATTTGTTCAGGGCAAGTGTTACATCCAGGCTGCCGATGTTCGAGATTCAAGGTGCTAACAGGACCATACAGGAGAAAACCAGCAAAGAGAGTCCACCATATTCTCAACAAGATCCTGGTCTCGTGGAGCGATCAGCAAATTGTCCTTGGCATTGCAATTAGCACAGCTGCGCTTGAAGAGTGGTGCAGCTTCTCAACCTACCACCTCAACATCATCAAACACTGGCTGATTCTCTCTTCCATCACCCATGTCAACGCCCTCCTTGTTCACTGCAATTACTTCCAAAAGAAAAAGATTCTGGCAACAACATTGAGAGCTGGACTTATCTCCCTTCATGTCATCTTCACCGGTGTTGTGGTATTCGGACATGGACAAGCTGCCGAGAACAAAATCCCCGAAATCCACCATCAAACGCCCCTGCAAATCCTGCCAGCAAGCTGCTTCTTTGCAAACTCCACAAGACCCAGCCTCATTCAACAAATGCATGTGGAAACGCCGGAAACCGAGACCAGTTCACTTTCGAGCAAGTCACTGTTCATCTGGGGAATTGTGCTGATTGTTTGCAGCAAGCTGACACTGTTACGTCATCTTTGGGCGACTGAGGATAGGAAGAAGCGTCGTTTCATGGTATGGTGCATTCGACTAGCCCTGCTTGGACTGAATGTGGCACTGGGTGTAATTGCAATCACTGGTGTCCAAAGCATTCGCAGCTGGATGAGTGATGAAGGCTTGATCGATATTTCAGACGGCTCGGAGAGCGAGTATTCTTACGGGCAGTACCTCTCAGCTTATCTGGCATTGTTTGCTGCCTTCCAGATTGCTGAAAGCTTCTTTGGTAAGAAAGGCTCCCACCTGAACGATATGTTTTTTTTGTCTTAGTATCAAAGGCTCCTGGTGCTAACTATTTGACTTTGCAGAAGATATTGAGGAGTAGAATCTCTTATACGGAGGTCAAAATGGTCCGGTATGATGTATCTGGCTACCTAAGTATGTACGATCAGCGGTTTTCGTATGGGTGCTGCCTGTGGGAATGGGGGTGGAGGAATGGTTTCATCTCTTCAACGTACCATGTTTTCTTGTCGCTACAGAGGTGAAGATCAAGGGGAATTGTACCAACAGTTTCTTAGTATGTAAAAGATGTGTCGAGATAAGTAAGCATGTATCTTAGGCGTTGGTACCCCTTTGTGCGTCTAGTGAATGGTGTTCCCGCTTTAATCACATGAATTCCATCTCGCTCACTTTCCACTCTCGCCATGCTTCCCCCTGCATGATGCCATCTACATAACAGTCTCCAACAAGTCTGAACCGATTACAGTACTCTCTTCTCACTACAAAAGGGGAACGACCCCCTGCCAAAAGCGCCACATCATCGTCAACCTTCGTGTCATGCGGTACGAGTGCTAATCTTCCATCGTCTAGCCGTGCCAGTGCCTGGTCAAGCGGTGTTGCAAGCACGGTATCCAATCTGTATGGCATGCCGAGAACGTAGGATAACCTACTGTTCAAAAGATAACCCCCAACAGCCGAGACAAAATAGCTGGCGATGGTGGATTCCAAAACGAAGTTGGTAAAGACTATTGCAGCGGTCTGTAACCCTATCCAACACAGTAGATAAGGCGGGACTTTACCCATACCGAAGAAGTTGATTCCAAGTAGTAGATGATAGGCCGATGGATAATAGTAGAAAGGTCCAGCCAGCCTTAGTAGCCTGAGAAATGGATTCCATCGTATAGATCTGGCCTGAGTGTGGAACTGTGCTATAGCCTCCACGATAAAAGTTTCATTTGGATAGTCGGTAAAGAGAGAATCAACCATTTCGACTCCTCTCGGGCCCTTCATCAAGGTTTCAAACATGGCATACAAAGGATTTGTCTCGCTCCTATTACCTAGCCAGGTCCCGTCAGAGAGAGCTAGGTCGGCATACTCCAAAAGGATTCCCATTGCTGCGCCTTTTCGAAGACAGTTTTCGAAGTAAGTTATGGCCAGCATAAGTAGTCCTGACCTGGTTGATAAGACGCTCCGCATGATGCCATTGTTGAGTCTTTGAAAGGTATCTGCTTGAGAAGCGCGAGCTGTGAGTTTAAGGATTCCCCGGGGTGTCCTGTGGCCAACAAATAGATGGTGAATTTCCATCGGTCGACACACCGCGGTGATCTTCCCCGCGATCATTCCGTAAAGTATGAGAATACTGTTGTCACGTAACTGTGGTGGTGGACATTCGGAGTCCCCGGACGCGTTGTAAGCGTTGTATAGGGCAGGTCTGACATCTCCTGTCCGGTTGTATGGGTTTCCCTCTGTCAGATCCCATCGAGGACGTGGAAGGCATTCCGAGTCGTACTGCCAGTTTGGTACCCATGATGGCAGATCATCGTCTCTTTTTATGAAGCTGGGAGAGCTACATTGAACAAGCAACCTCAGGTCTTGCGACTGTTGCAAGATTTTGAATGCGATATGTGTGTAACACTGAGCGGTTGATACCGCGTACTTGGGCCCTGGCAAATCATCCATGAAGAACCGGCGTTCATCGGGGCGTAGGAGACCAATTAAGCCATATACCTTATCCCGGTTATTTTTGGCACACGACCAACGAAATTGAACCAGCAGATGGGAAAGGCTGTAAAAGACACGAGGCTCGTTATCCCTCTGCAATCTCGTGGTTTCATCCAAGGCACGGAAGTTTGGACCCATGCCCCTCAAAAACCACGGCAGACACTGCTCCATCGTGAGGATGAAGATCTTAAAGTCGTCCCAGTCCAATGTGCACTTTGATGTGAGAATCCGTGATCTGGAAGCAAGGCTCATCTCCTGAATGACCCAAACACGACTCCAGTACGGATGCCGGAGAATCTGAAGTAGACCAACCACAATGTCGTCGGTGAAGGAAGTGTCTTCTCTCAGCGCAGCCGCGGTAGCGGCATTGTGTATTCGATTCAAGTTTGTGTTCTCATCCATGGTAACGACAGTCATAGTCAACGCTGCAAGAAACCTCATTGTAAGTTCCTTCTGTCTCCACTTCACGGCGTAGCTCTTGCATGCTTGGAAACAGAGATTGACGTTGTCAGGAAGAAAGGACTCGGTGAGCCAGATCAAGACCTCTTCTGCTTGGGTGTAGATTTCACCCATGAGATCAAGCTGCTGTCCTTTTTCCGGTGCTGCTTCGTTCTGATCGATACAAATCGCGTCAATCCATAGTCGCTCATTGACAAACTCGACGCTAAGATGCTGCAATGCCCAATAGAGGTGTCTCGTCACTTGGAGTTGAACCCCGTTGCATTGGATCGTAAGAGGGTTGCTCGAGTCGCCCCAGACATAGGACAGAGCCTTGTACTGAGTGCTTGCCAATGGAGCAACCTCAAGAGACCAGCGGCCATCAGAAAAAGTCAAAAGGCGGATATAAGGGCCTGTCGTGTCGGAGGGTGGTGGCAGGGGGAGATCGAGGTGTAGGGGAGAGGAAGTCATTTGAAGACGAAATTGGAAATGAATCACCGTGTATAAAAAGCCTGATAGGTCAAAGGTTGAGGACAATGAAAGCAATGATATGATGTCGTAGAATCTCAAGGCAAGAGAATTTAAAAGGCTCAATTATGATGCTCTGAAAGAGGGGTTGTGCGGCTGAAGCTGGACGGTGCAGATTATCGTGGCTTAGCGCCCACGACGTTGATATGCCAGAAACCTGAAACAGAAGATGGCTCGGCCTCTCTAGGCCAGGAAAATACCTGGTACCTATCTCAACTTCCAGCGGGCCATACACTTCAGTAAAAATACTGCAAATGTAGAAATGGAGGCAATCTTGCTCCTTGGTCACCTTTCGCCCAAATCATTGTCTCTCCACTACAGGGGGGTGAGCCCCTGAGCCCCTTTGTCAAATGAGGTATGGGGTGCCAAAAAGGTGTCAATTCTGTTGTTGTACGAGGGTGAGTTGCCCAGGTGGCTGGAAAAGGCCGAACCCAGTGGGCCCGGTTGACTATTTTGACACCCTTTTGTGGGTCCCATGACACAACAACAACAACAGGTTAGGGTTACTACACTGCTACATCTCAACGTGTTTTCTCCCAATTCAACTGACTGTGAACAGTCTCCGCTTATTTCTTTGTGATACACGAACACATGAAGTAGATTCAGGACATGCTGTTGACGTGGAACTTTTGAAAGGTGTGAACACCCGAGCGCTGTTCCTGAGTTGCCGCAGTGGCTTTGTCAACAACTGCCACACGCACTTCTCCGCCAGGGCCATGACTATGGTTTGCTACTACTTTGAATGATAGAAAAAGGCATACCTCAGACGACCTGCGTTTGTGACGTAGATCTTCACTAGGTACTGTTTGGCCGGCTTCAATCCCCTCGCTGTTTGGTCCTGGCAGGTACAGAGCAGACTGGGGCCTGGGAATCAGGTGCCTGGGCACAGCAGGTTGGTTGCTCTGAATTATAGACCTAGAGATACATCATGAAATGAATCAGGCGGTGGATCTTCAACCTTGATGGAATGGATGTGCTCAGTTGTGAAACTGCATACACTCGCCTTTCACCGAATTCGCCGTCGATATGTGATTGATGTTCGTAACATGCGATCTTCTATGAAAGCCCGTAGTCGAGCATGGGGATATTTAACATGTCTGTTGTGGTCAAGTTGAAGTTTCTGCATTTGATATCATACCCCCATGGTTGTGAATCTCCAGTTGATATGCTCCAAAAAACTGACATTGGTGACCTTCTAGAAACTAATTTCAGTACGCACCTCAAGATGCAATGTCGCGCTCAAGACGTCAGAAGAAAGTACACGCAACTGACCGGGGGGCACGCGGAAGGTCCGTTCATTTGCCAGCAAGGGTGAGGCTGTTGAGAAACCACACCCCGCCCGCTGACCGTAAACGGGAGCAACATATCACAACAGTCACCCAATGTCGGAAGGTCGGCGAAATTTTGACACGGCCGTACTCCACCCTTCACTTCCCCGGAGCAAACCAAGGCCCGTTTCACGACCGAGATCTCCTCATTTTCCTTACACAACCCGCAAACTCAAACCACTGTCCGTCAGAGCGCAGTCATGAGGTGGCCATCTTGAGATAGTGACGCATCGTTCAGTGGACTAGCTTGGGCTTCCACGTGTATTTATATGTACAAGAATCGCTTCACTGGGCTATTTACTCAGTCCCTTTCCGTCACACTCAGAAATCAACAGATCGAGTCATCGCCAAAATTACAAAATCACTCTCGCCGCTGCCATCATGCACGTCTCCAACCTGTGCCTCGCGGCGACCGCGTTCCTGGCCATTGAAGTTCAAGCCGCGCCAGCCACACAAGCCACAACCAATGCCCTCCACGTTGGTACCCAGAACAGCCCCGTCGGCCACCACTGTGGAGTCTCGACCTACCTGAACTACCTCAGCACCTCTCTGGTCGATGACTGTCTGAAGATGCTCGACAACCTTTCGCCTGATTCTGGTGGTGGCGGTGAAGATGGTTTGAACAGAGGCGATATGGACTGGTGAGTCAAGTCAGACTCTAGCCTTGCTACTCTAACGTTTATGCTTTGCAGGACCATCGTCGGCGACTTTCACCGGGAGATTGGCAAATACTCAACCTGCGCGTTCGGCTGCCATGTCACCTACCCCCAAGGTGCCCTCGCTATGATCGGTATCGATGATGTTCACCGTGTGGTGCAGAGGTCGATCGAGATGTTCAAGCATGCGGGCGATGGGGGAGATAAAGTTGGAGCTCAGGGGGATTTTGAGTGCGACTTTGCTGGCTCAGCTGGGAAGACGGTCAGTTGGTATCTTTTCAACCCGATCATTAACTCGACGTGTTTTGGTGGTGGGCCATGGTCTGGATGATGGTGAGAGCGGAGTTGGGTGGGCAAGGTTAGTTTTTGGAAATAGTGTTAGGGTACTGCTGGCGGACTTATACACTGTTTTAGGGCTGGGAGAAGTGATATCCCTGTCTGACAGCTAAGACTCTAAATAATTGATCATCTGTTTGCCCTTGATGGGCTGATATCATGTCACTTCCACATAGGCTACTTTGAGGTATGTCTCGACACTCAACAAAGCTTCCTTCACTGACCTTCGGTCGGAGCTATATTGCAAAGGCCTCTTTCTCACTCTTCTATAGTTCCCTAACCACTTTCTGGTCACTACCTAATCTGAGAAGTCATCATAGCCCAAGTCCGCAAGCTCATTCAACTCAGCATTCATATCCTTTGTCTCAGGAACCGCCCACACCTGCTTCTCCCACTGCTCGGCAGCCAGCTTATCAGCCTTGGCCTCATCGTCATCCTCATCACCACGTCCCCTATCCTCCTCAGGATCACCTGGACGCCGAACGCCCTGGGCCCAAGCAAAAAGGTTTTGCGGATCCCACATTTTCTTGACTTCTCGAAGTGCAGCGAGACTCTCCCCATATTATGCCCGCTCGTGGAATTTTGTGGGGAAGTCTCGGTCAGGAAAGTTGATGAATGCCGCCGTCCCATTATACGACAGCGTCCGAAGCTCCTTCTTCACTCTGGCCAAGAAACGCCTCATATCCAACTCCATCCACTTGTCTACCCACTCGATCGTAACATAGGCGTGGCACACTGCTTTCCGCCAGAAGAAGGCGGAATCGGTCGGTTTCCTCTTTGTTGCTTTGCCTCCCGAGTGAATCCATATGACGAGGAAGTTGACCTGTTCTCCGTCAAACTCTTTGCGGAAACTCGCCATCAACATCAACCGTATAATGGTGTCAGAAACCTTCTCTATGGTGCCCTTGTCATCATTTCCGAAAACAAAGGAGCTGTACAGCTCGTACGTCTTGTTCTGTGGATACGCTCGCTCCATTTCCTCCAACCACTGACTTGCGAGGGTTTCGTACAGATACCGTGTCGACTTCTAGGCGAGCGCCCTTCGTTTTAGCTGCTCCTTCAAGCTCTTAACTTCCTCCTCTACAGTATCATTTTCTGTGGGTCTAACTTGAAGCAGCTTCTCGATGGTCCTGTCGTATTCACTCTTGCTGCCGTTGAAAGAGATATTGAATCTGACCCCGCCCTTGTTTGACTGTCTGAGGTCGCATATCCAAGTCGAGTCAATCGTCATCTTATCCGGCCAGTTTGTCAGGTAGAATGCGTTCATTACCTTCACGACGTCATAAGTAATCCCGCCTGTGGGAAACCACTGGTATCTCCCAGCCACTACAAATCCGTTCAAGCTGCTCAGCTTCCGAACCCTGAGCTTCATCCGCACCACAACACCAAAGCAGGCAGCGCCAGCGCCTTGGAGAGCCCAAAACAGCCTCTCCTCCGGGGACCCCTTCTTGGACGTCTCTCTGACCGTGATCAACCTCCCATCAGCTGTTACAACCTTCGCCTCCACAAGCGTGTCACACCCCATCCCGAAGCTTCGGGTAAACGGACCAAGCCCACCACCGAGGATGAAACCACTCACACCCACAGTCGGGCATCTCCCCCCGTTGATGATAAACCCGTCGTGTTTCCCAATGACTAACGTCTCATACACCATGCCCCACCGGCATCCAGCGTCCATGGTGACGATCTTGGAGTCCATATCTAACGATGCATTTTTCATGTCCCGCAAGTCGAGAGAAATGCCCTCGACAGCTGTCGAGTGACCGGCGTAAGAATGGCCATTGCACTTGACTGTCACCTTGAGCTTCTTCTCGCGCGCTTGGCTGATGACCGCCTGGACTTCGGTGGCTGACTTGGGTCGGACGACGCAGGCAGGCCTCGAAAAACGGCGCAAAAGGTTCGAGCTGGCAATCGCGTGTCTGTACTCGGGACTTGCGGGCCTAAACACAGTTATCTGTTGTTTCTCGAGGGCTTGAATAGCTTCTTCCATCCTGCTCATTTTGTCCACTCGCTCAGGGCCCTGGAAGGTTGCAAATATGTGCGAGCAGTCAAGGACTTCTGTGGTATTGCTAATGGAATGTATGAAAGCAGAATCGGAGATATGGGGGACCGATCACGAATTTCACACCTGTTACTGTCATTAGTACGATCAGTAAGACAAGAACCAGGGTAACATTTCCACTTACTGTCGCGAGGATACCTGGCCTCCACCAACCTATTTCCACATTCCACTATTGCGTTTGCCAACTCGTCCTTGTCTTCGCCCGAAGGATCACCTTCGGTGATTATAGAAACAAGGAGCGGTCTCTTCAGAGTTTTGGTTGCGAGTTTATCGTAGACCAGTGGCTGAAGGATTTTCGATCTTAGATTGATCCCGATGGCAGTATCGCCGTTTGGGCTCATGGAGTTCAGAATGCCACCGAGAGACCTGAGATCCAAGTTGGAAGAATTGTTCGCACCGACGTCCTGGTCGATGAAGCGCAATGCAACACCCTCGCCCTCAGGAAGAAGCTTGGTGGTAATTTGGGCAATGCGAAGAGCGAGTTTCTTCTGGCTCTCCCACCGGCCCTCTCTCTTGGTTGACGAACTGTCGTCTATGAATGGTCAGTAAAGAGGCAAAGATGGAGACACCGCTGTTAGACTCACCGCAGTAGATTGCCTGTTGGTACAAGGTCAGTTGGATGGTCTTGGGCAAGACTCCCGGCTGCCCCAGGGCCGAAGTCTTGTCATTAGCCAGGGAGACTGTCTCCCGAGCAAGCTCTTGAATAAAGCCCTGATTGTCTTTGCCAAAGAACGCACCGAGTACGGGGTTTTCTTTGACGTATTCATCGACGTTCTCGATAAACTGTCCCTCAGTCGGATCCTGGGATATTTTGTTGACTTGCTGTAAGTTGCCGTCAGTCAGTGTGTGGCCAAATCTCAGGAGACCTGTTGCTTTTCCCAGACCTGTTTGATGGTTGGATTAGCCGTGCTGACCATTCCAGTTGCTCGATCGATAGCACCATTTTCTCGCTCGTGGCGTTCGATGTGGGCAAGTACTTTGCGACCTCCTTTGCATTAAACTCGTCATTGCTTTTTATCGCCGAGTCCGCCCCCGCTCTTCTGAGCATTCTAACAACCTTGAGATCGGCATTGGATTTGGTCGTGGAAGCTCTTTCAATGGCGTACATCAGTGGTGTCTTATTCTCAGCGGCATCGCATGTGTTGTCGACAGAATCAGGCGGTAGTTTGGAGAGTAGCAGCTATCAAAGGTGCCTCCCTTGTCATCTTCCATGTTGCAAGCAGGAGGGGTGTTTCGGCGTTACTGGAACGCTCATTTGGGTTGGCACCTTCATTCAGGAGTGTTCGGACATCATCGGAGTTTCCAGTAATGACGGCGGTAGCAAGAGGTGTCAACCCTGTCTTGGGGTTCAGGACAGGGGGGTCCATTGGAGGGAAGGGCCATCTGAAAACAGCGAACCTGTGGCCGCAACGTGAGATGACTGGTAGTAAGGAAATGGGCCTCTCGAACGGCCCGGCTCACAAATGACCTTTGAGGAGCCTCCAGAAGCCACGAGCTAGACCGAGGCAAGAAACATGGCGATGCGCGTGGAAGAGACCGGGGCAGTAACTTTGCAGAATGGGCCAGGGATGCCGCCCTTGCAAAGGATTTGCTGGCCATTGGAGAGAGTGGTGATTCTGATAACGGTGAAAGACGGATGACGAGCTGTAGATATCTAGAGCAGGGGACTGTTCGCACGGACAAGATATATAGCCGAGTGGCCAATGTGCTTGGTATTCAACTGCACAATACATGATTTTCATTGATTAGGTACCTATTGATCCTGGAATTTTGTGGTTTCGTTGGGCTGACAGAAATGACCCCCGGAGTCTTTTTAAGCCACTTGTGCCAAGAAGCCGGTGTTCTAGAATGGCACGATGAATCGATAAGCCAACATGATTGGTATTGTTGTGGGGTATGTAGACACACCAGGGGGTGTAGTATAAGGCCACTGAAGTTGATCGTCACATGTACCTTAGCTGTTAGAATACACGTGAGCTGCGTGGAGGGTGCGCGACAGCGGCGTAGAGGAGCGGATGCGTGCGGGCCGTGAACAGCCTGTGGACAGATGAGCCCATAAGAGTCAACGCGAGTACTGGGTTGGAAACACAGCGCTGGGTTCCAACAAGTCGTTCTATATGATGAAGAACAAGGTGGAATGGTCGGCCGGTTACTCTTTTCCTTGCCAAGGGGAGCCTAAAGAGAGGCCACTGGGAAGGTTCTTAACGAGGGCAGGAACGACGGAACTACGAATAAAATTGTACAGTTTTGTTTTGCTTGTCTATACAATGTCAACACGTTTTTGATGCCGTTATTTTGTCTATAAATGCGATGCTCTGTGATGGCTTCTTATTCCCTCTCCTGTGATAATCCCGTCTCCGACACGGAAACTCCACATACTTAGGCGGTGTTTCTTCCTCTGTCTCAGGAGTATATTCTCCCAACTCCTCCCCAGCTTCTTCGTCCTCCTCAACACCCCTCTTCATATACTCCACCAACTGCGACAGTGCCTGCCTCGACAACTTGTGCTCCACCCCCAATCTCCCTTTTGCTCCCACCCAACACTCCCGCATCATACTCCTGGCCTCATCACACCACCCCAAATTCCACCGAGCCAACGCCACCAAAAACAAACTTCGAAGAGTATCCACGTGATTCTTTCCATAGAAGATTCTGTCAACCTCCCACTTTCTTCTCTGTTCGAGCACCGTGAGGCCCCGCTTCTCTTCCTCCTCCCAGTTTCCATCTTGAAAATAGCAAACTGCTATCGAGTATCTGATCTTGACTTCATACTCGAAAGGCTTGTCATGCTGCGGGGGATAAGAGGGATCAGCATATCTGCACACCTCCAATATCCGTTCCAATATTTCCATAGCTTCCCCAAAGCGGCCTTGTCTCCTTTGCAGAATGGCAGAGAGCTCCAAGGCAAAACACAACCCATGTGGTTTCCAATCGTTTTTGGCCTTGAACACGACTTCCCGAACCTTGATCATCTGTTCTTTCAAATCATCAGCGTCTTTTGGCCGGCCAAATCGCCCAACCGAAAGATAGGTCTCCGCTAGCGAGAACGCACATTCGAGCGTGAGATTTGACGTCTCCTTGAAGTTATGAACCAAAGAGTCGTAGCATTCTCTGAGTACCTGCACCGCCTCCGCACTACGACCAGCTTTGTGTAGTATTTCACCAACAAGGCGCTTTGTCCCGGGCGTGTCGCGATGGCTCTCACCCAGGATATTAACTTGCAGACGGTGGCAATCTTCTGCCATTTCAAAGGGCCTTGATGCCGCAACGCCGAACGCTTGATAACTCTCAGCGATCGTCAATTCCGTCAAACTGCGGAGTGTATCAGGGTGATCTTCTCCGTGTCGGTGTTTGTAACGATCGAAGACATCTTGAGCTAGCCGCTTCCATTCCGGAAGGACGGAAGACACAGGTTCCCGCGGCATGTCAATGACAGCGGTGTTACCTGGCTGGATGCAGTAAACGTTCTTGCTGAATTGCCAAAGAACCTTGATCGAGGGTGCATCACGGCGTGCTTTGAAGGAGTCGTTCTTAGAGAGGATGTCTGATGTGTCAATGGCTCGAAAGGCGTCCCGGACATTTGTCCACCCATTGATCTCTCCCGACTGCATCCAAAGTCTGTAGAAGACAACCATTCGTTGCAGAATTCTGAGCTCCTGGTCACTGTCATGCCCGTGAAGTCGACCCAACTCTTTGAGAGCCATGGCAAATTCTCTTGCTGCGATGACCCAGTTTTCATAATGACGATAGGTGATGTTGAGCATGATCCGGTCTCCCCACATTATGTCGTCCCAGAGAGCACCAGGAAACGCATTTGATTGATTGCAGACGAGATCTCTGATCTTGTCAAGCTCGGCGCGGGCACCAATATCTTTCTGTCTTTCAATCTGAGTAAGTTCTGCTTGGTGTCGAGCTTTGAGGGTGCGAGGATGCCTCTCGCCCAAAACCTCTTGATAAATTTCGGCTGACGTTCGGAACATATCCTCGACTTGGTCCCATGACTGACAACACTTCTTGAGCCCATAGGAAAGGCAGTAAAGACCATACTTGTACCGAAAACTGGCACAAGCCAGCTTCGCATCACAGCTCTTGGGAAAAAGTTCCACAACGTTCTTTTCCAGACTTCTGAAGTGGTGATAGAGGTTCCCACAGTCAGTCTGGTCCAACATGCTAATTACTTCTGCAACGTCCGGAAGTATTGCCGAGACACACATTACTGCATGTTCCAAGTGCGGGAGGGCTTCCAAATTGCGTGGGTCCTGCAGCCTTTCTTGGACCGACAGCTGCACCTGCAAGTACATCCTGAACGATCCATCATGGTCGTTATGCAGGCAGCAGAAGTCGTTCAGAGCTGCCAGAGCCTCCTCTAGCTGGGGTTTGTATAGCGCGTCCCACCTCTGGCCTCTGTTGGCGAAGCGGTATTCAAAGGAGAGAAAGCCTTGGGTCGTATCTCTAACACGCTCAGTGGGCCCCCAGAGTCTTTTCGGAAAGGAAAATAAATCCTAGATGTTTTCCAGTGTCGATTTCTACTGGTTTTAAGCGTCGGAAGAGTCCCGGTAGAAAAGGTAAGCTAGCAGTGGTGTTTCTGGGATCGAATTCGTGCCAAAGAAGCTCATCAGAAAGAAAAGATCGAGTGCAAAAGGGGATCGCCTCTGGGCCCGACCAACACATGTCTGCTATCTCAAATCCGAAGCAGACCTGCAAAAGAGATAAAATCTCATCTCCTGATTCGACCATCCTGCTCCAGTGCTCACAATGACTTTAAGCCGCTTCCATATAACTCCAAAGGTGGTTTTGTCAATGTTTGCAGTTACGGCTGCTTGAGTAATCGACAATCGCATACCACCCAGCCAGTCAGAGATTAACTCCAAACAAGACTCGCTGTATTGATCAACTCTTCCGTCAAAATGTTTTTTAAGCAGCTCCACTGACTCCGTTGTGGATAAAGAACCGACATTAAGTAAAATACCAGATTCGTTTCCTTTTAGGAGCTTGGAAGCCATGCTCTTGCCCTCAGTGGTGAAGACGATCGTCCCATGAGAACACCGGGGTAGCCTGCTCTCAAACTCCGCGATATCATTTATCCATGGCATATCGTTACTTTGATTGGCATTATCGATTATCATGATCCAGGGGCCGTTCCGGGCGTCGTTGAGCCATCGGAAAATCCAACCTGTGCATTGGTTGGTCTAATAGCCGGGAATATCGCATGCTCGGGCCATGGCGTTAAACGGACTAATGAACCTGGAAAGCCCGTCCGAAATGTTTACCCAGTAAACCGAGACTTCCGGGTGTATCTCACGCACAACATGAGCGTATTCTATCGCAATCGCTGTCTTTCTGACACAGAGATTATTTCTCTGTCAGCACCAACGAGCACCAACTCAGGAGATGCACGACGACTGTAAGGCAAAGAATTGAACAATCTCCTGATTGAGGGAGTATTCTTCGGCCTCGATTGTGGTCATTGTGAAAGGTGAAGGTGGACTTGGAGAATGTGTGAGATGATATGCGGAATGGAATGGAGGAAGAAGGAGATGGAGATGGGAGAGGAGAATTCACGGGTAACAGGCAAGAAACAAGCTGCCTTACTGGCGCCTTGTTGTATTGCGAATGTGAGGCTTGGGTGTTCTGCTGGCACGCCTGAATTTGCTGAACCATCCCGCTGGGACAGCCAGCCCAATGGGAAGCGAGCCGCCGTAAGTTAATGCGGCAAGCCGCTTGACCCATGTACCTATGCTCTTTCCCCAATACATGCTTGGCCCCCCAAAGTTGGCTAGAGATTTCCATCAAAGTGGTCTTCGGATTCCGTCGAAGCCATGCAGAAGGTTGAGATGTAGGATTAATGAGAGTTTGGCCAACCCGGCGACCGGAATGGAGATGAGAAAGCTGTATTGAGCATGGATGCTGTGAGACAGGTGGGCGGTGGGCTTTTGTTGGATGAGATGGAAGAATAGGAGCGGGGTTGGCAAGGAACGAGAGAGAGGTATCTCCAGGAGCTACCTACACGCCAATTCAAGGATCTATTCTCATTACCCGTTACCACTACATAGATATCTTCTTGAGATCAGATGGCAAACCTTCACCTTGTTTCACGATGCTAGTGGGTGTGGACTTACACCTGATAGGCTCGCATTCCTCGCATCAAAGTGTGCATTGCATTCCCCCGATGAGTCAACGGCGAGTAACCATTGAAGCCAAATCCTGCAAAGCAATTGGACCAAAGCCCGAATGGCTCTTTCGGTTGTTCAAAGCACTCTCACCAGTAACCCTACCATCCTGTTCATAAATAGGGGTGGCTACTCGGCCTTCTATCTGCCAAGAGATCAACAACACAATTCACACTTGCTTTTTTTCACGATCATCACCCATAGCCACTGCAATCTTGTGTTCTAAACTGAGACCATGGCCAACCAAACTATCGAACCCACCTTCCAAACCGCCATCTCCGCCTCCAAAATTAACGGCGTCATCATCTGCGCAACCAACACCACCGGCAGCTTCACCTACAACCACATCGCCGGCTCACGCACCCTTCTTTCCGGTGAATCCCTCCCCCACCAACTCAACGACATCTTTTACCTCGCCTCCGCAACAAAGCTCATCACCACCATCGCCGCCCTCCAAGCCATAGACGACGGGCACCTCTCCCTCGACTCCCCAGACACAATCTCCCAATTCGCCCCGGAACTGGTCAACAGACCCATCCTCTCCCCAGACGGCGCGACCCTCACCCCTCCCACCAACCGCATCACCCTCCGCCAGTTACTTTCCCACACCTCCGGCCTGGCATATCACTTCCTCCACCCTTACCTCTCCGCCTGGCGCGAGAAGAACCAAGAGCCCCTGCAACCAGGCCACCGTCGCCCAGTAGAAGAAGCATTCGCTTACCCGCTGATCTTTGAGCCCGGAACATCCTGGTCTTATGGACCTAACCTCGATTGGGCAGGGCGTATCCTCGAGCGAGCGACGAATACCACCGTCGGGCAACACGTCCAGGAGCGCATCTGCAAACCACTTGGCATCCCAGCACAAGATGCCCAGTTTTACCCCGTCGAGGGTGATGAACCCAGATCTCGAATGGTCGACCTTAACCCCTCTGACCCGGAAGGGCTGGGGTTGGCTGTTGTGGGGGGGACAATGGATATGAACAGGCGGAGTGAGGGGGATTTTGGTGGGCATGGGATGTTTATGAGTGCTGAGGGGTATATCAAAGTTCTTCGGTCTCTGTTGGCAAATGATGGAAATTTGTTGAGGAAAGAGACGGGGGAGGAGATGTTTAGGGATCAGATTGGGGCGGAGGGGGAGGAGAATGCGAGGGGGGTGTTTGATGGTCCTACTGGCATCTTCTACAGGGTTGGGACGGAGGGGGTCAAGGTTGGACATGGGTTGGGTGGGTTGTTGACTTTGGAGGGGGTGGATGGGTGGTATGGGGAGAGGACGTTGACTTGGGGTGGGGGGTTGTCGTTTGCGTGGTTTGTTGATCGGAGCAATGGGCTTTGCGGGTTGTGTGCGATACAGCCGGCGATGCCGGTTGATGTGCGGAGTCTGTCGGATTTGAAGAATACGTTCAGGCATGATGTTTATAGGAAGTTTGAGGAGTGGAAGAAGGAGGAGAAGCGGAAGTTGTAGGTAATGGACAGGTACCTAACTAACCTATGTGCATGCCGCTAGAAACTTTCCCACACTCACCCGCCATCTAGACCCTCCGCGTCTTCTTCCCCTTCTTCCCCTTGCCCGCAATCGTACTCGGACTAGTCATCCTCCAAAGATCAATCTCGATTCCTTCCACTTGCCCATCCTCGTCCACCACCGGCGTAGTAATCCCCACCGCCACAATTCCGCTCAGCCACCCATACGGCGTGTCTGATCCAGCCTCAAACCTGACCCTAGTATGCAACACACCCTCAGGTTGCTGCGGGCCGTTGGCCGAGACGTAGATGTCTACGCCATCGGTAGTTTTCAATTGATACCGAGCGTCGACATAAAAGTTGCCCACGGTTGGATTGCCCAGACCCCAGTCACCCTATAGAAGAAACCTTGTCAGGGTGCATGAAACGGCAAGACAAGAAAGGTTAGGTGCTTACTCCATAGGCAGGAACGGTGGCATTGAAGAGAGGACCAATGAATGTCCCGCCGGCAAGGGGGAAGACGGTACGGCTGCCAAAGGTGCTGGAGCCGATGCTGAAAGGGGCGGAGGCGGCGATGCTTGCGTGGCCGAGGTAGGAGAGGCCTGGTGAGGCCGGAGTGGAGGCTGTGGCAAGCGGGAGGAGAGGGAGGAGCGTTGAGAGCTTCATTTTTGCGTGGGTTATTGGTGTTGGAAGTGATGAGAATGCGTGTTTGATGGTTATCTACCTGTTTACGATGTTGGTAAAGAAGTTGGGAGGGACAAGTGAGGCTGTAGTTATACTTCTCGGTCGCCAGTCCTCGAGCCAGTTGCCAGGATGGCATCACACCTCAGCAACAAGGCGAGCTAGGTACATAGGTATAGTCTAGTAAGCTACACGCTATCTCACCAGGGTCATCGGACCGACGACATCACGTTCAAGATGAGTATCATTGGAAGGTGCTGTTTGTATTCATCATGCCAAGTGATTTATAACGGGTTTCATAAGCATGTCTACTGCTTTAGGAATATGTTAATTCCTTCGCTAAAAAAACATATGCAGACACTTATTCAGCTCTCGCACCATCAACTGGTGACAGACAGGGTCTAAGTCCGAGCAGATTATCGATTCTGATCTTTCCCCATGAGGCCCGATCTCTGGAGATTAACAGAGTAGAATACCAGGTATGAACGGTGGTATAAAGGCCCAGTTTTTGTTACTTGTTGGGTGTTGGTTGCGTTATGATAGCTGCTCCGATCTCTCTGCTTTTCTCCACCTATTGCCACCTCTCCTGGACAAAGCGCTCATTTTAGCTGTGTTTACAGCAAGTTGTGTTTGGGTTCTATCAAAGGATGATCGGATTTGTTACGTTTACTGGACATCTAGTGTTCAGTATCAAGTGTTATGTACCTGTGCAGATGATTGGGGGGGAGAATTGAGGTCGAACCAACCGAGGCTGCTGCGCCACATTGAGGATTCGAGTTTGACGGGGAAGGCGCAGTAGGAGGTCAACATGGGCGCAGGTGGGTGTTCTGCCTGAATATGCAACGAACCACATGTGCCTCAGTCGTGCAGCTAACTTCCCCGCCAGTCTCCACGGATGACCTCTACCTGTCAAAGCATCACCGCATGTGCGATACTCACGCTGGGTTGTCAAACATCCCCGATGAGACAACATGGATCCCCTCACCTCCATCAGCCTGGTTGCCAATGTTGCCGCCTTTGTTGATTTCGGCTTCAAGATTGTGTCCGCTGCCCGCGAGGTTCAAAGTTCCACAAGTGGGACGACTGCTACCAATGTCAACGCTGAGGTTCTTACTATCAACTTTAGGACAGTCGTCGCAAACATTAAAGGTTCTCGGCTTGCAGGTAACTCTCAGTTGGACGAGGCGAGGTTAGCTGCGCTTGTTGACGAATGTGAGCGTCTATCGGATGAGCTTCTTGGCCTACTGGACTCTCTCAGGGCCAGAAAGCCAGGCTCAAAGAGACATGTGTTCGTCATCGCCTTGAGGAACATGATGAAAAGGGGTGAAAAGGAGGCGTTGGAAGCGCGGTTGGATAGATGTAGAAATCAGCTGCAGCTGGAAATTGCCCAGCGAACGAGGTAAACTCTCGTCCAAGCCCCGTATCCTACCACGAAACATGAGTAGCTAGCTGACTGATGGTGTGCAGTGAAAAGTCCCTGGAACGTCTGGAGGTCATTGCGGCAAGTGGTGAATGCCAAACAAACGAGCTCGCTGTCATCAAACGTAGCTTGCACGATTTGCATCAGCTGCATTCTACCACCCAAACCAAACTTGATTCGACCTCATTTCAGGGGTTGAACAGCTTACTGAAGCTCTGCGGGCAAGCCTTTGAAAATGTTGCTCTTTCCAAGCTCCTATCCTCCATTGGGTTCGAGAAAATGTCTGATCGACTTGAAAATATCGCCGAGGCCCATGCAACGACTTTCAACTGGCTAGTAGATGCTTCCGAGGCTGTGGACCCCAAAGCATCATTGGGAGATTTGGAATCTTTAGAGGCCCAAGAGTGGCTACGCTACACCGAGGTTCAAGATTCATATCGCAAGGTGTCTCGGGAGGCTCTGACATCGTGGCTTTTGGAAGGTAATGGGATTTTCCACATCTTCGGAAAGCCAGGGTCAGGAAAGTCCACGTTGTTGAAGCATCTGCTGAAGCACCCTGCTGTTCAGAATATGCTTGAAGGGTGGGCCGGAGGCAAAGCACTGATCAAGTGCTCATTTTTCTTCTGGAAAGGTGGCTCGGTTGGCCAAAAAACGTTTTCCGGCCTTTACCGATCCCTTCTCTGTTCGGTCTTCAAACAGTGCCCGGAGCTGGTCCCATCAATTTTCCCATCACTTTGGCAACTGTGTTTGCAGGGTGGAAATGCTCAATTGACCGACGCTGAAGCGCGCCGTGCTTTCCTCGAGATAATGGAGCGAGACGAAGTCTTTACACACCGAAAATTTGCATTCTTCATCGACGGCCTGGATGAGTTCGAAGGCGATGACACTGGCTTGGTTCGTACCTTTCTCGGTTGGACACGGCTCAGACCCGACAACATCAAAATCTGCGTTTCAAGTCGCGAGCTTCCGCTATTCCAAGAGCGTTTCTCATCGTATCCCAAGCTTCGACTACACGAGGTTACAAGTTTGGACATTATGGGTTATGTGAAGAGTACGCTCGAAGAGAATGAAGACTTGTCCTCGGCAGTCGACCACAGCCTCACCCTCCATCTTGGTCAGAAGATCATTGAGAAGGCAGAAGGAGTGCTGCTGTGGGTATCATTGGTCCTGCGGATTGTTGAGCGTGGTCTTCTTCAGGAGGACAACCCCGAAGACTTGGAGGCCAAGATCGATGGACTGCCTACAGAACTCGAGAATTTGTTTCAAGTCATATTCAAAGCAATTGAGACAGAGGCTCACCCTATTGACAGGCGTAGGGCTATGCTCACTCTAGCTGTTTGCTTGGAGCGGACATCTTGGGAACTATCCAACGTTTTTCTTCATCAGCTATCCTTTCTGGATGAGTACGAATCAGATTGCAATTTTCTCTTCAAGAGTTTACGCCAAACAGAGACTATTGAAGATGAAGAAAGGCTACGGAGATGTCGGAAGCAAGTCAACGGACGATGCAGAGGACTTGTGAGCGTAACTGCATCAAGCACTGACGAACCGGACGTGCCAATACCGACAAGAAGAGTTGAACAAGTTGCAATTACACACCGCTCCCTCATCGAATTCTTTTCGAAAACACAGGTCCGTGAAGTTATCGAGGCTCAGACCCAAGGATTCAATATGACACAGTTTACTAGCCGATCTTTCGTGGCTCAGCAGATGACAGAACCGGATCCAAGTTCGATAGAAGAATCTCACCTCCACTTCGACATTCTTGGACTCTTCAAGGTTGTATGGTACCATGATTTCATGAACACATCCATTGTGACAGATGTGCTTCTAGACTTGCAAAAAATTCCCTTTCTTTCATCCCCACTCAAGGTCTCGGGGAGTGAAAGTTATCGGCCAATGGACTATGGGTGGTCGTATCTTTGGAGAAAGAGAGCGGCATGCCGTCGTATTGGTTCACATAAGGAGGATCGAACTGTTGCTGAGATCATCATTTTCCTGGCGTTAAAATATGGGCTACCAGAGCTCTTAACCCCACCCGAGGTGCTCAAGGGAGGGGCACTTGTTCAAGCTGCTCAGAAGATTGGGCCGCAGCACCTACTAATGCGTATGTTTGACACTTTACTGGCATCGACTCAACCCTCTTGGAATCAGCTTGAACTCCGACAGTATGACCGCCTTCTGAAGACAATGGCCATGTGCCTACGAGATGGGGCATCACCAAATCTCCCAGTCACTTGGCAACAAAACTACCCTTTACTAGATCGGTTTTCAGGAAGGATCTCAAGTCTGTGGGAGGTATTGATCTGGACAACCTTGTGTGGGTACGATCAGGTGAACGGAATGCAAATCAACGGACAAAAGCGCATTTTGACCTTTTTGCCCATCTGGGTTCTCTTCCTGGCTTATGGTGCAGACACCGAGTTCAAGCTCAAGGTCGATACTGACCACGCAGTATCACTTTACCAAGACGCTATTCGCATTGTCGCGCTTTTCGGAAAAGAACAAGAGGACCCCTTCACGCCGCTCTTTATCCCGCGGCTACAGAACTTGGTGGTGGACATGGCTTCGAAACAAAACGGGCTCCTCAGTCTCTCCGATATCACCAGCTTACTCTTCCCGGATAACTTTCACAAGTTTGTACCTCTGCTCGAGCAACAAGGGAGCAGCGAACAAGACGGGGAGGAGAAACGGTGCGCAGTGCTTAAATCTTTTGGACTGGATTTAGAGCACTGGGATCCTCCGCCACCATCGCCAGTAGTCGCAGTGTTTCCAGAAGTCTTTGGCTTGTCGATTAACAAGTTTGTACTAGAAATGTTGGGCCCTTATGCGGTGGACGAGCCGCAGCGGGGGATTGTGGTCTACACCAAACAGGGTATTGAACTTTTGGACCGAAACAATCCAGCACATGACCTAGTCGACATTCTCGAATAGGAGATCTTACCGCACGAACAAGAGAAGGTTGTATCATATCATCCACCGACCATGCACCCTAATATCCTCCGCCGCCGTCGCCATGTCCCTCTTCATCCACGATTCTACCAGCACCCTCACCCCTTCAGGCGTTAGCCAATTCAGCCCCCATATCAACCGGACAACAACCCAATACGCCCCCCAAACTGCCCACCCATTCGGATCAGGCAGCCCAAAAGCAACCCTAAACCTCTCTGGCAACCAACCAGCCATCAACACCCTCATAACCGGCAAAGCCCACATCAAAAACCAAGGCAACTCCATCCCTCTCAGCAAAACATCCGCCACCTGCTTACTCGCCTCTATAATCTCCAATGATTGCAACTCCTCATTAAAATACCTCTCAAACTCCCCCAACGACCCAGGCCACATCTCCAGCGGCATATCCAACGCGGTAGCAAACCTCCCAAACTCCTGACATAGCACCTCTTTCTCCTCCCGTGACATGGGTTTCCTCTCAATCGAAAACAGCTCGTGAGTTTTTTGGCCAGCAACGAAGAGGGTGGCTGCTGTCCATTTCTGGAGGACAGGGTCATTGGCGGTGTAATTTGGGCCGTGGATGTGGGAGTCTTTTGACCTGTTAGCAGGGATGGGACAGGTAAGGTGGGGGGGGGACAAACGTTGTTTTTTGATAGCATTGCAGATGAGATTGCGTTGTTCCTCGGTTCCGTGGACCACGGCAATGATGAAGGCTGCGGTTCGGCGGAAGCGGGAGATGGGGTGGGTGCGGAAGCGGGAGTGGGTGCAGGAGCCGAGGGCGATGCTGGGGGAGGCGATTTGGAGGAGGATGGCGTAGGGTCCGCCGAGCCAGGTTATGAGGTTGCCGCAGGAGGTCTTGAGGTGGTCTTCTGCGGTTGGGGTTGGGAGGAGAGGGACTTTTTCGTTAACAGGTGGTGGTGGTGGTGGGTTTTGGGGTATGGTGTTGGACATGGAGAACCGTGGGATATAGGATTGAGTATTCGAGCAAGATGGTCGTTTCTTCCTTGGGAATGTGCTGTCGTTGAGTGGGTTCTCTGAAGGTTGGCTGTAGTTTTTGCTTCGCTGGTAAGCTTGCGAGCCGAGGTAGTGGATTTTCTTTGTTTGGCCTTTTTGTATCAGCGTCATCATGGTATTTTACATCATTTTGAGCATACGGAAAGGGTCCCTTTGGCTTTGGAAAGCACATGTCTGTGTCTGGTGACTACTTACCTACTTATCACGGAAATCTATCTTCAGCTCTCAGGAGGTCCGGACAGCCCCGAGAAGTAGGCGAGTTGCATGCATGTCTCACCGTACCACCCACCATCACTCGACATCCCAGGAAGCATCGTGATTCGATAACATCACCCGAAAGATACCTAAATCAGCACAACATCAACGGGCTGAGTCGCGTTTGGACTTTTAGAGCTGATATCCATCCTCTGATAGGCAATACTGTCATATGTGGAAAAATAAGAGGTGGGTTACATCGGTCAGTCCCATGTCAGCATGTGCCACATCGGGAGGCCGCAGGTAGGTAGGCACTCATTCTGAAAAAAATGCATGACACGGTTGTTCTAAATACAGGGGCACATACGTCGAACATGCACCATCCATCTACATGGAATGCCATCTGCCACCATGGCTGGAAAGGGGCGCACACCTTGAAACTTTGACCAACGAGGATGGCCTTTGGGGAATTGCAGTTCCATATGATACCCCGGGAAACTTAGCTACTGTTTTGTGTGGTTGTGTAGGGTGTGAAGCGCGCTGCTAGAAGATACGAGGGCTTTTTAAGACGATGACTGACTTGCCAATACCAGTCTAAAGGGCTGACATGATCGCGAGTGTGACAACATCAAGTCAAACCAGGCCAACTCCGTTATCCTCTTGGAGCGGCCAGAGCAAGATCTTTTCATGTATATGATATATCCCTAACCCTGTCTCACGTACATATCGTAGACACTGCCGAAAGGGAATATACCAGCTGTAAGCATTGTGATAAGCGAAGTGGTCTTCATAATGGGTCAGGTGCGCTCCACGCAACCTCTAAGATTGATCTTTAAAGCCAAGCCAATGATTTCAGTTGGATTTGTATCAAAACCACACGGGACGGGGAGCAGGTGGTGATTCGGATAATCATTCGGCCGAACACCGATCATGCACACCTGCAATCACAATAATAATGGAGGGAAGTAATGTGTGAGAAGACATTGTGCTAGATCCGATGGCAACGATCGGCTGACCTCAAGCTGGCGGCGCGGTGAAAGCTCAACTTTCAGAAGAATCTCGGGCTGCGATGGCAGCACACGCTACGTTGCGGTGCTTGTACAAGATGAAAATACAACGGTAGTCGAGCTAGCAAAGAAGTCATCGCCAGGGCGCAGGATGCGACCAAAGAGTCAACTCGGCACTGGAAGCAGCCCTGGGACAAGAATCTGCTGGAAAATCATCGCACAGCTAAACTCCATCGTTCTCTCCCGGAACCAGGCATTTGTCTGTTTCGATGTGTTCGACGAGGGCTGCAGCGCTCAAACTTAGCAGAGATTGATTCAAGCTGCGAGCAGCCTATACATTTTATCCAGAAGAGGGGAGACCGCCTTTTTCGTACGACGAGAACCCCGGCATGGATAATTACGTCGCAAAGCGATCCTCACAGATCAGAGCTTGGACTCATGGCCCCGGCCGTACTTCATGGACGGAAATAACCCGCCGGTATACGACAATGGACGTCGACTTGAAGCATCAGAAATCGAGGGATTACTCAAAGATGAGGATTGTGCCACAGAGAAGGACTATGATGATGGGGAAACCTTGCCATCCGTGGAGGGCAGATCCCAGAAGAATCCTGATAGGCTGATGGAAGGTTGGCGAGACCAACGAGGAGGGGAAGCAAGGATGACATGTTGGCCATTTCGCAGCTTGGGTCAAAAAGGACAGCAAAAGAGTAGGTAGACACGAATTCGTAAGGATCAACATTTTTGGCACGTACCTCAGTATGTTAACGGCCTACGGCTGGGTATAGGTGTAGGTTATAGGTAAAAGATTGAATTGTCCGATAAAGAAGACAAGAGAGGCAAGGGGAAATACACTGCCTACAACGTCCTCTTAAGTCTTTTAAATCCTCCCGACTTCCCCTACTAAACATAGAAAACATCTACCAAAATTATCCAAACTTCCTCGTATCCCTTCCTTGTATCCCTTCGTCGTATCCCTTCCTCATATCCCTTCCTCATATCCCTTCCTCATATCCCTTCCTCATATCCCTTCCTCATATCCCTTCCTCATATCCCATTTGACTTGCCGCCTCTCACGTTACTGTAAGGATAAAACCTAAACCGAACATCATCCCATAATACAGCAGACAGTGAGACAGTATCTGAACGTTTAGCTGGACTTTTGCATAGTATTTGTTTGGCATCTCATCGAGTGTTCTCCACAGCAGTATAATGTTTTTGTCAGGATATCACCAGACCAAGATAGGTAGGTAGATAGGTAGATATATAAGTCAAGTCTGCTCATTTGGCATCCGCCGATCCGGACAGTCCAATCGTAAGGTAGCTCATTGAACGCACATTAATCGACACACTGTTATAATGAAGGGGGGGGTCCTTCGGTTGTAATCAGAGGA
Source organism: Podospora anserina S mat+ (assembly GCF_000226545.1). Taxonomy (NCBI): domain Eukaryota; kingdom Fungi; phylum Ascomycota; class Sordariomycetes; order Sordariales; family Podosporaceae; genus Podospora; species Podospora anserina. The sequence goes on from NW_001914858.1 coordinate 1,801,420, forward strand.
GAGCCTCCACTGTTTTCTTTGGAAATGCCACTCACACTACACAACACCTATTCGCTATCGCTACCACTTTCGCTGGTAGGGGGAGTAGGATAGGTGCAAGTAATGCACCAAACAGCGTTATCGTAGTAGAGGCTATTGTTTGGAGTCCCCGCGTGTGGGCTCGCGGCGTTTCGACGTCTGTTGCAACGAGTTACTTTGGTTTGCTGGATGAAGTGGCATCGAGAGCAGCAGTAGTAGTGCTTGTAGGTACACATGGCTGTTGAATTGAGAAGCTGGGACAGCTCGAGATTGAGTGCAGAATGGTTCAACTGGCCCGGACAGTGTAGAGGAAGGCAAGAACATAGCCGATATGCCCACTTACTGTGCCCGACCATCATTTCTGGTGTTACATTGGCATGAATTATGGTGAAGCCTTCCTACCTCTCTTTTCTGCAGTAGACGCGGCAGCCTTCCCTATGGCCCTATGGCGCACATCCGTCGACTAAGGTGGTTACCTAGCACCCTAAGTGTAGCCCTGTGCTGTTCTTAAGGTAGAGAATTTAGAGCCAATGAATTACATGAGCCGACATCCTGCAGATTGTGATATGCCACCCATAAATATACCGGCCTATCATTCACCAAGAACATACCGAACATGCAAGTAAATTTGAAGTGAGTTGAGACACGGAGGCAAGGACCGCTTTCCTCCCCCCTCCCGCCATCCGAATCCCATGTGGTCGCCCAGCCAATTCATGTTCCTGGCTCTTAATAATCACCACCATGGATGCCAGCTGCAGGCCCAAGTCTCCAGAAAGTGATATATCTCACCAGTACTCTGGCTACGTCGCGAAATCCATACCCCTTGCGGACCTCAATTGTGGAGAGGAACGATGTTACCGTTCATCTCAGAATCATCCCTGTGTACCAAGTAGGTACCTAGCCAAGATACTTGAGAGCCTAGGAAATCTTGGTAAAGGGTCAGGCAAAGAACTCACAGCAGAGAATGATTGCAGGCTCTGTATTTGCCATGGGATTATGTATATACAATACAACACCATCAACTACCAACGACCAAATCCAGCACGCTCCTTTGGGGGAATAGTTTGAAACAACAAGACCAAAAGACAACACAACTCCATCCCAACAAAATTACCAATGACCAACCAACCAAGCCAGCAGCGGACCCAGAGACCTGAAAGCCGCTCCCGCTACATGCAATCACCAAACCCAACCCGTGTCATCCCATTCATGATGTCAAAAGCACACCCAAGAAACTTTTATGCCTCACACATCATTTACAGCTGAGCCAAGAGTACAGCAGCGCCAAAGAGGGCGGCCATGCCAAGAGCAGCACCCTGAGCAGCAGCACCAGCCTCAACAGGAGTGTCATCACCGTTGCCGCTGTCAGGGCCAGAGGTAGCAGTAGGCTCGGCAGGAGCACTGGTGGGAACAGTGATGCCAGAGGTGAAGGGGACACCGCCGGTGCTGCTGGCGCCAGAGAAAGCGGGAGCCTGGGTGGACTCGGCAGGGTTGGGCTCAGCGTCGGTGTTGGAGGGGTTGAGGACACTGTTGACATTATTAACACCCATCTTGGTCCGTCATGATCATCGGGGAGACTTACCCATCAATAACATGAATAACCCCATTGGCGCAAAGCACATCAGCCTTCACAACCCTAGCACTGTTGACAAAAACGCTCCCATCCTCCACCCGAAGCGTAATATCACCCCCCTGGAAAGTAGTCGCCGTAGCCCCGTCCTCAATCTGGCTGGAATAAACAGTCTGCCCGACAATGACGTGATACCCCAGAATCCCCGTCAGCTGCTCAACAGTCAGCTCGCTGACCAGGTTCCCAATCGCATCAAACGCCGCGTTGTTGGGGGCAAAAAGGGTAATGTCCCGCGCGTTGGTGAGCGTCTCGGCAACACCAGCCTGCGTCACGGCGCCGACAAGAGCAGTGAGGTTTTGCTCCAGGAGGGCGGCGGGCAAAGGAGCGGGGATAGTGAGGTAGTTGTCGATGATGTGGATGGTGCCGCCGGTGTAGTTGAAGTTGGCGGATTCAACAGTGCTGAGCTCGCCGTTTCCAGAAAGGAAGCTCACGCCGCCGTCAGCGGCCTGGACTTGGAGTCTCTGGCCGCCGGTGACGTTGCTGTACGCCGCGAGGTCGAGGATGGTGGGGAGGAATTGGGTGGGGGAGGAGGTGAGGTTGGAGGCGTAGAAGGTCCCGTTGAGGACGTGATAGGCGAGGAAGGCGGTGAGGTAGTTGGGGTCGGAGAGGAGCTCGTTGGCCAGAGGGGTGGCGTTCAGACGGGCGAGGGCCTCGTTGGAGGGGGCGAGGAGGGTGACATCTTGGGCGTTGGCGAAGAGCTCGTAGATGACCTCTTCGGACTGGAGGAAGCTGGTGAGGGAGGAGAGAGTAGCCGCGTTCTCGGCGAGGACGTCGGCGAGGGTTTGGGCGTTGGCTGCCGAGGCGAGACCCAGGAGAGTGAGGGTCTTGAGCTGCATGTTGGGTGTGTTTGACTTGTTGTTTCTGAAAGAGCGAACGAGAGTAAGAGGAAAGGGGACTCGTCAGGAGTGATGGCCCGGTGGCGCTTTTGAACGGTAGAGGCGGGATGTAGATTGATAGATGTCTGTCTGACTGTCTGGCTGTCTAAACTGTCTCGAACAATCACGGGGACCACGAGACTTTAAGCTACGCCGGTTGACGGCGATGCATCGCTCGGTTTCGGCGCATATCCAAAGGCTCTTCCTCATCAGTGCCTGACCGATCTGAACATCCATCTCCAACCCTTGCTGCATCGACGAGCCGCATAGAACATGAGGCATTCCTGCAAGGGCTCCCAACCCGAATGCGAGTAGTCAGACTCCAACAAAACCTCCACACCTCTAGAGCCAAGCTTGGCATACCCGTCAATCCACCCCTGACAAAGAACAGCAGAGAGAAAACATGGAGAGAATGTCGTCACTCTGCAGCGGTCCGTTGCTTGGCAGCTCTTGACCTGTAGGATGTGAGGCTAGTCGGCACGTTTGTATCCATCCATTCAAAAGGTCCCATCTTCGGCGGAAGACTCAACTCTCGAATCGAGAATCAAATACAAATGTCCCGCCCTGCCGAAATCACGTCAGTCTCAACCCTCGACCGCACATGAGCGAGACGATGGGATATAATACTATGAAAAACTCTGTTGATCCGCCGTGGTATGTAAGTAGAATACGCGTCCCTGCATTGCTCTACAGGTCCCTACTGCCCATTCACATCAGTAGTCAAAACCTTGTCTTCACAACTAGTATTCCGCCGACTCGGCATCCAAATCCCCCCGGCATCCCGGCCTCGGTCCCAAGCCGACCAAGCCGATCCAGAACCTGCTTTCATCGAATGTTTCTTCCAATTTCGATTGCCATGTCTGAAGCCAAGCGAAAACAACACGGTAAACAAGTTGGTGTTGAAGGAAAAGGAACAACACAGCCCCGATTTCACCAGATGGCGACAAGGGTGCAAATCCCATCTGCGATCGCCAAGCTTCGGATCCGGGGCAGTCTTGATCGCTGGGCCGCGCGCCGATTCGCCCTGCCGCACGGGCCCTAAGCCCAGTCAAACGGGCGCTAACCCTTTACGCATTTTTAGTGGAGAGCTCACTGTGGGGTAGCTGGGAAACATGAACTGACGACTGGCTGCTTGGGAACAACGCAGCAGCTCAGCTCAGCTCCAGCAAATTCTCCGAGGGTTGCTTTGTAAGTCTTGACAAAAGCTCTCAGAGCTCCTTCATAACGGCTGTGTCATTCACTGACCGAGATTTGCTGGCTCATGAAACTTGCCGTGTTTGGTTATTGATACCAATGAACGACAGCCAAGCCACCCAGGCCGTGTCGCCCAGAGAATCTTCTCGATGGTGGGGACAACAGTTCGATCGATGCGTTAGCTGACATTTGCTGTCAAACATGTCGTGATTGGGGATGGAGCTTGGCGGTGTTGTAAAATAGGGAAGACATCTGCTGGAGCCGTGAACACTGGCTACAGCCACCCTGCCGGTGACTTGGGTGCCGGGCATATTGCCGCCTATGAGAGGTGATGAGTACCCTGTGTGATATCTCCTGTAATTTATGTAGGTATATGAGGCTGTGGGTTTGTACCGTAGCTATGTGTTTGGGTAGTATCGTCGATGTTGGGTGCAGGAGTCAAAGGAAGTGACAGGCGGCGGGTCTGGGAGGTTGGTTGAGCAGATTGCCTCGGTAGTAGGACAGATTCAAGCCGCTCAGGTGACGGCGCAGTGAGAACCTTGATAGCCAAGTCAAAAGAGAAGGCACGACAGAAGGAAGGCACGGTAAGAGGAAACCACGGCAGACGGAAGGCATGACAGACCGGTACTAGTTGAGGTCTCACCAGATGAGTATTCCATTCCCACTCAGCAAGGCTTGCAGTCGCCCAAACATATCCAATGTCTCTATCTCTAGTCTCCGATCCCAAGCTCGATATAAACAACCTTCGAAAAGCACGCCATGCTCACAAAACACAATACAACAACCCACAAACGTCTTCAAACGCCCAATGCCATGATAACACCATCAACTAATCACTCCTCCCTCCGCCTCAAAAACAGCCCTATAAGCGCCCGTTGCTTCTCCTCCAGCGCCTTCCGATCCTTGTCCTTCTCCAACACCGACCCCCGACAAACCAACCCCCCAAACACTTCCGCAAACTTCCTCTCCTTAGCCCTGCGCCTGTTGAGAGCCACAACCGCCTGAATTCCCGGCCCCGTCGACCTCCTGAAGCTGAGAGACTTCCGGCCCAATGCGACTAGGCCCGGGCGAGATGCGGCATCGCTATTCTTGATGGCCTCCAGATCAGCCTTGGTCAGAGGTGCCAGCTCGGCAGCTATCCTTGCGAGTGTCGTCGTCAAGAATACAAAGCAGATATTGTGGTTGGGAGTGGTGGCTAGAATATCGAGGATCGCAGTCTTGTCGTCTTCCGCCGAGGGGGCATCGACTGCTGTAGCCACTGACTGTGCCAAGGAAGGCAGAGCTGCTTGCTCGATGCGGTTCCACAATGGCGTCGTGATAACCCCGTCGACCAGGCCTTCGAGGAAGAATAGGAAGGCTTCACTGACTGCCTCCAGGCGTTGAATAGACGGTACTTCGGGAGGGAACACGGAAAGAATTCGCTCGTCTCGATCGAGGGCATCGATGACACTGATGACTTGGGCAGTGCGCGTCTCTTTGTCGGTTCCCTGCCAGGTGGCTTCCTCCAAAGGCCAGCCCGGAGCGGTGGGAACTTCACAGTCGTCCAACATCTGGGCGTCGGCGATGGCTCGCTCGGTAAGTGTCTCCGTAGCTTCCGTAAGCTCGAACAACTCCTTTGGCGCAGCATGGTGCGCTGGTAAATCGTACGGAATCGCGCCAAATTTCCCATTCTTCTTGGCTAGAGCATTGCAGAACTCCCTGATGCCACCGGTCCTAACCCGGATGAGTTCCTCAACAGAGCGTCCAATACATGATGGTGCCCAATCGGCATGAACTGGAATGAAGTGATCCCTGCCGTCCATAACACGCAGCACCAGAACCTCATCCAGGGTCGCCTCGCCTTCGTTGAGCATTCTAGCTTGACGGACGGTATCGATGACGGCCTCTAGATGTGCATTCACCGTCTCGCCAGGCTCCAATGTAACCCTTTTCCCAAGATCAACTGGCTCTGAGCCATCGTCACTCTCTTCGGGGCGAATGAAGGACGTTGTTAGCCATTCAAAATTCCCAGCAAGGTCTGGGCCCTCCGTTGAAGGCTTCTCCACGAAGGCAAAGGTAGCTGGTACACTACCGGTATTGGCCAAGGTAAGAGACGATGTCATCTTCTCCAAGAACCTTACTCGTCCGAAATCGATGGCCAGCTCGGGCCTGTCGGAGACATTAGACTGGCTGCGCGGGCGAGAACCCTGATAGTCAACGACAATCGTGACTACTGGCCGTCCCTCGTTCTCTGCTCGGTCAAGCTCGCGCGCAACCTCAGCATGGACCTTGGCTTTGAGATCCGGGACTACAGCGTCGCAATCTAGTGTGAAGATGGAGCTTATAGGCTTGTGGTCTGATGAAGTGATTCGCTGATGGGAGGTGTACAGGTCAAGACGCAGTTGCTCACCAGTTTCGCCATTCTGTTCCTCGTCATCGTCGTTCTCGTCGTAAGCATCGTATGGCGATACCGAAGAGCTGGGCTGGTCGTCACCGTCGTTATCGGGATCGTAAGAAAATAGGACCTGGTCATCATCCGCGGCATTCTCCATGCCCTGGGCCTTCATCTCTTCGTCCCTCTTCCTTGCTTCATCTTCCTCGCGCATCTTCTTTTCAAAAGCTTCCCTATCCTCCCGCGTACGAAACAGGATGCGGTCGCACCAACTTGGAGGGCGTTGCTTTTCGCTAGAGTCGAACAGGGCGACAGTGCCGACGTCATACTTATAGGATGGTAGGAACCTGATCGGACCCTCCCGCCAGCCTTCATGGAACACTTTGCGGTCCTTCATCAGCCGTCTAAGCTGGTCGTGGGGCAGTAAGGAGGTGATTGTTGTTTGAAGCGAAGCAGGGTCTTCGCTTGGGTCTAATGGGAACTCGTCAGGATCGGGAAGGTCGAAAGAATCGTCGTCGGCATTGTTTTCGCCAGACTCCTTCGAGTCCTGTCCGATGGTTTCCTTCCCGGCTGTGTTGGTCTGGTCCTCATCTTTCGCATCCTCGCTACTGTCAGACAAGTGCTGCACAACTACTCCTTCGCCTTCCAACGAGTCCTCGCGACGTAGGTTCTTCTTGGAAACATCATATTCTCCCTGGGTATGTAGCATCAGCAGGCGGCGAATATCGTCACCGGGTAGATGGTCCAACCGAGAGTTGAGGTCTCCGAACCAAAATGCAAAATCCTCATCTCCAATCTTCCCCTTCTCGGCCTCGGTGATGCCACCAACAGCAATTGGTTCGAAGCGCGCATATTGAAGGACCTGTTGTACCTGCCAGATTCGTCGCTCGATGTAAGAGTTTTCAACTCCGCTGGCAAGATGACAGTTGACAAACAACAAGTTGGTGGCCTCGCCGAGAACAATGCGTGCGCACACTGCTCCTTTGTTGCCGAGGTATCCAAGCGCTCCAGTCGCAACACTAGTAGTGCTAACATTGCTAACAATGGGAGCAACCTCGGGGGAAGCGTAGACCAAGAGTAGCATGGCCGCAAGCTGTTCCGTGGCGATGAGCTGGTACCCATCTGGTAAGGCAGCCCCCAAAGCAGCTTTCCACTTGTCCGCGGGGGTACTGTCTGGCGCATAGATCCATGTCATGTACTGAGAGGGCGCTGTAAGCTCGTTGATCTCCTGAAGTCCGAGGACATAAAGATCAATCTTTTCATGTCCGTCGCCATTCTTGGAGCTCTTGTTCGTCTCCGTTTGTGTAGCATCCAGCCCCTCTCCGTCCACAAACCACCTGGCAAGATCCTTATCCGTGCCTGGGCATGCTGCCACGTTCCATGTTCCGATCTTGATTCGTACCCGCCGGCGACGTGTGTATTCTGACCGACGAGCGTATACTGCTCTCGACAAGGAGTGTGGGTTGGTGGAAGTGAGATCGACGGGTTCGGATGTCGTGGAATCAGCACGGGCAGCTGGCTCGGCATCCGAGGGCTCCATCGAGGAGGCCAGGTGATTGTCTCGATGGGAAACCGTCTGTCAGTTCAGGCGTAGAAAACCACGTAGGTACGTGGATCAATCGACCTCTCTGTTGCTAAATCGCAGGTCGAGGTACAGGCGCGGTTGGGCTGGCTCACGCATGGAGATTAAGTTTCGAGGGTCTTTAATGACATTCAAGGGTCGAATGCGGGGTGGTTGTATATATGGGCGACACGGAAGCTCACAGGACAAGCTAGCCCAGCAACGAAACACAAATTTCTATGGGCGCATAGTATGGGCTTCGGAGAAAATATGTCTCAAAGTTGTGTATAGGCGGAAAGTCGTCAAGGTACTCTAGGTAGGCAAGTAGATAGATAACATGGAACAAAAGACAACACCGGGATCAAAGGCCAGCTCCAGGCAGTTCAGGGACAAGTTGCTGGTTGGTGGGGCAGTGACGCATTCAAGATGGTTGCATGGCCAAAAACCCCAACCCTGGAGAGACACTGCCGCGCCAAGAGCCCCACAGCGGGGATACAAGCTTCAGCTTCGGGCGACCAGCAACACTCCAGATACAACGAGCCCATCATCACCAACCGGACGCACTGGTCCTTCTTGCGGCCAACACCCTGTCCGGCTTGATTACTGGTCACGCCTACCATATTATACTATAAAGAGCATCTTCTCTTGCTCTTTCTCGTGTAACTCAGATAACCCCAGTGTTCGCGACTGTCCTTCGTCCGATCTTGACACCCGTCGTCCGATCCTGTACGTTCCCGAGCCCCGCGGTGGCACCTGCATTACGCTCTTTCGAACGTGTACGAGTTTTTGTGTTTGCAGTCTTCCGATATGAGCAAGGCTACACCCCGAAAGGCGCGTCACCGCCAGCACCCAAGCAACAGTGGTCCCCGACAGCAAGTCCATGCCTCCGACTACGAATCCGACACAGCATACTACATGGAGAATCGCAACATGGCTCCCCAAGCCCCGTCTAAGACACGGTCCGATATGGAGGTCAACCTGACAGTCCTCCGCCGATATGACCCTACAATCAAGTCGGTGCTCGCCATCGCTGCCAACGCTGTCATCTACACCATTGGACAGGCCTCTGCTGGGTGGGAGAAACACGGAGTCGAAGGAACACTGTTCGTTTGCGAGCAAGAACCCCGTGCCGATTCTAGTGGCCAACATCTGCCACAATACTGCATCTTCATCCTCAACCGCCGGGGCATGAACAACTTTGTCGTCGACCTCGCAAGGATTAGCAACTGTGAGGTCGTGGAGGAGCTCATTGTCTTTCAGCTGGAGGATGGCTATACGATCGATAGCAACGAGACGGAAGAAGGCGCCCAAAAGGCTATTGGCATCTGGATGCACGAGGACGAGACTCGACCACGGAGCGCGAACTTTACCACCATCATGGGCGCCTGGCAGGAGGCTCGCACCGCCGGCTCGGCTTATTTGCCCACCGACGATGAAGGCCAGGGCGCTCCGGTCGCGGTGGCCGAGACACCAGCGCCACAGAATGTTGGGTTGGTTCCTGGGCAACAGATCAATATCAACGACCTGTTTGGGAATAAGTGAAGGGTATGGATAGGCATTCTGCCTAAGCTGGGTCTGGGGCATTAGAAGCGTGGGGACTTTAGATGCTGCTACAGCGATCTGGCATGGATTATGGAAACACATGCATGGTTAGGCGTTCAGGTCATACGGTATACAGGACGGTAGCGACTATCAATACGGATATCATATTGGGCACGGTGCGTTTACCGTGTCATGTGGCCTTTTGACACTGTGCTTTGCTTCACTGACTTGGCCTTCCACACTTCTTGGCCGTTCATGCTTTCTTTCCCCAAACATCTACAGCGCCACAAAAGCTATTCATTTCCAGCAAGACAATTCTTGATTCTTCACATGATGCAGAATAAGTCTGATGATAAACACGACGACAACTCCGACCTCCTCGAACCTTACGTCGAAACAGAGTTGGTCAATGCCGATTTATTTGGAGAGTGGCTTCAACAAGAACTCGGCGATGGTAAAGATCACCAGGGCATCATCTCAAAGGTAGCAGCGGCGCTCGGTGTATTTAAGAATACACTACAGTCGCTTTCTCTCGAGAGTACCCTGCCAAATCCCAGGTTATGGAACATGCAAGTCGATGCAGTCAATGGTAACGATTTGAAGGTCATCGTTACTATACCAGGGTCGGAGGAGGAGAAGATCGAAGTTGTTGCCAAGGATCAAGACGAATTGCAGTTTCTCAAAGGCGTAGGTAAAACTTTGCCTGTTCATGCAACGCCGTCTAACACTCTACATTAGGACAAATGTCTCGGATACATGTCCAAAGTGGTTAGTTCATCTGGCTCGAAGAAACAATGGCGAAGCTGGTGATATTGACAACTACAGTGGCATGGTCTTGCTCAATCGCTCGATAGACTGACCATCTACGCACAAAGATGCAAGGAACTGAAGACCCAAGAAGCGGAATTGATGTACAGTTTTCCAACGGCACGATGTTTTGAACCTTCAAGCTCATATCAAACAGGCATCCTGCAGAAGCTACAGTGCAGAAGCACATCAATCTGCTCCAGGAGTACAACGACATGAAAGACATTGGACAGCAAGTCATCGGCCTTATCGCAGAAAACAAGGGAGTTCAAATCGGGAAGCTCTACGAGAATGGGGACTACGGGGTCACGGCGGACGACTGAAGCAGCAACAATGGCCAATCTCTCTTGACTCCCCACCCCCAATCTTCGACTTCTATCTTATGTACAAGCCACAAATGCGTTGCCACTGGCCCCGGTATGAGTGATCAACTTGTCGAACGCTCCGTTGCTGTCGAAAATAACTCTGTCCGGGCCGGGAGATCCACCGGTGTACACGGCGTACGTCTTCATGATGGGATACTCATACCATGGTGCAGGGGTGGGGAAGTTGAAGCCCTCGTAGTTGTTGTACCGGTGGGGATAGCTGTCTGTTGACTGGTTAGTACTGTCTGTTACGACTTGACCAGCACAACTGACTGATGTTTTGGCCAGCAAGGCGGAGAGTGTGTCCCTTGTTGCGGGCAGCAGTGATGTGGGACGTCTGGTAGCAAACAGTGCCGCAAGTGTAGGCACAGGCTCTCTCTTCAAGCACAGGGGCAGCCTCTACCTCGGTCGAGACCGGTGCAGCAGACACGGCGACCACCGAGAGAATGGTAACGAGGGCGGAGAGGAACTGAAATGATTAGTCTCAACAGGAAGGACGCTGGGTGTCCAGTGACTTACCTGAACCATTTTGACCGATGAAAACTATGTACAAATGCAAGCTCGGGCTCGTGGGATACAGAATCAATAAATCAACAATCATGTATGAGGACCCAGCCCATCTTTATATCTGTCCTACTCGCAACTTCAACAACTCGTACCACCACCAAACAACGGCAACCCAACCACATCTGGAAGGTTGTACACCTTCCTTTCCAACCACCGCCGATCTCCCTATTGCATCTCCTGCACCCCATTCGATAGCCTCAGCTCATTTTCGTGGGGAGTATCCCCTTCAAACCGCGCTTACCTCGTCCCATCCGTCAACCGCCCACAGCTTGTAATCCTCCCCACATTCCAAAACACTCAAAGTTCCCACCCCTTGGTCAACCCTCTTGTCGATGTTTCGAAAATATCCAATACCACGCGCAAAAGACCCCCATCATGATTGGCCCACTCCAACATTCAGTCTCATACAACATGCAAGTAAGTCCTTAGCGCCGGCAGATCTGCAGCAACATCACGCCCAACCAGCGAATCATCTTGGCAAACCAGCTCAGGTGGGTTGCAAACCCCTGACGACGGCTACATAGAGCTAGAGACGCCATTTGTACTGATGAGGAAGTTGGCCGATGTAGTCTTATCAAGGTTATCTTGAGATGTTATCAGCCCCTTGATAATCCCACGTGGGAGACATGATTTGGTTTTTCGGACTTCGCCGGCTTCAGATATTCGAGTGATCACTATTGAACACACACATAGACACACAGAATCATGAGGTATTTCCACACAAAAAATTAGTAAGAGAATCTCATTGCCAATTCCTTTGTCTCCATTGAAGCCCGCAAGGGCCCGGGAACAATTTCTACTCCTTACTACGGACTCACCTTACTCACCTATAATCAACCCCCCACTTTACTCACCTCAAAACCTAAAAACAATCGTATCCGTCGGCGTCAACGCCAAATCCTCCGGCTCCGGCACCCCCTCCACAATCAAACACCTCTTCGCCTCGGGCAGCACAACCTCCCCCTCAGCCACCGCAGTCTTTGACAAATCCAACTCAGTGTACTCCAAGCTCAACTCGGTCGGCTCGGCAATCCAATACTCGTTGGCAATATACTCCGCCTCCTGAATGGAACTAATCGCGTCCTCGCGAATGTTCTCGATAAAGTCCTCGTCCACCTCGTCCATCGTGCTGCTCGGGGTAGAAGGGCCGCCGAGAAAGACAGGCATCGAGTCGAGCACCCCGTTGGGGCCGTGGGCTTCGACGCAGAGGGGGCACATGGGGGAGTAGACGTCGCACCTCATGTCCTCGATCCAGTCGGGGACGGTGGGGAGGCCGCAGTTTGTTTCGCAGGGGAGGAGGACGGGGTTGGACCAGGCGCAAAAGGGGTGGGATTCGACGTGGCAGCCGGTTTGGGATTGGTAGGTTTGGCACATTTTGGTGGGGGGTTAGTGGGTTGGAAAGGGGGGTGGTTAAGAGTTACCTGATGGTTGTTGAGGAGTTATGTGGTGAAATGAGTAGGTAAGTTGTTGATTTTCTTGCTGCTAATGAGTGATGGTAGTCAAGTTCGGGGCTCATAGGGGATCTTATATGCTTTTCGGGATGGGCCTCTTGTTGGCGACATTGTGCTATTTTAGATGCCGGCTTGCTTTGTTGTGACCCGCTGGTGGTCTTTCACAAGAAAGGTTTGGTTCAGGGACAGTCGGGAGAGAATGGTTTTGTGCTGTTTGGTGAAAGACATTGCCGTGACAAAGGTCAAAGAGTTGGGATGCATAAAAATAAAACAGACAGGTAGGTTGAAATCATTCAATACCGTGTATGACGAAAGTAAATATCGCTGTTCAATGTGTCTGTCTGCTGTCCCTCATGCAACGAGGGTTCTTGTGGGGAGTTACTTGACCTGAAAGCCTGGACTTTGCATTTTAAGAGTTTCAGGAAAAGAGCACCTCTTTCTCAGACGTTTATCCATTGTGCCTGCAGTCTTGACTTGAATTGACGTCACAATATCCGGTAGCTTTGCGGAAGTTAAGCCAAGAGGCGCACACTTTAACCTTCTTCGAAGAAGCCACAGAAAAAGAAAATGGCACGTAAAAACTTTTTAAAGGGTTGGCCATTGGTTCTCATCGCTCATCATCGAATCACTCTCCCGACATAGATTCATAGCATAGCAATACCGTATGCTACTCTACCCGTGTCGCAGTCTGCCAATTCAACCATGTCAGATTCTTGTGGCGATGACCCCTTGCCCAAGCCCCCGATGGAGTTGGAAGTCAAATGCCGCAAAGCCCTTGAAAGATACGCAGCAATCACAAAGATGGATGGCACGAGACACTTCCCTTCAGACATTCACCGACAATCTGCCAACATCAGGACGTTCAACACTCATGTCAGAGATCGTCGAACACGCGGTGAATCATGCTAAATTGAGACAATTGAGAAATTTCTTGTTGGATGCCATTCTCAAACCAGGTACCGCAGCTCCCCCTATTCTTCATCCCCATCTCGCAAATACTGACAATGTGCATAAAAAGTACGAAACCGGTACCACAAAGCTCGCCTGACCATGACAGCCGCACTGGCCCCTGATTTTGACCAGGATATTGACAAGCATATCGCCACAATGGCCGAAAGGTCACGCCCCAAAAAAGGGCGTCAATATCTCAGACAACAATACCTTCTTAGAGATGACCGCCGCTGTATCATGACTGGTTAGTATGAGAGACGCTACCTTGCCTCCCTATCTCCGCAAGACTAAGCAACTAAGTTCCGTAGCACTATTTCACTGTATTCACATCCTCTCTTCTACAATTTTCAACTGTGGCGACAACAAATCCACCAGAGTTAGTCCACCTCAAGGTCCACCCACCTCAATATTAACCCAACTGACACGAGCCTACTGATCCAGGCTCGTCAAAGTACAGCTACGTGGTGGGCCCTCCGTCGGTACTTCGACCTTTCCGACCGCAACTTCCACCCAGATATCCTCCACGGGCCCGAAAATACCATATCCCTCACGATTGAGTTCGTCAAGGAGTACCGCCAGTTCCGGATAGCTTTGGAACCAGGAGAAGGCAATGGAAATATCTACACCTGCCGTATCATGGATCCAGAGACCCGGAGCATGTCTGTAGATCATTTTGCTCCCCAAGATCAGCCCATCACCTTGACGCATCATGACAACATTCCAATGCCCAGTAGGGACCTTCTTAGAATACATCATACCTTGGGTAAAATCTTTCATGTGAGCAAAACCACCGCTGAATCTATGACCAGAGTGCTGACTTGTGTGTAGGCTGAGCCACGTTTGAACTGGAACGTGATGATTGAAGAAGCAGGTTGTTGATGGGATATATTCAGCATGTATGATCTTAGTATCTATGTAACAGCTTCCTTGCGGGATCTATATGGCTTGATATTGATGGAGATGGATAGCTATTCAAGAAGGCGGACGCCGAGAGTAGTGAAATATACATTACGCCTACCCAATAAAAGCCAAAGGAAGGTGTGCAGAAAGAAGGCTATACTCTGTAAGCCATTAGCCAACGGCATACACTGTTTAAACCAGCATCACCTATAACCATAACCCTAACCCGTCACCCCGTGCCCCCCTACTCCCTCTCCTTCACCCATTCCCTCATGCACCTCTTTCTCTCCTGAAGACGGGACCCAATTTTACACTCAACCTTTCTCACACACAACCCTCTACTCACTACCCATCCTTTCCTCCCCGCATCCTCTCACACCATTCACAACCACCAACTGGACCTTTCCCCTCAGAAAAGGAACCTCCCCCTCCGCAACCCCATCCAAATGCAACCCCAAAAAGTTCTCCCCTCCACCACCACTAACCCTTCCCCTACCCAAGAAAAAGCCAAGATGATCATCACCCCCTACCATACCAAGCCCGCCCAAAATCCCACCAATAACACCCAAGCAAAACACAAGCATTCTTGGTACCGGCAGTTACCTTCCCCCCCTTTAGCGCCCCTATGAACAAGCTCAAAGCAACCAAGCTAACGGCTTCCAAAGCCGATCGGTTAGACATGGGTGGCACCCTCTTGGCAACGACGACAAGAGAAAATGTCACTGCGACGGAGAAGTGTTTTTAAGTTGAGCAAAAACGCCCATGTATCAAAATTGTCATGTCCCGACTCTCGTCCCAAAGAAGAGGCCAGAAATTGAATATCTACAAGAAGTTTGAAAAGAATGCCATCAGAGTTATCACCGAGGTGAAAAACTCCCATGGATGCTAATGCACCGTTCCCACTCCCATCCACTCTATCAATGCTATTCGCTTTCCTCTACTACCACCTCGCCAAAAAAAACCAACCCTTGTTCCACCGCCGCTCAAGAAGGAACTTCTTAGCAGGTGAAGACCGAGGGGCCGGGGATCTGGTAGTTGGTGACAGGGGGCCAGTAGATGCTGATCTTGACACCGGGGTGGGAGCCCTACATATACGAGTTAGTAACCAATTGGCTGGGAACAAAGTGATGATATATCAAGGCAAAAACTTACAGAGTAAGCACCGGGGAAGGCAACGGTGGAGGGGGTCTTGCTGCCGGTACCGCCGACAATGTTGAGCTGAGCACACTCCATGTAGAACTGAGCACCGGGGTAGTTGCCGGCACCGTGGAGAGCAAGCATCTCAGCACGGAGGAGGTACTGGCCGGGGGCGATGCAGGAGGGGATCTTGATGCTGTGGCGGCCCTGGCCGTTGATGACCTTCTCGGTGCCCCAGACGCCGTTGTTGTAGCCGTCCTCCTGGATCTTGAACCAACCGCCGCCGACACCAGAGTCGGTGGTGGCGTCGTTGACCTTCTTGAGGTAGGCCATGGTGGGGCCCTTGTGGGAGATGTCCATGATGTCGTTGGGGGCAGAGCCGGTGGTGGAGAGCATGTAGCGCCAGATGGCGGTCACGTTCTGACCAGCCTGGACGGTGATGACCTTGGAGGTGGGGGTGGTCGGGTTGGGAGCACCGTTGCAGGCGATCGAGGCAGAGTCGACATTCTCAATGGGGCCGTTGTAGCTGGGCACACGGACACCACCACCAACACCGTGGTTGACACCGTTCACCTCGAGGGAGGAGAAGATGGTGTGGGCGCTCGCGGCGGAGGCAAGGAGGATAGGGGCGAACTTCATGGTGACGGTGGATGGAGTTTGAGGGAGTGGTCCAGGTAAACTTGCTCGAATGTGCTCGTCGATGGATGGCTCTCTAGAAAGGATTCTGGATGGGATGGTGACGGGTATATATACCTGTGCCACCTGCCGTGACAACACCAAGTCCCGCCATCATGCTTTCAAGATTGTGCATCTTTCGGTTGCAAAGACTTGACGGCCTCGGGTTCCGCAGTTGGCAGCAGTAGCCGCGCGGAATCTGGGGGGCATGACAGCAGGCTTGGTGGCTTGGAGGCCAAGGAGTGCCACGCCGGCGTCAATCCGGTCACGATCCCGATCTGGGTGCAACATCTCGGCGCCTAGTCCGACTCGGTGCAGTGAGGTTGTCATCCGTGAGGGCCGCCGGTGGACGGGCGGAACATGATGGTCCGGAGACCAATATAGAATGTTCGGCAGCCTTGCCGACAATCCCCCAGACGGGCCTAGCCAAGCCTCTAGACCTTGATCTGTCTTGCCCCTGCAATCTTTTCCCCTTCAGGGTTTTCTTCTCTGATGGACGTCAGTTGTCCCGCTGACAAGCTTTTCCCGGTTTCAGGAATCGTGTTCCCCACAAATCCGATGATCTCATCCAACTGCAGTCTTCGTGTGTCCTCCTCCGCAGACTCTTGATGGAGAAAGCGCCCCCGCGGGGAGCGGCAGAGAAAGGCACCTTGTGCATCATGCACCCCGGCCTTCAGCGGCCTCCTTTCCCGGGACTCTGTCATCATGTTTCCACAAAACCAGGAAGCGATTCGACAAAAGTTTTTGTCGCTTCCGTTGCAGCCCAGCTTCTGTGGTATTTTGAGCATGTGGGCATGTCTCTTGAAGGATATTCGGGGAACCGCCCGTTGACCGCTACGCGTCGAGGAGGCTGTGTGATGTGGTTGGCATCTTGATGTTGAGGAATCTGGTGTGCAAGCGCCTGCCAGTCTTGGACATGTGTGTTGAGTTGAGCACATTGTGTTTTTGTCTCGTTGTTGGCTGAGCTTCTTGGTGCTGCAGGTTTTGATCACTCGAATATCGGGCCGCGTACGCCGAGCAGGAAACAGCAGCGCCAACCTGGCCTACTAATCATGGCGGATTCCAGATGATTCTTCCGAGTGACTTGGCGATGGAGGTCTTTTATTCTTCGAGGCAGCCGTTGCGCTGACGTTGTCTTGATCACTAGTTCGTCATCTATCGTCGGGCAAAGGGAACCTTGGAACCCAACGCGGGCTTTGGTGTCGGCAGCTATACCATGGTGATAGGAACGAGGATATGGGGGGTCAATGGGATACTAGCTGGATGTCTCTTATTTCTCTGTTGTCAGCCTCGAACAGCTCGCAAACTATGTTTACGTGCTGCGGTTTCTGGAATAGCTGCCGCAGGCAGACGTCGACGATACCACCGACAGTAGCACCCTGAGGAAGGTGGGTGTTATCCGGCAGATGATTCTTGTTGCGCGTTTCTTGCCATCGCCTTGGCAGGTGAACATGGTCGGGCTTCGTCGAGACTTACCACAAGTGGTGCAAGACCTCCAGCAGTGAATTTTGGGTTGAGAGATAACTGAATCCTCATCTCGAGAAGAAATCGCTCGTTCTGTTGACTACACACCTCGCTACTTAGGCATCCCGGCCATCATTTATTGTCGGCTATTTACAGCCAAAAAATAGTATGCCCGGGGCGAGTGCTTTTCAACAGCTAGGGCAGAGGGTCGATACTAGCTAGTTACTGTTTTTAATGAGCTATACAAGTTGGAAAAATTGGATCTTCGTGCAGGTCTTCGGTTCTGGAGGCACTGGAATCCCAAACAAATGACACGAAGAATGCTTGACGAGATCTACAATGAAAAGGGAAATGAAAAGTTTCCAGTCTGATAGTCTTGATGGGAGACGGGAGTGTGGCCCAGAAGAGTATGGCTGGCGAAAGCGGAAAGTACGAGAGGCATGGGATAACACTGCCGCCTTCGGGGCACTTTCTTGCCCTCGCAAGAGATATCGGGGAGGGACAAACTCTGAGTATCGGATCAATGTTTCCCCAATGTCCGATAATTCGCAGATCTTTCCAGGAACACGGAGATGTTGTCGCTCTCGTAGTACGTACAATCAAGGTCCAATTCCTTCTCGTTTATTGCCGTGGACAATCGACCTTCCTATTGGACTGCGCCATACTAAATCATTGGCATTCCGGCTAAGTAACTCCCGATAGCCAATTACCTTGTCAAACGCCCCTCATTTGCTCATTTACCCTGCTGTATCGAGGTGGGTAAGGAGCGGTTACAACGGGGGATATGCAGGGAGAATCCCTTACTACTACTACCCGGAATTCGAGGACCTTGATCAACGAGGAGCTTCTAGAGGCACGCTTGATCTGAACAAACATCTCCAGTCCTCATCATGATGACCATGTTGTTGCTTGAGGCTAACCGCAATGTTAAGTGACCTGTCTCCACGGGCGGAGTCACTCGTCCCAGCGAATGTCGACAAGCTATTTGATCTGCTTAATACCAACGGCGAGGCGTCCTCGGGATCAACATGGAGTCGCGCACCAAGGTCCCTTTCTGCCACTCAACAGGGGAGTCGGAACTTGCTTGATGGTGTTCTCTCGCCGGCTGCCACAACTCAAAGACCTTTTGTCCAACAACATTCAATATGGCAGGAACCGCTTTTTGAGTCGGGGTGTAGAGGCTCACTGCATGGTCAACAATGCGCAGGGCAATGCTCCGACCCCAAGATATTGTTCAGTTCCCTCAGCATTCTAGGAAACTGCCTTGCCTTTGCAACCGCGGGCTTACTGGCAGATGACGGCATTGTTATTCGAGAAGCCCCACTGGAGGACACCCCGACATCACTACAAATAGCTGGTGTCCCCGAAAACATCAATGCAACTCAGATACTCGATGATATTGTACGATGCGCTGTGTCGTCCTGCGAAGGCGAAGGTAGAATATCCGGCATGGCCACCTGCACGACACAGCTTATCGAACTAAGGGGACACCTGGGTGGTCCGCATAACGCCGCTAGCCTTGAGCAATTCCAGGTCCTTCATGACGGCCTAGGCCAATATTGTGGCAAGCTTGATATGGAGTTTGAGCCTGACATTGCAGGGCCGGGGGTAAGTTGGCATTTTCCTCTGGAAAACTGGCGATTCTTTTGGATTCAGAAACTGACCGCCTAACCCTTCTCCAGGTCCTGCTGTCACAAATGATACAGGCATCAGTCTCAGTCACCTCGTTTGTTTTCATCACGATAATCAGCTCTTGGGCCCGGTTCGTTCTTTTGGTCCACAAGCGAGGCGACTGGAAGAAAGCGGAGCGTCGTCACAGAAAACTCACAACATCCAGAGTCCACGGTGCGTTGGTTTCGGCTGCCGTGGAATTCCAGGAAGCCCAAGCCTTCTTCACCATGGCCATTCAGATCGCGACCATTGCCACGTTTGAGCCGAGCTTTACCTGCGGCTTGTCTTGCAGCCAGCAAGAATCGATCCAATCCCTGAGCGACACCATCATGAATGGGCAGTTGATTCGTGCTCTGGCGGTCAACAGCATGTTGCCTGTGCTTCTGACACAGTCAGTACTACACCGTGCCGGAATGAGCTGGTGGTATACCTTGACGCTTTGCATCATTGTCTGCATCTTTTCAGAGGTCATCAGGTGGCAAACTGTCACTCAAGTCCCTTTCCACATCCTGTTAGGCCGGCTAAAAGATCTAGTACCAGTGGATGAGTGTGGTGGTAACCCTTCTCTGACAGCGTATTGCCTGACGCCTTTATACAATCTTCAACTTGTGGAAATGCCCATGCTGATTGTAGGATATACAACCGCCCTGGTACTCCTTCTTGCGCAGAGCGCACATCGGACATGGCCGATTATTTCACCTATTGTCGAGAGGCATAGACCTGGTCAGTTGCTGGCTTACTTGGGAAAGCATTTCTTTCGAGTGTCTTGGTACGGATTGCAGATGACGCTTGCCATCGCCACGGCCTTACATTTCGTCACTCTTTGGACCATCAGCCGCGGTTTGAATGCGTCACCGAAAGACTGGACATATGGCCAGGTGGTGTCGGCAATGCTCTGGGCTCCGATATTGGGAAAGTACCTATACTACAATATTTGTAAGTGGTATTGAACAGACTCTGGGTTGCTTCTTTTTCGCTTACGTTTCTGTCTTAGTTGGAGTGAAGAGGGGAGTCGAGGCACGGCTTGCGCGAGAGTACACGGTGATTCGACTTGAGCCTCACTGAAATGCTCAGTTATCCTTGCGGTATGCCTACAGCGCCAGGGCTTTGATCGAATCACCACCCCGGTATCAGGCTGCCTTAGCCACAGCATCACCCCCAATAACTATCGACTTGGCACATCCGCACCTTCACGGAATTGCATTTAAATTCACGGTACAAAAGCTCCAGGTATTCTGTTTTCCAGCACCATTTGCCCCTCGATCCACTACCACTTTCCGGCAAACAGGATGTCAATCAATTCACCTCAGGGCAGCACCTCCATGCTCCACACCCTGGTGGTGTGGTTAGCCAGCTACACCGCCTGCGTATTGAAGAAGCTGAAAAAATCCTTTGATTCAGACCTGTCACACCTACCGCCACTTGTTTACGGCCCTTTACCTAGCGCAGCATCCATCAGAATCCTCGATATGATCAAGCCAGCTGCAGGAGACAAAAACATCATCAGACTGTCAACTCGAATCATCAACCTAGACTCGGACTTAGCCTCGCTGCCGGAATATGTGGCTCTGTCTTATACGTGGGGAAACCCAATCACGATTCGAGAGTCGGTGCCAGATTCAATGAATTTCAGAAACCCCTTTTTCTGTTCCATCAAGGGGCCGAATAATGAACGATTTGGATGGCTAGACCCGGCAAAATGGATTTATTTCTGGCAAAATAGCCGGTACATGATAGCTGAAGAGAAGGTCGATTGGAACGGTGACAAATTAAGGTGGATTGAGTTGGATGGCTGCGGCGTGCAGGTCAAGGAGAATATGTTTCACTTCTTGGAGACAGTTCAACGGGTACGAAAAGACTCTGCAGGGCCTCACGGTTGGGGCGGGCTTCAGCTAGACTCAGGTTTCGACAATGTGGGCTATCCGCTTTGGATCGATGCTATATGCATCAACCAGGACGACCCAGACGAGCGAGGTTCTCAGGTATCACTGATGTCCAGGGTCTATCAATCTGCCAAACACGTTTTGGCATGGACCGGGAAGAGTGACAGACTGTCGGAATGGGCAGCCCAAAGGTTCAGTCGACTAATGGATTGGGAGGCACACCGTGCGCAACGGATGAGGGAGAAGATTGAAAAGGGAGAAGAGCGCTCCTGGAGCGATATCAACATTGACACAACGCTTTCGTCGATTGAGTGAATGTCTATACGCCATTGGTTTGGCTTATTCGCTTTTTTTCACCGTATTTGGTTTCGTCGAGCATGGATCGCGCAGGAGGCGACTTTCGCAAAACGTACCTTCGTCTTAACCTCCACTAACCTGTTCCCTATGATGATGGTCCTGTTGGCGCTGGAGGTGATTGACAGGTATGGGTAGGAAGATGAGTTATGCAAGTTAGGACGAGGCCTGCTTACTGGTCGGTCCGTATCAAACACTGAGGCTTTCGTTGCAATGCATACGAGATATCTCGAGGATGAACAAGGGGTCACTTTGGATCATGCAGAGCGATTGGCAGTTGAGCCACGAGATGCTTTCATTTTCCTTCGGGGATTCCGATGTATTCGCGAAAGATCGAACCTGGACCTGGCGGGCACAGGTACCATAGTAGTGACAGGACGGAGTGAGAGAGGCTGGGACATCGAGATTTTACCACGGGTGCATTTGGATATCACTCGGGTACAATTATCAGTGCCCCGGCTGACTCAGTTCCCTTGAGCCCTTTCCACGAGCGGCTAAGTCTACTTCCTGTCATATCGGTCTTTCGGAACCTCAATGCCTCTGACCCTCGGGACAAGGTATTTGCATTTTTGAACATTGCAGAGGAAAAGGGGCTTGTTGCGCCAAACTACCGCCAAAGTGCCCAGGCCGTTTTTCGGGCGACAGCAGAGGCCATAATTAAGGACACCAACAGTCTCTCTGTACTATCACACATTGAAGATCCGTCAAACCGAAAGATCGAGGACCTTCCCGATTGGGTCCCTGACTTCAGCGCGAGGCTAGAAACGGAAACGTTTGACAATGGGTCCGACCCTTGCAGATATTGCGCCTCATATATCAACTTCAAATTAACGGAAGCAAGCGAGATCGTCTTCCATCCTGAGGGGGGTTTGTCCGTCGTGGGCCATTGCATTGACACAGTGAAGGCAGCTTGATGAGCTCCCAGCGTCCGAGATTCGGGACTGGCCGATGACGTTGGAAAATCTGAAGACAGGAAGAAGAAGAGAGGAGAGTTACGGTGTACGGACACAAGAGGGTGATGAGCAGGAGAAGGACCAAGGGTCATCAGATTGCTCAGGTTATGCAGAGAAGAGCAGCGAAGAGCTGGAAGGGCCTCCAGAAACTGAATCCATGTCCAACCTTGGGCATAATCTGGAGATCTTGGAAGAAGACATAAACGACCAGAAGGACCACTTCTTCGGAGGATCTTCGAGCGTGCTGCCAGCTCGACACTTGCCGGCTGCAACCAAGATTTTGAGCTTTTTGGAGGAGCAGGGCCCTCTGCAGGATACAGAGGTTCAAAACGATTGGGCTTCTACCAAGTACACGCGGAATGCAAGCCGCTGTTTTTCCAAGGTTCAAAAGGCGCAAATTCGAAAATACGAAGCTCTGATGAAGGAGGCTACCCGCGGCCGAAAATTCTTCCTTCCTGACGGGGAGAGATTCGGGTTAGGCCCAAAATCGACAAGGGAGCCAGACGGGGAACTTTATGATCAGATTTGGGTGATTGAGGGAGCCAGTGTTCCATTCATTCTCAGGGAGACTGACACTTCGGGTTGTTACAAGATTATCAGCGAGGCGTATGTGCAAGGGTTCATGTATAGAGAGTTGATTGGTAGCTTGGTTGGGCCACCGAGGAGGATCTCTTTGGTGTGATGTGGTGAGCTGGTGGCGGCCGCGTTGTTGGGTACTGAACCAGGCTGAGCTTCCTGCCTTACACAACGTTCAGCTACCTTACCTACCCTGACCTGATTTTGATGTTTATTTGCAAATTCTGCATTTCTGTCCTCAGCTCTCCCTAACTAGGTATGATGGTATTTGGGTAGAGCAAGTACACACCAGAGTCAAAGAGAGTATCCTGCGTGCGTTGTTGCTGGGTAAACCAATCTCCTTGACCGCTTAATGATGATAATGAAGCAGACTGTTCTCTTTATTCCATCGTCGTCAAACATATAACCATATTGCACATCTCCGCCCTCATCAAAAGCTTCCTGGGCTTTTGCTTTGCGCGTTAGGGGAAAGGAATGATCGCCCGATCAATCACTAAAACCCTCCCAGTCTTCCTCCGGTTGCTCCTCCCTAAGCTGCACTCTCTCTCTGTGACGTATCACAAGCTCTCCTCGCCTGCCGGTCCGCGACTCGTCCCACTCTAGCTGCGGCAGCATTTGATCAATCACTAAGGTAGGTAGGTAGTCTAGAAATCTCACCACCGGGCCATGAGGCTCAGGATACGCCGGGAAAATTTGGTCGAAATCCCAATCCATATCCACATCCTCACTCTCGCTCGGCTCCCAGTCCATCCCCTCACTCTCACTCTCCT